>NC_071123.1:21204687-21530000 GCF_024256425.1 Clarias gariepinus
TAAATATATCCATACAAATTAATAATATTAACCCATATGTAAAGAAACACTAGACTCATAATATATACTGTAGTAGATTGTGGTGTTTGTTTATTTTCTCTAATCGTATGTCGTGTGACTTTTGGGTAAGTGGTATTAAATTTGTACTTCACATACATCATAGCTTAAAGCTTGACTTGATTAGGATTAGGACAGTGAGGATGTGTTGCAGTGTTGTGTATGGTTTTATCATCATTTAACAAATCATAAACTTACGTTATTGTTTGTATCTTCATCACGTGGTTTGACGTCACGAACAGACTCTGTACGACGCCGTAGTGACAGTGGTTATCCCATCAGAAAGGTACACGCTCTTTATCCATTTAATATCACAGCATGACTCAGCAAAAACCACACTTTACCCACACACACTGAACACACAGAACAGTCCCAGATGGCAATGACTAACATTAAAGGTAGCACATGTTCTTTAGTTAATGACTGTAATTACTGTAACGGTGAACTGCAGTGCAAACAACACACACATTGTATAAGTCAGGCGTAGATAAACCCCATGCGGTGTTCAGGAGACAATACACATGTTAGAGAAGAGTGTACGGTAATCGGTACACACACGGTAAAAAAAAAAAAAACAATGTGTAACTTCATTTCCTCCCTGTCAATGTCTTTTCTTGAAATTACAATTGTTAGGTTATAAAAACTTATAAATTCAGATCTCCAGACTTGTACAGGTGTTTTTTTTTGCCGTCAAGCACCATAATGAAACTGGCTCTCATGAAGGCCGTCCCAGGAGGGCGAGACCAAAACCTTCGTCTGCCGCAGACGAGAAGTTCAGTTAGAGTTATCAGCTTGAAAAATGACCAATTAACAGCACCTCAGATTAGACACGTTATGAAGTCTTTACAGAGCAGAAGTAGCAGACACATCTCAATATCAACTGTTCAAAGGAGATTAATGCATTTTTGGACGCCTTCAGCATTCCTTTACAATGTAGAAAGAAATAAAAATCACGAACCATCTTGGAGTAAGAAAGTGTTCCAAAACTTTTGAACGGTAGTGTAATTTCTACAAATAACTATTTTTTTAACTAGTTAAAAATTACACTGCTTTGTTCAATACAGCGGAACCTCGATATACAAATTTAATTCACTCTGGAAGTGAGTTTTTAAGGCGAAAATTTGCATTGTGATACGAATTGTCCCATAAGAAATGATGTAAATGCAGGTAATCCGTTCCAGACAGTATACAGTCACCCCACCCACACGAATTTTGGATGTGGTTAAAAAAGAAATGGTTATTTTTATAGTTTAAACCTTAAATCTCCTCCCAAAACACTTTAATTACAATTCAAACATCAATTAATAAATTATCCCTAAAAAAAAAAAAAAAAAAAGAGTATAAAGGTAAACCCATATACTGAACAGTACTGTATGAATGTAAAATACCAATGTTACCCCTGTATATAGCCTACTGTAGAGTACATACAGTAATAATTCACTGTCCCAAGCCATGTTCTCCTCTACAGTACTAAAACAATTTATACTGTATTGTATTTTATGTGGAAATTAAGTTGAATTGACATTAATATAGATATTACAAAATTAGAAAATTATATTTTTGTTAATATTTAGTGTTAAAATTCCTGAAAAATTATCTATTGTCATTAAAGGATTGCAGAGGATATTTTGCGGTTTCCGCAAACAATTACTCAGTTACTGTAGGTACTAAGCAAGAATCCGTGAGCAACTCAGCCTGCGAACCCCACGACTTCATGGGGGTCGTCTGTATTACTAATTTGCAACACTATACTGTAATGATATAAATTCACATTTAACTTCACTTAACCTTAACTGATGATCCCTTTTTGCACCGGCTGCTATTTTAGCTACAGTTTGTTTTAAAATTTCCACTAAAAGTAGCTCTTTTTTTCTACTTGCTTCAGTTCTTGCAAAATTTTTTGGGACCCATGGTCTTGCACAAAATGCAAAAATTCGTAAACTCTCTTCACCAGGCTTTCAATTGACGCAAACAAGTTTTGAACGGCTCCCGGACCTAAGTTCAATTTAGCCGGTGTTCGGTTCAGTTTGTTCATTTGTATGCCAATAAATTTCTTGTACAATTTCAATTCTTAAGGTGGAAAATAAAGAATAGGCATTCGTATGCGGAGGTCCCACTGTATAGAGAGAAAATAAGCACAACACGTTTGTTATAAAGTGATTTAAAAACACCTAAATTTTTTTAATTAAACTAATTTTCCAGTATTTGCTCAAATCTTGCCTAAAATGTTTTGTTGCCCATTTAGAATACGACGTATTAAAAATAATTGCTGTTTTTATGCAACAAAAATATATTTGCATTTAATTTTAGAAACTTGTTGCCCAAAACTTCAATCATACCCATGTTTTCTTTCTTGTCGAAAATATATCTGACAAATTAAATATTGTCAGTGATTATACAAGTTACAAATGATTACGACTATAAATATTCGCGTTATGCCTCATCACCTGAGGTGTGCTTCTTGTGGACCAAATGGGCGTCTGAGAGCCTCTACTGTACTCGGAGTAGTTCAGGCTTTTAAAACTACAATGGCGTTTGAGGTTGAGAAAGAACTGACAAATCTAAAACCGACTGGATGAAGGGGAAAGAGAGAGAGAAAAGGAGGGAGGGAGGAGTGTTCACTTATTCATGCTCTCATATCCTTTGTCTTTTGTGCGGCCAGGAACCTGCTGTGCCTCATCCACAGGATGATTGAGTTTGTGGTGAGAGAGGGACCCATGTTCGAGGCCATCATCATGAGCCGAGAGAAGAACAACCCAGACTTCAGGTGTGTGGGAATGTCAGGGTGTCTTCACTTCTTCTTTTAAAATAAGGTCCCAGGATTGGTAGTTTATATGAGTATTTATTGTTTGTCGTTTAAGTATTTTGCCATCCAGGCTGTGATTTTTAGTGACCTTGTAGGGAGATGACCAGTTTTAATGTTTTATTTGCAGAATTTTGCGTAATTCCAGTGTACACATGCAGTACCATAAAACATTTTGACACACTTTTTAAAGTAGTTTGTTTAGAATCCTGAAATTTATTGAGAACTCAAAAATTGTAACATCCTAAAACTTTTTCATAACTTATAAAACTTTAAAACACAGATTCATTTCTGGAAAAAAAAAAATTCAAGAACCTTCTAAACGTAGCCTTTTTTAACCATTCTGAACAGAGAAATATTGTTCAGGACGGGGAATTCTGAGCTGAAGATACTTATGACCTGCCCAAGTTTGACCAGAACTTTAAAGAATTTATTCTGTATTTTTTTCAGGATTAGATTTAAAATTTACAGACTTGTTGGACCTTTTTTTTTTTTTTTTTAGATTTGTACCTTCAGGAATCTTTCCTTCCAAGAACCTAAATTGTTTTTAGCTACTGCCTGTATTTTGCATTTGGCCCAGAAAGCCCTATTTGGGTTATTTTACACTGGAGTACTGGGAACGCTGGTGGCGGTGTAATGGAAACACTAAAGTGGGAATGCTGATGTCAGTGGAGGGGAACGTCGTAGTCATAATGCTGATGTCAGTGGAGAACGCAGCAGCTAGTGCAGTGGAGAACGCTGTAGAGGGAACGCTGTAGCAGATGCTGTTTTTTGAAAAAACTGTACCATGTAACTGTAGATGAAATTAGACGCCTAGTTTTGTTTAGTCACACTGTGTGTCATTCGCTTTACAGATTTCTCTTTGATAATAAGTGTCAGGAGCATGTATACTACAGATGGAAGCTCTTCTCCATACTGCAGGTAAACACACACACACACACACACACACAGATAAAAACCCTTTCTTTTTCATGAGAAACCTCACTCTCTTCCTCTTTTTCTTTCTCTCTCTTATTCACACACTTTTCTATTGTGTTTTTCTCTTTCTTCACGATCATTTCTTTCTGTCTTTCTCATTGCTACTTATTCTTATATTTCCTCTCTGAATCTGTTTCTTTTTTTTTAATTTTTCACCCCCTTTTTTTCTCTCTGTGTATGTCTTTTGTCTATTGTATCTTTCTTTCTCTGCTCCATTTTTCTTTATCTTCATCTCTCTCTCTCTCTCTCTCTCTCTGTCTCAGGGTGAAAATCTAAACGAGTGGAAGACCTCAATGTTTCGAATGTTCCGGGGCGGGTCTCTCTGGAGGCCCCCCGTCCTCAATCCCTACCTCCACGGAGACGAGGAGCCTGAGGAAGACCCTGTCCCTTTTCAGGAGGAGGAGCTAAAAAAAGGGCAGCTCAAACCGGAGTATGTGTTACGCTATTTGATCTGTATTTTTTAAACATTGTGGACGTTTATAGTATGGCATGGAAAACTGATGAGAGGTGGTAGAAGGAGATTTGTAATGCAATTTTGTGTGTGTGTGTGTGTCAGGCACAGAGAGCAGCTGGAGGTGTTACTCAGGGGTTTAACCCCCCGAAGAGTGGAGATTGGCGATGCCATGCTCTTTTGTTTGGAGAGAGCGGAGGCTGCAGAGGAGGTGGTGTCCTGCATCGCTGAGTCACTCTCTATGATACAGACACCACTGCAGAAAAAGGTTCTCTCTCTCTCTCTCTTTCTCTCTCTCTCTCACACACACACACACACACACACACACCCCTCCCTCCCTCTCTCTTCCATTCCCTTTCTGTCACCCACACCTGTTAATCCAATTGATTTGCCCCCTTATATTCTCTGTTCTTTCAGCTTTAGTTCCAGTTCAGCTGTGTTTTCTGTAAGCTTTTTAGCAGCTCAGCAACAAGAAAAGAGAAGAGGTTAGGGTTTTCTTGATAATACAAGGAAAGAGGTTGTGTTAAACGAGTGCAAGGACTCCTGAAAGAAAGAGTAATGATAAAACAGGAGCCTGGCAACGCCCTCACACAGCAGGCTGAGAGACCTCCATCAGCCGGTGCATCCCACATGGCATGGTTCCCAAAGAGACCATCTGTGTGACCATGCTTTGCCTCAGCTCTGTATCTAACCTGGAATGAAGTCTTGTAGTGAGGGGGAAGCAGTGGGTTATATGCCAGTCGGTGTCTTTGGTCCTCACTGTCCACTGAAGTTGCTGCGACTGTTCCTTCCAGGTCAAATCTGAGAGGGGGCCACCAATCACTAGAAGTTAGGCACAACTGTCTGTAGTGTTCCACTAAAAAAAAAAAACTTGCCTTTTTCTTTTATTACATGAGAACACTAGACAGCCATAAAAATTAAAAAAATTCCTACTTGTAAGCATTTCACTGCATATCCTACTGTGTATGACTGTGTATGTGACAAATAAAATTTGAATTTGATTTGGTTTTAAGACACCTTGTCAAATGTCTGTCATCCCTAGATTACATTTTTTTGGGTTTGCAGTGAACCCAGGCCTTTGGGTGCAATTGGTACCTCTCTCTCTCGAGTGGTGCAGATGAAGGGCACTCTTTTGATGTGAATGATCACATTATCCAAGTGGGCTGCCATAAACTTGGAGGGACTGAGGAGTTTGGGTGCTGGAAGGTGTTTGGAGCCCTGTGACAGTTTAAGGAGAGAACATGATGCTGCCGGTGGCCCACAGTGGTGCTGACTACAGTTTTGGGTCGTATATCCTTTTGTAAGGTCCAGAGTGAAGTGGACACTCCGCTAGCAGGAAGGGGTAGCTATCAAACTACGATTTTGACAGCGTTCCAAATGTCCAAAGTCATTACAGATTAAGAATCTCATTGGGCTTAAACACCACCACAATGGGACTAAAATGTGCTAGAGGACTCCTCTATAATGTCTTTTTGTTGCATTCTTGGCACTTCTCCTTCAATGGCCTGGTGCCATAACTCAAGGGCCTGATAGGGGAACCCTGTCACCCGACCAACCCAAGTGGCATTTTGATACCATTGTACTGTGAGTGGGTTTTAGCTGGACAGGATCACATCTGAGAACTGCTGCCTCATTAGTTCATTAATGTCCTGGAGTTGAGCGAGGGGCGGGAGGGTCTTTGGCTTTAGGGTTTGATGGAACATCTCTACAAGCTCATCCCTTCAACAACCGTACACAGATATTCTGATGTCCCCAACCTGCAGCAGCTGACACATATCTGGCATCAGACAGGAAAGGATGCCACTAGGTCTGTGAGCAGATTTTTTTTTTGACATTCCAACCCAGCTAAAGGACATCATTAGCTCTCATTCCCCATCCTAGATCCCTAGCCAAACTTCTCAAGTATTTCCATAAACGCACAAGATTTGAAGACTTTCCTAGGCATTGATGTACACAGGGCCCTACGAATTTGTTCAGGGTCACCCACTTTGTCATTTCATGGGGGGATAGTCAACTGGGTGTTTGGGGCTCCAAGCTGGGTATCCAGCTGATAGGTCCACTGGTGGAATTCTGCAACAATGTACCAGGGGAACAGGCTGCAGAGTCTTAGGTCTCTTATGGCTTGCGGCTTCTACAGGAAGTACAAAAATGCACACTGGGTTTCACTTGACAGCATTGGTGTCAAGGCCAGGGCCCACTCCTCCTTTGCCTGTTCTTCCTCTCGGGTTGTCCTCTTGAAAGGTCACAGCCATGACATCATCCGCAGGGGGGAGATTTGACAACAAAGAAGAGTGCAGAGGTTATTTTTATCGGTGGAATGATAAGGATTTTTATAAGGAATTGGAGGGGTAATGTCGGGTAAATCAGAGCAGAACCTGTTGAAGAGAGTGATGAAGTGGGAGCCTGGTGACGTCTGCAAGTAACAGTATAAGGCTACAAGCTCCTGAGGTGAGCTGTGGCAGGACTGTCGAGGCATCTTTTAGGGGACATTGCTATATCCTGCAGCAGGAGAATGGAGAATATCTTCATCGCTGTCTGTCCTGCCCTACCCAGCAGCCATGCGTCCCTTGTCTTTTCACCAAACTGGTGCTGGCCTGGAGCTGCCCTGTTCAACACTATACTGACAGTTGTGTTAGGAGTGTCACTTCTTTTGTGCGCAGGGTGGTGCCTCACCATCACAATTACCAGGTTAAAGGTAGAGCAGTAATGTGACACTCCTGCCGGCAGTAATGTTAGAACTTGCTATATGTAACGAGACAAACCTGAATCAACAAATACAACAACACTTTACTCAGCACCACAGGTATCGCACAGCTTGTACTTTTAGGTGCTTGATAATCAGCTGTTTTGTTTGTGTTGTCGTGTAGGTGGCACGGCTTTATCTGGTGTCGGACATCCTGTACAACTCCAGTGCCAAAGTCTCAAACGCATCCTACTACCGCAAATAGTGAGATCTATCTTTTAATCCATGTTTTATTACATGTATCATTTGCACTTCAGTGTAACTTGAACAGTCTGAATATATATATATATTTTTTGTGTACAGCTTTGAGTCGAAGCTGCCACAGATCTTTAGTGACATGGGCGAGGCGTACCGGAACATCCAGGCCAGGCTGCAGGCCGAGCAGTTCAAGGTCAGGGAAGAACCATGTCACTTCATTCGAACCCTTTTGTTTGCTTGCAATTACAATTCCTCATGCTTTTTTTAAAAACATTTTTTCAGCAAAAGATCATGACTTGCTTTCGTGCTTGGGAGGACTGGGCCATATACCCAGAATCATTTCTGATCCAGCTGCAAAACATCTTTTTGGGGCTCATCAAACCGGGAGAGGAGCTGCCTGAAAGGACAGAGGTGACCTGCGTACCTGAGATTACGGTCACTGTTTAATCCAAATACAGTAAACGCGAGACATAAACTGATTATATTGGGTAATAGAAGTCTTCTAATCCTTTCCTGTCTTCTGCAGACCGCTTCTCCAGATTTAGACGGCGCTCCTTTAGACGGCGTTCCGCTAGATGGGGCGGAACTGGACGGGACGCCGCTGGACGACCTGGATGGATCTCCTATGACCTGGGATCCATCGTCCATCGACGGCGTCCCTGTGGACGATATCGACGGTGTCCCGCTCGGCCCTGCCATGGACGACATCGACGGCGTGCCACGTGAGTGTGACAGATTTTTATTTTATTTTATTTTTTTAAAAACAGGCGTTTCGTTTATAACGAACCAAATGATTTCCTAATAGAGATCTTGTATAAAAAAAAGTTTTGTTTATGTTGTGGATAATTACAGTTGGGTATCATTTGAGTTTTTTTTACTATACCGGTGCCAAATTGGTATTATAAAAAAAAAAAAAACGGTACCGCTGCCTGAACTGATACTAAAAAAGAAAAAGGAGCCACAAGTAAATGTTGGATAACATTTATCAAGAATGCTTTCTTTCAAAAAATTTAATAAAATAAACAATATATTAAGTTTTAAGTAAATACGAAAAATTCAGTAAGTAAATACAAATCACAACCGGAACAAGAATTTACACACTACCTAACCCAACTACAATAATTTAACACCAATATAACAGTACAGTAGTTTATATTCTTGGTAGCTACAGACCAGCTTTAAATTTCAGCGAGACTTTCGCAGAAATTTGAATATTATTTTGCAGACCATGTTATCTCTAGTGTTAACGTTCTCTTTAACACCTCTCCTGACTTTGCTTGGGTCAGTCTGCTTTTAACTCGTGTCCTCAAATTGGGTCACACGTCACTGTGTCGGAATCTTTCGTTGTAAAACACAGCCACACGTTAGAACGTTTAATTTCAGACATTTTAATTAAAGCATGTGTACATTAGCTAGCTAACCCTACCTAAGCAAGTGTAATTACTGCAATCATGTGGACGCGTGATTTCAGTCTGAATGGGATAACAGCAATGTGACACTCGCGTTACTACAAACATTAGGTGGATTTGTATTATTATTATTAGAGCTTTCCGATTTGTGTTCATGTGAAAAAAAAAATTTATGTGCGGTGAGGGCGATGAACGCTTCCTACATCTGTTTCAGGATACCATGGGACAAAGTGGCAGTGAATGAGTTTCGATTTGGTTCTAGTACATATCGGTTAAATAGGAACCAGTGCCACATTGGCACAGTGTTTCGGTACCCAACCCTATGATTAATATACATTTATTTGGACACAACTAAGTGCTGCTCCCGACTCAAATTAATTGCATTTCTATTTTTTTTATGCTAAATATAAACAAATTATTGTTTACGGTCTTGTGATTCAGCTAGACAACCCATTAAAACATGAACACTAGAGGAAACGTAGTTATTACAGTCAAGCATGTGGGATCTATTTATTTATTTATAAGCAGCAAATCATGTTTTTAAAGCAAAGCAAGGTTGTGCAAATGAACAGTGGAATTTTTCGTAATCTATTCTTATAATGTATTTTTCCTGAGGTAGAGAACTTGTACACAGTGATGTAGTTATTATATTTGTAAAAAATCTCTCTCTCTCAGTGGACGAAGGCTTGGATAAGACGTTACCGAGCATCGCCTTGTCTAAGTGGGAGCGAGTGGACGACGTGGAACATTCAGGTAACTACAACCTCCCTTTCTCTCTCTTTTTTCACGCCTTCATCTTCTCTTAATTCCTGCTCTGGTTTTTAACTCTCCGCCGTCTGACCCCGCAGCCAAGTCCAACTCCGAGGACGAGATAAGCATGAGGTAAAGGTCCTTCAGCGCATTTATTTTAGTTTTCTTCACCAGATAGAGCAGTTCATCTGTCAGAGCTGTGGAGCACTTACTCTATAACTCAAAGCTTGTTTTTCCGTTAACGCTCTCTCAGCGGCGTGAAGGAGAATGAAGCGGACTCCGAAGACGACAGCAGCAGCGACGACGACGAGGCGGCGAGCCCCAGCAGGTTCGAGGGGGCGGAGTTTAAGAGCAGCCTACGCAACTTCGAGATGTCCGAGAGCAAACGGACACGACTCCGAGAGCTGGAGGTGAAAATTTAAATATCAAACAAAGAAAACTTGAGTAAATACAAAATGTATTTTTTAAATGACAATTTCATTTTTTAAGGGAAAAAAGCTCACCGAACCTACCTAGCCCTTTTTCTATGTGGAAAAAGTAATTGCCCCCTTAAACCTAATAACTAGTCGTGGCACCATTGGCAGCAATGACTACAGTCAAGCATTTATGATAAACTGGCAATGAGGCATTCACATTGAGGAATTTTGACCCGCTCTACTTCGCAGAATTTTTTTGAATCCGGCACATTGGAGGGTTTTTCAGCATTAACCTTCTTGTTTAAGGATCTCAATCAGATTAAAGTCCAAACTTTGACTAGGCCACTCCAAAATATATATTTTTAAGGCAAAAGGTGGACTTGTTTTCCGAATTACTTCTGCGTAACCCAAGTGCACTTGAGCTTGAGGCCATGAACTGATGACTGAACATTCTTCTTCAGGATTTTTAAAGGCATTGTGATTTTATAAGAATTCTCAATACAAGTCATATCTGCACCTAGGTATTGTGTTTGATGATTTCCGAGCCTGTGCATTGTGTCATATAAAGGTGTTTTTGTCCTGTGGCAGGTGAAGGTGATGAAGTTTCAAGACGAGCTGGAGTCAGGGAAAAGGCCGAAGAAATCTAACATGAGCCTCCAACAGCAAGTTCAACACTACAGAAACAAACTGCTACAGAAGGTATGCGCGCACAGATTGGCATTACCTTTTTTTTTTTTTTTTTTTTTTTGAAAATCTAAGATACATTAAAATGCCTTTGTAAAATCCTACTTCTTTGTAGGAGTTTGATAAGGACGAAGAGGAGAAGAGGGAGAAGTCGTCGAGCAAGCAGAAAGACAAGGTGAAGAAGGAGGATCGCAGAGACCGATCGGAGGACAAGAGCAAAGGGAAGGAGCGGGACAGAGAGCGGGACAAGGAGAGGGACAAAGAGAGGAGTAAGAAAAGCGAGGACCGGGACCGTGAAAGGAGCAGGGGACGCAGCCGGGAAGGCGAGGACAAGAGAGAGAGGTATGGACATGGGGACTTGTCATTTGTCATAATTTACCTCAGGACACACTTTTCTAGGAGATTATTCACCATCGTACTGATCACATCACACTGTTGCTTATTTTCCTAAAAAAACACCAATAATAATCTGTTTTTTTTTGTTTTTCTCCGCGTTCAGGACGAGGTCCCGTTCTCCGCGCAAGTCCAAGCGTTCCCGCTCGCCGTCCCCACAGCGCAGGTCCTCACGCCGCTCCTCGTCCCGATCTCCACACCGCTCGCACAAGAAATCCAAGAAGAGCAAACACTGACCTCTGTGACCTTCTGTTCCTCAAGCAGCTCGATGGACTGCACCCACGAACTGCTCACACCCAACACACACACACACACACACACACACACACACACACACACACACACACACTTTCCCTGTAACGCTTGGGCCAGGAGTCACTGTTTGTACGTCTCTCCCAGAATCCTACGCTTTCGTGGCTGCTCTGATTCTAGACAAGGCCTCAGCCCAGGGTTGTGTTTCTCTCTCTCTTTTTTTTTTTTTTTTTTTTCTTTTTTTTTGTAAAATGAAGTTGAAACGTTTATTTGTACAGGTTGTCTTAGTTTTGTCCTTTTAAAAGAAAAAGGCCCTCTGTAAAGATTTAACATGATTCGTCTTGCAGTCTTTACAATAAACAGCTCTTGGTGGTGACTGTGATTTACATCGTATGGAAGCTAATGTCAATCTGTTGCGTGATAACACACACACACAGAGTGACAGGTGTGTCTCAGTCCTCTGCGAACTCATGAAGCCCTAACAAACATCCCGGTGAGGTCATGTGACAAGCTCTTCATTTGTGTACAAAACGGTGTATCTGGGTAGCACCAACTTTTTTTGGTTTTGTGAAAGTTTCATCCTATTTAATATTGCTAATGATTAAATAACACATCTCATTTTAGATTTAACCAGATCTGACTGCATATTTTCTTTTCTTTTTATTTAAATTGATATTAAACTAATTTAGAAGATATCGCTGTGACATACGTCACATACAGAAGGTCGTTTAGCCCAGGGAAAATGCCATGTAACAAACCATGTTCCATGTGGGGCTTCTTTGTTCTGTGTTACATCCACTATCATTTCCTTTAAAGAAGAAATTGGTTAAACAGGGTATTGAGAAAGAAAAAAAAGAAGAATATAGTTGCAAGCAATGATGAGCGGGCCCAAGCACCTGTGCCATCACCACCCGGGCACACCACGCAAACTGTTTTGTTTTTGTTTTTTTGAGGTTGTTTAGACCTCCCAATAGCCCCATGTGTTGGAATAAAAAAGTATTACACCATGATGTCACAACATAATTTCACTCAGGATGTTATTCGCCAATTTTCTGCATTTTAAAAGAAGCATCACATTAATATCATTCATAATTATGATATATAACTAAAGAAGTTATTAGCCACTTTTTAAACGTTTAAAAGCCTGGGTACGGCTGAACCGTTTAAGAAATCATGAAGTCACATGACTAACAATGAAAACCTTTTTGACTCCGCCCACTTTCTCTGGTAAACTTTTACTTTTTGCAGGGATTTATTCCTCTAAAGGAATATTAGGATTACTTTCAGTGTAATTAGTTTTGTTTTGTTTTTTTTTTACAAATGGAAATTGGTTTCACCAATAATTAATAAATCTCTCTTCAGTGTCTCTAAATTCAGAAATCTTCCATTTTAAGAACAATTTTACACTTCAGTTGTTTTCCTTTAAAGTAATGATGTGTTTTAGATCACATTGACCCCTGCAGGTGTATCATTCACCTGTGAGAGATGAACAGTGCTTTTTTGTATACACACTAGTGATTGGAAGTTTGGATCATTTTAGTGACTCGGTTCTTTGAATCTCGTTCATCAAAATGAACGAATCTTTTTTGAGTCGTTTAATTCATTCCATTCTTTTGATAAGACATAAAATAAAATGTTGCATATTCAATAAAAAAGACCTCCAAATCGTCTACATACACAAATTCTGGCTATAGTGCCAGTAATGAAAATATTACACTGCAGCTAAGGACATATTATAAACAGAATGAGTAGCTCACCATCATATCTTCTAGTCTGAGTCGTTCGTTCTTTTGAATCTATTGCACTGCATAGCGCCTATGGGAGTCACGTGACAAAAGAACAAACGACTCATGAACAAACGACTCACTCGTTCTTTTGACTCTATTTCATTGCATAACCTCAATGGGAGTCACGTGACAAAAGAACAAACGACTCGGAGTAGAAGAGTCATTGAGAAAGAATCGCGTAATTCCGTTTCCTGTACATAACCTACGGGGGTTTTGCGATGCTTTGCGCATGCGCGCCCAGTAGAAAATGAACGAATCACTCTCTGAGATACTCGTTCTTCTGAGTTACATAAAGTATTCGTTTAAAAAGAGCAAATCGTTCATAAACGACCCATCACTAATATACACACACAGTCTTACAGTGAGTCTTCAGTTTTCCTTTTTTTGGTTTCATTTAATTCATATACGAGGGCGAATGAAAATTTCTCCGCACTCCGGTTATATTAAAATTTGTGTTAACCGCACAGTTAATTTCATCAACGAAAAAATTCGTTGACGACGGAGTTTTTTCTCCCCTGTGTCTAACAAGAGATGAGACGTCACGGACATCAGTGTCTGAATTACCATCCAGTATCGTTGATAAAGAAAAAAGAGACTAAAAAGTGGTTTGAAAAAAATGTAAACTAATAAAACATCTATCTTTATTTTCAACATGTAACTTTCGTCACAATCTGCTGCGATACGCTGTTTGTTCATTACGGCGCGAGCAGCGGTGTTTCCCGGGTCACTGCGCGCGGCATATCAGGAGTAGTTTGCGCGCGCAGTGACGAGACGATACGAGCTGAGTCATCATTAGCTCTTCGTCATCACAGCAGTGTTAAATCAGGACAGAGACAAGAAGCGATATTTGGGATCATTTCTCTCAGATTAAACCGGAGATAAAAATAAGAAGGAAAGCCGATGTGTCGTAATATCTAAGGGGAAACAGTGTGGGAAACACAATAGCTAGGAAAAATATCACAAACCTAAAGAGACACATTAAGGCATCCCATAATAATCACCCAGTTCTGCAGCCTCTCTGTAGTAATTGTGTTATCACATGTTAACATCATTATGGTGTGATGTACTTTATTTTATAGTTAAACCAAAGGTGGCACAGTGGTTAGCACCGTTGCCTTGCACCTCCAGGGCCCAGGTTTTATTCCCGGCTGGGCTCGATTCCCGTCTCTGTGGAGTTTTCATGTTCTCCCTGTGCTCGGTGGGTTTCCTCCGGGGTACTTTGGTTTCCTTCCACAGTCTAAAAATATGCAGGTTAGGCTAATTGGCGTTCCCAACTTGCCCATATTGTGTGAATGGGTGTGTGTGTGCCCTGTGATGGATTGGCAACCTGTCCAGGGTGTAGCCTGCCTCGTGCCCTAAATCTCCTGGGATAGGCTTCAGGTCCCCGCGACCCTGAATACAGGATAAAGCGGTATAGAAGATAATTAAGGGAGTTAAACTGTTGCCAAACACGTTAAGCTAATAGGTTAGCGAATGTTTCTGACCCACAGGAGCTACAGTATCCCTAAAACAGTCCAAATGTGTAAAAACATATTTAAAAATAAAAAAGTTTTTTAAAAACTGTATTGTCCATACTGCTCCTATTGTTTTGTAGTTAAAAAATATGGACATGCAGCAATTAGCTGAAAACATCAGATGAAAAAATACATTTTAAATGTTAAGATAATTATTTTGTGAATTTTTTTTTTTAAAAAATGGGTAGGGCTGGACTAGATTAGCGTTAATTAATAAGTATCTTATTAATGTAATGTTATATTTCCATTGACTACAACTAAACTAAAATGTCCAGACTTTTAGTCGACTAAAACTTTGATAAACAAAAATATTAGATTTAATCAGATTGACTAAATATGATAAAAACCAACAGGGTTTCTCTTATCTGTTGTGATATCTGATAAATGATCACAATTATCTGTTGTGATCACTTATCAGTGAATCCAACAATTGAATTAGGACTTAATTGTTGTCTTTAGAAATGTGATTTAAAAACAACAATTAAGTCGTAATTTATCCGGGGACTAATTAATTAGTCCCCATTCAATTTATTAGTCCCGGGATTAATTAGTCCCTATTTAGACCAAGACTAAAATAAAAAATAGCTGACACAATTAACACTAGTTGGCCGCACTCTTCGATCAGCGCTTTTCGTTCAATGCCATTGTCTCCCCAGTCACTGGACGTGTTACATCAGTTGATTTGTATCTGCGGACGTTATGTTCTCACATGATGCACGTCCGCACACTTCTGCTCTCACTGTCAACACACTTGGTTTTGAGGCGTTAAAATGTCCTTCCTATAGTCCTGATCTCCCACCATCGGATGAAGATTCACAGGTCTTCATTCTGCTCACACCGGGGTGTAAAGTGTGTTAGAATAAAGAAATTAACTGATAAACCACAGAAACCCCTGACGAGGATAAAGCATTTAATGAAGACTGGAGAAAAAAAAAAAAGATAAGTGAAGGTTGACAGATACCTCGTTTACCCGACATTTCCCCATCTTACATGAGAAAATAATATTTTAAATTCCTATTGAAAAAAAAGTGGTTCAATATTTTTTTACAAGCATATAATAATAATAATAATAATAATAATAATAATAATAATACTGATAAACAAACAAACATGAAAAATCTGAAATGGTGAGCTCGAACGGAACGAAAAGGATCTGATTAGGAATCTGTGTGTGTGTGCGCGTGATCAGATAAATATCTGTGATTTATGATATGTGGCTCATTAATAACAACATTTAACACAAATGCAACACAAATAAAGGAGACAAACAGCAGCAAAAAGAAAACATTCGGAACAGCGTTGTAGGGCTATCAGGAAGGGCGGGGCTATCAGAAAGACGGGAGGGGTTATCAGAGCGGGTGGAACAATCAGAGAAAAAGTGGGGTTACGAGAGAGGGTGGGGCCATTAGAAAGATAAGTGAGTTTACCAGAGAGGTCATGTTGTGTGAGGGGTGAGTTTATCAGAGGGGGGTGGGGTCAGAGCATAACGAGAAGAAAATAGAACTGCGTAAAAATTGCGGATATCTGAACTATTTTTCTGCTTTTTTTTCCTCTTAACCACAAGGATAAACATGTTTTTTCTGATTAACGACTTTCCTTCTGATCCAAACACCATGGAGGAAAACGGATGTAACTGCGATTTACAAAAAAACTAAATAAAAAAAACAATGCAGCTTAGATTTACCATTTATCAAAAATAATAATAATAATAATTAAAAAAACAACACTGAAGCACCTTTTCCCCCTTTGCTTATCGGGCTATGGCCAACTTTGACTAATCTAAGGTTCAGATGATCAGATTACAGTATCAAACCTGAGAAATACTGGGCTGCAGCTTGTTGAAGAGGCTCTAAGACTGACTCTGTTAGCAAGTGTATCGCACATTCTTTCGGTTTCCGCCACTGATACTTGAGTGATGTTAATACTGAGGTCTCATACTGTAAGAGTCGCACTGATGGTGAAAAGTTTTTCGCTCCTGTTTTCTTTTTGCTGTTGAGCTGTGATGCGCGTGTAACGAGCCTCTTTTAATAAACTCTTTCGAAAAACCGTTTGCATGAATGAGTTTAGCTTCAGAATACACTGTTCATTAAAATCCAGTTTGGAAATTTTATATCTTTTGTACAGGTTTGTATAAATTTCCGCACTAATGCAAACTGACTTTAAATTATACTTTTGAATTTAAATAATTGATTTTACATTTAAGTTAATCAAGTTAATGAACGTGTATGATTTGTCACCTGAAGGCGGCGCTCTTTCACTGATTAGGTGACAATTTCTTTTTCCCTTTAATGAAACATTACCCTTTATATACCCTATGTGGGTGTGGCTAAAACCAAATTTTTCACCTTCATCAACATATCAATGCTTGACAGTTAAACAAAATCTTTATCTCTGATGTAAATTTTTTCTTCACACAAATCTTTAGATAAAGTTTAATAAACGAGGCTCATCATGTGTTATGTTGCAAATTAACGCACGAGCTGAGATTTTATTCCCACGAGAACATTTTATAGCTTTCCCCCCCTCGCACCAACTTCCTCCGTAAGAGAAAGAAAGAAAAAAAAAAAAAGATACATGACATAAGAAGTGCCTTGTGTTCTGGATACGTTCCTCCTCTTCCTTCTCCGTTTCCATCCTCCCCCTCAAAGTCCTGCACCACTTCCTGGGTCCCTGTTCCCTGCACAGAGGGCGGGGCTTGACCGTGTCCCCGCCCCCTCAGAGCACTCACCAGAAGCCGTAGACGATTAAGGAGCAGCGAGCAGGGTTTATAAAGCCCTCTGATTACAGACATACGATAAAGTGATACTTGTGGAATCAGTTTTCTTAAACCTCGAGACGGTCAGCTTATAAGCGCTTAGTATTTTTTCACGTTGACAAACACTTTGATGGCTCCCGTGAAGTCGGCAGAGAGGAGGACCTCCGTGTGGTCTGTTTTTAATGCGCCTGTTAAAGAAAAAAAACAAAGGAAAAAAAGAACGTTAAGTAAAAAGCTTAGTATTACACATGCAGGTTGCCATGGATACAAGTGTCACCTGATGGGATGGGTTCGGAATCGTCCGTGACGTCGCTCTTGCACTCGGTATCGGGTTTCTCCGCCCCCGGCTCCTGCGGAACGATCAGATCCGGGTGGGGCGCAAAGATGGCCGACGTCACGACTGCGTTATGGGCTAGGAGACAAAAACAGTCATGGTCGTTGTTAGATTGAAGAATTGGCAGGAGGAAGACGTTTACAAGACGTAACAGAAACATTGATTTTTACCTTTAATTCCTTCCCAGAAGTCATTGCGGTCCCTCCGTACGGAGGTGAACTTGCTCAGGTCGTGGTACGTGCTCCAGATGTACACGTATTTATCCTCGGAGCCGCTCACAATGAACGAATAATCGTGACTAAGAGAGAAACAAAAAAGTAGTTGTTATTATAATACCTTAAAACATTCTGATCAAACAGAAACCTGCTGATCAATTTGGTCTGGAACAATTCAGTGACTCAAGTCAATACACTGGTGCGAACTAATAAAATAATATATGTTTTTTGACAAAACGAGATAAATCCACTTTATCTCAAGGCTATTCTTGTACTTAACAAGCAAAAAACGGTTGTCAACCGTGGTAAACTTTAACTTGTATTTGATCAGCAGGTTATCAACATGACCATCGCTGTACCTCATATCTGCCCCCAAATTTTATTTATTTATTTATTTTAATGCTCTGTCACTTTAAAAGCGTCGCTCCTGACCTGAAGCTAGCTTTGATCTGACTGCTGCTGTTCACGTAGCCTTTGTACTTCATGGAAAGTGACAGGTCTCTCAAGTCATACAGGCGAATGCGAGAGTCGTTCGATGTCACCAGGATCTGTTGAGGTTTTTAAATGAATAAATAGATAAATAAACAAACAAAAACAAACAAAAATCATGTTCTACATTCACTCTCAGCAGTGTGTAACTGGACTCCAAACACACGTGTGTATTAAGCACGATTAAGGCTACCTTATTCTCTCCAGGCAGAGGCTCGATGCCGGTGATTTTGCGGCCCACGCGGTTCCGCCCCCTGGTGGAGCGCACGTGGATCTGCGTGTGGTATTTAAGGCGCTAAACAAAAAAGAAAAAGTAAACAGAGCCAGGTTACAACAAACACGGGTATCAGTTATCAGTGTAAACAGCACACAGCGCTGAAACTCACACACACCTGTTAGAAAATAAATAACATGACATAAACAGGTACTATAATAACCAAAGGTTTGTGAACCCCCATAATCATTCATTAAGCACATACAGGTGCAAATGTCCGAGTTGCCCGCAAACTTTCAGCCATATAGTAGTGTATTTCCAAGTAACAGTCAATCTCATACACACACACACACCTCCGTGTCGTAGAAAATGCAGCGTCCGTCGTAAGTGCCGATGACGGCGTATTTGCCGTTCTGACAGAAGTTGGCTGCGGTGATGAGACGCGTCTGGCCGTCCACCTCATTCCACAGGGCCACCTTTTTGTCCGGAATGTTCCACAGGCGCAGCTTACCGTCCAGGGAGCCGCTCAGAAAATACCGGTCGTCCTACATGACACACGCACACACACGTTATCACTCCATCATTCACTCATGCTGCCAAGTGTCCGAATCGGATAAAACACTCACTCTGGGATGGAAGGCGATGGCTGTGACGAAGTCGATGTGCTGGAAACAGCAGAGACACTCTCGTCTCGATATGTGCCACAAGCGCACCGTCTTATCCATGGACGACGACAACAGGAAGTAGTTCTACCAAGACGTAAAAACCTCAATCAGTATGGGGTATCTGGAGTGTTATCTGATTCCAATTTCTATTCCTACAATAAATAAATAAATAAATAAATAAACAAAAACAACTCTCTGACCTTTGACCAGGAGAGATCGAGAAGGTCGGCTGTGTGGCCTTTGTACTTGCAGAAGGGAAGCTGTCTGAAGGGAACGTTTCTGTCTTCGAGGTCCGAGTCATCCATTGCTGATCCTGCCAGCTGACACACCGAAAAAGAGAAATTACATTTTTATGTTTAAAACTGAATGCCCCCTTTTTTAAATTCTTTTTTCAATTAAAATTAATAAAAAATTTTAATTTTATGTTTCTGGGTAAAAACCTGGTGCTGTCAATTTAATATCATTAAATCAGTGTTAAAGTAAAAAATAAATAAATAAATACATATACACAAGTACTCCCCTATTTATGAACCAGTTTCGTCACAAGGGCACGTTCGTAAATTGGATTTGTTTCCAAGTCTGACAAAGTGAGTCTTGTTTGCCTTACCAATAGTATACAAATCCACGTGACTTAATCTCTGTCCCCTTTCCCCACACTGCCATCATCTGGCCAAAAACACGCCTAAGCAAATGAATCTCACAGAGAAATGTGAAATGTCTCTGCGCCTTTGTATTGAACTGTGAACTCCGTCTTGTTGAGGATTTTCCAAAATTATGATTATTCACCATCAGGACAACTTTACACGGGACTTCCGGGTTGGATATTGACAAGATTAGTGAAGCTCTAAAACCTCCTCAAAAAAAAACATTTAAATAGAGATTTACGTGAGATATATAATTAAAATAAAGGGGGAAGAAACATGGAAACTAGATGCAAAACTAAGAAAAAGGGGGCACTAACTTTCACACATAACTAGCATATCTATGCTAATATGTACAGCTTTCCTTAATCACTATTTTCCAGAAAGTCCCAGCTATGGAAGAATTTTACAGTTTAATAGAAGTCTGATTTAATTAAGATTTCTGGGGTTTATTACACAATTATTGAGTGCGAGTGTGTGTGCAGTGTGTGTTTGTGCCTTCTTACCCCTCCATCAGTGTCAGACTTGGACGAACACAGACTCTCTTGAGACGGCGAAGGCGAAACACGACCTACAGCGTAAGAGCAAAATACGATTATATACGGTACATATTAGGAATGAACACACTGTGTGTAAAGCCGTTATAGTAAAATAATTAAGGAAGAAGAATCGTACCTTCTGTGTTGTATTTGATCCTCATGTTGTTGAAGTAGTCGTAGGCGTTTTTTAGGACCCAGATTCGAACCACGTTGTCCTGACCGGCTGTAGCCAGGAGCCGGCCGCAGTGAGAGAACTTCATCGTCCAGACTGCTCCCTGAAAACACACACACGAGACATATCACACACAACGTACAGTATTATCACAAATCAACCGACCCTATGTCCAACTTCTCCTCCTCCTCCTCACCATGTGCTCCCCGCTGAGGTCCTGCACCACCCGGATTTGATCAAAGTCGAACGGACCCTTGAAGCCGTGCGCCGCCTTGAATTTGACGGGCCGCGTGTACGGCATGCCCTCGTCGTCGCTCGAGGACGGCTCGTCCTGCTCCGAGTGGAACACCTCGTCCCGGACACTCTTCACCTTGTTCACCGCCCTTTCGCCGTACTCCTCCGCCAGGTGCTTCGCCCGCTTCACCGACTTCCCCAGGAACTTCTTCAGCTGGGTGCTGCACAAAAAGGGGGGAGAGAAAAAAAAAGAGACAGTGAGAAGAGGAAGGCGAAAATAAGGAGGGGAAAAAAGAAAATTTGAAAATTCGGATGAGAATGAAAAAAAAAACAGATGAGTAAAAATACAAATAGGAAAAAGATGAGGAAACGGCAAGGGAAAAAAAAAAGATTGAAAATTTGAAAGGAGGTAGAACAGGAACAGGGAAATAAAAAGACTACAAGAATGATGAGAAAGAATTGATCTAAAAACAAAAAAAACTAAAACAAAAAAACTAAACAATGAGCGGGGCCAAGCACCCTGTGCACTTGGCACATGCATTAAAAGGGGGCATACCAATACCATGATGACATAATTTTAGAAAAGGGAGAATTCTATGTTTAGAATAGAATGCTGAAAAAAAAAGCCCCAAATGCGGACAAAAAAACAGCATGACACTATTATGTCACTTAATATAATGTCACACAGAAAGTTGTTAACCACTCTTCTGCATATGTTTAAGGCGTTGTCACGGCTGACCCGTTTGAGAAACCAAAAATCCCTCCGCAATTTTGCATCCTTAATGTCTTGAGATCGCATAGGCCTGGTTTGTAGGCGATCGTATAAATCCCCTAGGAGAAGTACATAAAATTAAAAAAAAATCCACTGGGTGCGTTTCGCAAAGGAGCCAAAATAACTTATTTCCTGTTGAGTAGAGCACACTAAAACCCCCAAAAAGCCCTGGATGTCGAAAAAAAATGTTTATAATAATAATCTTTAGAAGAACAAGATGGCACTCGGACATTACGTCATAATAGGGCTTGATGTCCTAGTGCTGGGGCTCTAATAAAAAGTATCATAAAAAATAAAAACCTACAGAGGAAGAGATGAGGAATGAAATTGCAAAGAAAAAAAGTATAAACAACAGAACTAGATGTTTAATTAAAAGATGCTGAAAAAACAAGTTTTTATAAATATTTTTTTTTTTTACGTTTTCTGTTTGAGTTTCCCTCCGTCCGTGTCGGCCAGTGCAGGCTGACTCTTCTCGTCATCGTCTGACTGAGCGGCGTCGTTCCTGTGGACAGAGAAGAGAAAAGATACGGCGTGTGAAATTAAATCTGTCCCTACCACACAGTACAATAAAAAAAGAAAAGAAAAGCAATCATGCCAAGTGTTAACGCTAGCCTTCAGTCATCATCAGCCATTTCTGGAAGCAGCGCACTTTTAAATTCCTTTACTGCGGTTAAAAAAAAAAAAGAAATAAAATGATAAAAAATTGGTAGGAGATAAGCAGCGGCGGTGGCGGCGGCGGCGCTCCGGGGAAGAAGCCGTGTGGTGTCACTTCGGTTCCGCTGTAAAACGAGGCCAGATCGAAGCGCGGAGAGAATGCGATTACGGATACATTTCATTTCAGAAAAGACCCCTGGGACACGGCGTGACAGATAACTACGCGGCAGAAGTTAAAGGCGTGAAGAGGTGTGGGGGCTGGGGGGGGGCCAGCTCGCTCACTCTCTCGCCTTGTTTTCACGCTGATGTTACTCAGAGGACTTCTATAAAACTGAAGCTTTTCATCCTTGTGCATCAAGTCTGTAGTTTTATTCTAATCGATTCACATTCGGTATGGAGAACATCATCTTGTACATTTGCTCAAAATGAACCGGTGCTGTCACGACCTTCTCATAGTAACTACTTGACAAACTTTTCTGTGATTTTGTCATATTTAGTGTCCCTGGGGTTACAGCTGGACAATGCGGTACCACAAAATCATATTATATTAAACTGGGATATGGTGCACTTATACCAATCGATACCAGCGGATTACGAGCAGATTATTTGGAGAAATTAATACTAGGGATGGAAATCATCAGGGACCAGCTGATACGATATTATCACAACACCGCTATGCTAATTCAATTTGTATTGTGATTCTGTTAGTGTCAAGGTTTTATAAAATATCGCAATCCGATATTCTTTTTTTTTTGTTTTGTTTTTTTATTGCAAATAATTCGCTTTTAAGACACCGAATGCTGTGTTGCCTGTCAATGTGTGACTAGTTTAGAGTGCACCACCTGCAGGACTATAGAGAAACAGCAACATTTTACCTCAAAACGCAAATGCAGAGTCCAAAAAATTCATACACGCTTCAGGAAAAGAAAAACTTGTAAAAAATATTAAATACTAAATTTATTGCTATACGTTATGATAATAGTATGCTAATAATATAATATTATTCATATTAATATAATATACATCATATTATTTTTCTTTTTCCTAAAGTGTGTATAAGTTTTTTGGCTGACTCTGTATATATAAATAAAATAATAATAATAATAATAATAGTTCGATTTGGGAGTCAGGGTGGCAAAACATGAATTGTCAGAAGAATGAATCACAATGCCCAAATGAATCGATTCTTTTCCACATCTCTAATAAATAATGTA
This sequence comes from Clarias gariepinus, assembly GCF_024256425.1. Lineage (NCBI taxonomy): Eukaryota > Metazoa > Chordata > Actinopteri > Siluriformes > Clariidae > Clarias > Clarias gariepinus. The sequence continues at coordinate 21,228,021 of NC_071123.1, forward strand.
CCAAACCTTTAAAACAAACATTATGGCTTATAATATAATATAATATAATATAATATAATATAATATAATATAATATAATATAATATAAACCACAATACTTTAATATGTAATGAAAGCATGACGAAGCACAATCTGTTAACCTGAATTTGCAGAAAAGTTTTATGGGACATCAAAAACAAAAAATTAGAAATACAATATGTGGACAAAAGTATTTGGCCCAACCTGCACTTACAATGTCTCCAAGTACATATACTTCAATACAGAGTCGGTCCCCCTTTTACAGCTATAACAAAAACACTCAAATTCTTACAGAAATACTCCAAAAATCTTGCAGGGAGGCTTTTCAAAAGATGTTGGAGTGTTTCTGTGGGAATTTGTTCCCATTTATTCTGTAGAGCCTTTATGAGGTCCGGCACTGATGTAGGTCTGGCTCACAACCCCTGTTCCTATTTATCCCAAAGGTGCTCGATGGGGTTGAGGTCTGATCTCTGTGTTCGGGCCAATCGAGTTCTTCCACACCGAACTCATCAAACCATGTCTTTATAGTCCTTACTTTCATGTTGGAAGATAAAAAGGATCTTCCCCAAACTGTTGCCGCAAAGTTACACAGAAGCATACCTTAGATGTCTTGGCATGCTTAAGTATTAAGATTGTGACATAAACACAATCTTAATGCTTAAAAGTGTGAAACTGGGGATGAGGGCTCTGATTGATTGAAACACCTCAATTCAATAATAACAGGTTTGGACAAATACTTTTGTATTTGTGTTGCAGTGTAGCATAGGAAAAGAAAAAAGAAAAGATATTGAGACCGAGTTTATCACGATATCTATACGGCCAGCCATAACAGTTATATGGTGAACTGTATACAGCATTTTACTTACTCGTTTTCTTTTAACGTTACTACCAGTCAAAAGTTTGGACACCCCTAATTCTAACTCCGTGTTCTTCTCTGAGTTTTATAAAACAATGCCGAAGATGTCAAAAAAGAAAAAAAGTTAAATAATCTCCTTTGACCAGTCGATATGGAGATGTATCTGCTACTTATGCTCTGTAAAGCTTTATAACGGCTGTTATTTAATTGGTAACGCGACAAACAAGGTGCTATTTGTTAATTGGTGAGGCTGGTGACTCTAAATGAACTTCTCCTCTGCAGCAGAGGTCATTTTTGGTCTTGCTTTCCAGGGAAGGTCTTCATGAGAACCAGTTTGTTTATGGCGCTTGATGGGTTTTGCAAATGCACTCAACACAATATAGAACTGTTCCAGATCAGCTGACCTGATCATGTCTTTAAATAATAACTGACTGTTGTTGTTGTTACTAAATTAGCTAATTCCCAACGTGTACTTTTAAAGTTTTTAAATCCCCAGTATTTTTCTAAAATGTTGAAAATAAATCACTGAACAAACAAAAAACTTTGAATTAGAAGGCGTGTCCAAACTTTTAACTGGTACTGTATGTTAGAAATATCTTAAAGTAAAGCGGTGCATTGAGGGAAATTGTGGTCTCTTATTTGATACTGAAAACCCTGTGTGTCGCTTGGTATTTAACACCACGCCAGGTGCATTATGGGTAAGGGTGTATCCGTACGTGATGTACTCCTTGGTCCTCCTCATGATGTGCAACGTGAGCGGGTTGATTCCAGCTGGGAGTTTCTCCTCAGCCTGGTTCAGGGGGATCTCCTCACCGGTGTCCAGGTTCTTAATCATCACGCTCGCCAAGATCTCCTGCATGGGCACGTAAACACCGCCCGAGTGAGTGAGTGAGTCGACTTAAATCTAACACAACCAGACAAACACCGACACGTGTAACCGGACATTACCTCATCAGTGAGCTCTCTGCCAGAGTTAGAGCGCGGTCTCTGGGGTCCAGGAGTTTCACTACCGCTCGGACTGGGCTCTCGCTCGTCAGTTTCCTACACAAACAACAACGTCAAAATATATATATATTTTTTAAAAAAGCTAATTTTTATTTTTAAAATGTCAAATGATATAAAAGTTGTGTATGACGTTGCTGCTCACCTGTGCAGTCACCACTTTATCCCCACTGGTGGCGCTGGCGAGATCCAGAGAGTGCTGCAGCTCCTTGGCGATTCCTCTGACGCTGGCGTTTGGACTGACCAGTCCGCACGGCTCGTCCGATCCCTGTCCAGACACTGACCAATCACAGGGCACCTCGTTTTTTAACGTCATAAAATCACTTCAAACGAATAAAAATACCTTGACACAAAATGCAGCCATAATAAATCGGGGAGACTAGCTCATATACATTTTTTGTATGCATTATTTTTGTTTATTCATTAGTCTGGAAACACAATAAACAAAGTAAAGGATAAACAAATAAAAGCGGTCTCACCCTCCAGCCTTGTGGGCCGAATGATTTCCTGAGACTTCTTACTGGCGGGGAGAGAGGGCCGTGCCGGGGGCGGTGGCCTGGGTGGCGGAGCCCCACTGGGAGGTGGCGGTCTCGAGGGAGGAGCTTTCTTGGTGCTGGCGACGATATCCGGCTCCACGGTGAACTGCCTGGGAGGCTTCGACGGGCCCGAGTTGTTCAACTCTGGTTTGTCTGCGAGCGGCACCTGATCCAAGATATCCGCCGTCTTCTGCGTTTCTGAATCGTCGGCAGACTGAGACGGTCCGAGGGCACGCGTGATGTCCGGAGGAGGAGGGGGAGGAGACGTTTCTTCCTGAGATGCCTGTGCTCCATCCACAGCCACTTCCTGTGTGTCCCGCTCGTCCTGCGCATCCTGTGCCCCTGGGTCCGGTTCCTCGGGAGCTGCTGGGAGATCCGGGGCTACTGGAGGATCTGGAAGTGAGGAGGCGGAGCTTTTATCCTCAATGCTCAATAGGTCCTCCTCAACTCCGCCCCCTTTCTGACTCTCCTCTATAATACTGTCGATGATCTGGAGAAAGAGAAAGATGGACAGATTGAAAGAGTGAAAGTTAAAACTTCTCACTCCTAGAGTGAGAACTCCTAAAAGATGATGTCATTGTTGTGATTTAATCAGATTGACTTATCCAAACACATTTATTTAATTTAAAAGAACCTGTCTACCAGTTACTACGCATGTTAAAAAGAGGATTAACCAATCAGGATGGTGTATTTTTCCCAACTGTTTAAAAGCTATTATCTATAGCTAGTTAACACTCTCTCATTGCTCATTACTGCACTTTAAATTTGACACAGTTTATTCCTCATGAATGCACCTTAAATTGTAAACAGTTTCTTTTTTTTTTACTTTTTATATAATATGTGAACTGGCTGCTGTAATGATACAATTTTTCTTTGGGATTATTATACAAAGTTATTTTGCTCGTTTTCAATCCTTTGATGGTGTAAGTAATAGTTTCCTGATATCCACACGTGATATACGATCGCCATCACACTAATCACACACGCAGTCGCTGGTTTTAGTTCCTCTTCCCTCATCCTCCTGTTTTATCAGTTCCTGGCTACGCCGCGGACTCCCAGGATCTCAGGACGAATAAAGTGCCGTCCACGAGTTTGTTAAGGAAACACACTGCTGAATGTCAAAGCAACAATAGCGTCTTTTGTTCTCAGATGGAGTGAGCTTGGGACTCGGGCCAAAACACACAAACCCACACAGATCTGAGTTCTCGGAATCTGAATTCCACATAGACACTGTAGCGCGGCGATCAAGAGTGGGCGTTACAACCTAACGATCGGCCACTCAGCTCACATTCACAAACTCGAGAGAGATAGAAGAGAGAAACTGGTGTAACCTGGAGAGAGTCGTCATGGCGAGGCTCTGACGCAGCAGCTTCTTCCTGTACCTGGTTCTTTTGAGTCTATGGAGACAATCAGATAGAAGACAACGATCACTTTTTCATGCTGTTGAATCTATTGGAGTGGTATTACTACTTATTCCACAATGTCTAATGATGTTTACTCTGACTGTACAAAATAACCTCAGCAAATTTAATTAACTCAAACAAATAATTATTAAATCATAAAAAATACACCAAAAATGGTAAAACCTGACTTAAGACAATCGGTGTACCGATCGTCAATGATTGACAGTTACGTGCATTAATTGATCGCTTTGAAATATTAAACGACAGTCCACGAAAACCCTTTCCCGCCCTACCAGTGGCATGCTCTAGTCTGCACTTCCTAAACGTCCACGCTTTCTGTCGCGCTAAACGGACAAAACGCCCCGCCCAGCGATTAAACTAAATGATATACAGGCCACGTCCACTTCAGGATCAAACCTTAACACCGCACTAGAAAGATCTAGATGCAGAGCGGGGCTACAGTTAACAACACCTTCTTTGTAGTTCTGACCATCTGGAACTTATTACAGCGTGATGACATCACAATCATAATAATAGTTTAAGCAGAGACTCTGAAGCAAACTCAGTCTGTAATCAAATCAAATCTTGAGCGTGTCAGTCACTTCGACATGCTGATGTGATAACCAGACTAAACCCCGATATGTGGGCGGGGTCTCTACCCTCTCGAGAGACTACAGAATAAAAAATTAAAAAATTTCACAGCACTCGCAATTTTAACACTGACTCTACGACATAATTTAAAAGAAAAAAGTTTAAATGTAACGATGAAAACATGATCTTTGTGAGAGGGATTGTAATTAGTACCTGAGGTTGCGGGAGGACGAACTTCGCAGGTGACCTGAGGAATTAAAAGACAACACCGTCAATCAGGATCGTCATTATTACAGAATTCAAATGTCTTTCCACTTAATATAGTTACAGTGCTGTAATATTCCTGATTTTCTTTCCATATTTGTCACACTTGATTGATTCAGCTCATCAAAAAAAATTTAATATTACACAAAACACAAATGCAGTTTTTAAATGAAGATTTCATTTATCAAGAGAAAAAAAACCTTTCCTTTAAATCATGAATAAACTCTGATTAACCACAACTGTTTGGGGATAAATGTCACTCGCCAAATTTGCACTGTAAACGGCTCGTCTTTAAAAAAAACAAAAAAAAAAAAAAAACAGGTAAACTAACCCTTACAACTAACGCAGGTGTCACAAAAAGGCAGAACTCACAGGATACTCATTATTATTATTATTATTATTATCCTTATTACTACTATTATTTGCTCAAATATTTTTTGCTTAGTCATGTGTGCATAACTGGTTACAAAAAAATAATGTTTAATTCATCATATTGTCTAGGGTAGAGCTGGACAAAAGACGTCCAAGGATAACTCTATACTGCCCAATCCTGCCGCCATATATATTTAACATAAAAAAGAAAAGAAGACTAAAAGGCTCTGGGTTTTAAAGTGCCATCTTACACCAAAAAGAGTTTAGTTCTTTTAAGTTTTTTTTTTTTTAACTTCGCTTTACTCTTCATTTCTATATCATTACTTGTACATAGTGTGAATTTTACAGCTAACAGTTTTCTATATTCGTATAATTTTATTATTATACTCTTTATATTTTTTATATCTTATTTATATTTCTATTTGAACATATTTTCTTTTTTTATACTGTTTTTTTTTTATCATATCCTTATTTTAATACAATTTCTTTTTTTCAAACTTTTAGGTCATGGTCAGTCATTACAAGCATTTCACTTCATATCATATTGTGTATGCGACAAATAAAATTGGATTATTTTTTCCCCACACACATATGAGTGGATAGAGGAGAGAGTTTGTAGGTTGGATCTTAGAAATGTGAAATAAATAGAAAATATCAAATAAAATTAAAATATTGTTTTAAGGATGATATATATTTAAAGTTTGTTGTATGTACGGTAGTTACACCGCCGCCACTGAGGAGGCTGCAGAAATGTTAACACAGATGATAGCGTTTCTGTCACCTCCGGCTTAGAACGCAAAAAGCCAGAAGGATCACAAGGACCCGCCTTCACATTCTGTATTCATGATGAACGTCAAGATCGAGCAACAGGGCCATGACAGGAGTCCATGGGCAAGGATGGCTAGTCAGGTAGTCTGACCTGATCTCACAGTGATGAATGAGTGTGTCGTCTGAATCGTTTAAGTGTGACACATATGCAAATATAAATATTTTTAATCAGTAAGGGGGGCAATACTTTTTCATAGCACTGTGGATAAAGACAGACAGACAGACAGACAGACAGGAGTTTATCATTTGTGACGTTTCTGAAACATCTTTTAAAAAGTGACTGATTCGATTCAAAGAGTCGGTTCACTGATTCAACTCAGAGTCGACTCTTCAGGAGTAAAAAGAGTAAAGGTTAAACAAACATTCCTGCGCAACCAGTACCACTTTCACTGCATATTAACCGATTTATTATCCTACACAAATTATTTGTACACATTACCAAAAACCTTTACATTTACAACAACATAAGACTGATATGAATTAACTAAAACCTGTTTGTTTTTCTGGGTGATCTGTCCTGTGTCAGGTGAGATGAAGTCTGATAAGCACCTGATGCAACGTGTCACACCTTAAGGTCTTACACAAGACAGATTTTTTATATATATATATACATTTTTAAAAATAAGCATAAATAAACCCCAGGCTCATGTCGTGACAGTCATGATAATCAGCACACACAAACAGATTATCAGTATAAAGCACAAACCACAAGCAGGAAGTGCAGGAGTTAACTGAAGTGAGTTTCTGATATCAAACGAGCCGCGGCCCAAATACCGCTCTATTGTAAAGCAAGTGCACTACACACAGCGCGCGCAGTCAGTATAACAGTATGACGCCGAACACCCTAAGAAGTGGGCACGCATAGAACCCTAATCCTAGATTTGACATTCGGCCTTGCTAGCTCGACTTGCAAGCTTAATTCACCTGTTTTCCGACAGCATAAAATTTTCAAACCTTTCCTGGTCTTATCCCAGGAGTGTGTACTCACACATGCGGCGATGGAGACAAGTTGACATCCTCTGCTGCGTCGTAAAACTCCTCGGCATCACTCGTATCAGACGCCATTTATTTACAACACGGCTAGCTTAGCTACCAGCTAACCAAGGCCCCGAGTTGTTGTTTTGATTTTAAGGTAAAAATTGACAAATAAATAAATACATAAAAAGAAACACTAGAAAGAAAGCTGACAGGTCCTGTTGATCTCCTCTGGCTGACTAGCTTATGCAGATAAAGCTAGCAGCAAAGCTAGAAATTCACCCAATAAGAAATAATGGGAGAGGCCCCGCTGTCACTGCCCGTCTTTCACCGCGCATGCGCACCATCTTTGCGCATGCGTACGCATCACATATGCGCAACCTTACTAGCCGGTGATGCTAGTAAGGTTAACACGTTAACGCGGCCGCCATATTGGAAAAGAACCAGCTAGCTTTGGTCTATATAAATAAACGAACGTTTTTGTCTGTACATTGTTCATTGGTTTAATGTAATATTATACTTAATTTACACGTCTCTGTACTAAATGTTTGATTGTATTTATATGCAAAAATATGATTAAAGTGTTGAAAATTTGTAAAATTGCTTAGATTTTTGGATTGTTTATTTGCATTTACACTATTTCCTATAGGAAACATACAATTTTGTCTTAAGAATTCACCTCTGGACTAAATTAAATTTATATGACAAGGTACTGCTTTTTTTTAAAAACAGTTTTACTGATGAAGTGTTATAACTGAATCTTACCAGACTGGAGTCATTTTAAGATGAAACTTTATCTGATCTACTTTTTCCATATCTCATCAGTGATTCACTCTTTGATTACCAAACAGGGAGTGTATTTGTCTGACGACAAAAAAAAGTACAACAAGGCATAAGATACTCAACCTTCAAAAAAATATCTTTATATTATTAACATGTATATGGGCTTTAACCTACAATAATAATATAAATGATTGTTGAAAGAAAGCCCTGTTTGTAGTTTGCAAAAGGATAGGTTGACAAGCCAGGATTACCGGAACAATCTAAGGTTTACAAAAAATCTACGAAACTAACAGGTTATTAATATAAACATTTTTATTTAAACATAAGAAACAGAAACTATATTACATTCAGCCAAAACATTGTATCAGTGCTTAAAAGTGTCTCACATAGGCAAAAAGGTAAATAAAAAGGTGAATAAAAAGTAAACTGTATTTACTTTTTATAATACTTATTGCTTCTTAGCCCCCGAATCATGCTTAGTTTTTTGTAAATATGTATATACATTTATATGAAAAAAAATGCATTTGTAAATACAATTCCATGTTCTTTCAGGTTGAAGATCTCGTCACATGGATTCCCCGTGTGTCTCTTATGGGATGCGTCTGGTGTCTGGAGATGATTCTCTCTACCTAGAAGATGGTTCTGGCCTCGACTGGTGTTGGCAAATGTTTCTCTGGGGACTTGACAGTTCGATAGTTTAGGACTGGAACGTCCTACAAGTCTACCTGGGTTTTCAATAACTACCTGGACTCCATATTAACATCAATTAACATCAGCTATTATGGCTGAACTGCCTGCCACCTAACACACTGTATAAATGCAGATCATTTACTGCTTTCTGTTTCACCCAAATGAGGATGGGTTCCCTGTTGAGTCTGGTTCCTCTCAAGGTTTCTTCCTATTACCATCTCAGGGAGTTTTTCCTTGCCACTGTCGCCCTCGGCTTACTCACCAGGGACAAACTGACCATTTTGATTCATACACATTCAAATTCCATACAAACTTAAATAATTATTTTGATTGTGTAAAGCTGCTTTGCGGCAATGACAATTGCTAAAAGCGCTATACAAATAAAATTGAATTGAATGTTCTTTATGTTTTAGTGTCCATAATTTTATTTGTTTATGTTTATTAAAATCTTTCAGTGATCTTAATTGTCATTCAGGTAAAAATTGGTCAGTTTAGATTTCACTTAAAAAGATATAAACCTGAAAAAGTGTATTATTCTAAAATGCAAAATTGCTAAGATGTTGCAACAATAATTTGACATGGTTACAGACACTACACTACTCTTTAAGCTTTTAACAAAAACAATTAAGCAACAGTTTTTACAAGTCATATGTTCAAGAAGCTTACACCCATTTTAGAGTCAATACTTATGAAGAAATATGAATAGTTTGCATTTTATACTGGACTGTAGTCCGGACTTTGAAAAAAAAAATTTCTCCCCAAAAATTACACCAGATCAAAAGTGGTGGATAATTTAAAATAATGATAAAAAATACAGAAAAAATGTGTTAAAAAAAACCACATACATTTATAATAATAATAATAATAATAATAATAATAATAATAATTATTATTATTATTATTATTATTACATGATAGTAGTAATAATATTATATTAATACAATATACATCATACTGTTTTTCTTCTCCTTTTATGTTTTTTTCTTTACCTACATTTCCTATGTTATGAGAAATTATGTAGAAAATGATTTCCAAAACAGATTACACCAGATCATAAAGTAGTAGTAGTAGTGGTATTATTAATATTTTTATCTATAATAAGATAACATTGATATTATATTAATAAAAAAATATACATAATACTTTTTTGCCTTTCCTATTTAAGTTTAATGATTATTTTTGTCTTTCTTGTTTCCTACATGATTATACATAAAGTAGTGGATAACACCTTACAACAAAAAGAAACTATTTTTTTAAGGTGTTATCTAATACTTTATATAAATAAATAAATAAATTCCCTATAATTCCCCGTGTTGTTTGCACTGGTCTGACTGCCTTAAGTAAGTAATAACTAAGAAATATTGACTCCCTGCTCCTGTACTGGCGCTTGTTGAATTAACCAATCAGCTTCTCCTCATCACAACTTCTTTCGGCGACGGAAGTTTTCAGCGGCTGGTGTTGATCGACTTCCGCGTGAGCCAATAAGCTCTATGCGCAGCGCTCCTTCCCAGGACGGCGACAGCCAATCAGGATAAAGAGGGCGTGTCCTGCTGGGCTCCATGAGTGGAGTAGATTGGAGCGGTTTAAAGAAGAAAACAAGGGCAAACCCGGTGGCTAGAGGTAAAGAATCCGCGTTTATTAAAGTTCTAAGCGAGGTTTAGACCTGTCTCAGCGGTGGGTCCTGTCTCCCCGTGTCCGGTCCGGGCTCCGGGGCGGAGTGTCCGCTGCGCTAATGTGCTGCTACGGAGCTAAATCCGGTAACGATAGTAACCGAGCTGGGCTTTGATCTATCTTTAACACCAGAACGCACTGGATTCTAAACGATCGGTTTTTTTTCGTTATTTTTAAATTTAAATTGATAAGCTTTAATCCGGGCGCTTTGATGTTCAGGACAGCACCGTGTTACAGTGTGATCATCATGTGTGATTGGTGATCCTGTTAGCCTAGCCTGCTAACTTTAAGAAGTTGGGGATAAACATGATCAGACATGTCGAGAAGAGAGAGAAAGAGAGAGACAGAGATCAAAGTAATAGATTTAATAAGGACAATATTCTCAGTGTTAGATGTTACACATGATGAGGATGAATTCTGTAATGTTCTTAACATTCTTTACAAGAGGTTTGATTTGTTCAACTTGTGCAGTAGATCCTTTATACTCCTGGGACAAGAGTGCAATCTGTCCCTATAACAAGTCTAATAAACTATATGTAAACATTTTATATTTTATATACTACATGTATATCTGTTTGTTCCATAGCTATCTAGCTAATATATTTAAATCTATATATTTAAAATGTCTTGCATCAATATTTATTGCTTAACTTTTCCACCCCAGGTTTCACAGTGTTAAAATAGGGCGTACTGATTGTTTTATCGTGATATCGATAGCACAATATCAAAAACCGATATCTGATCCGACTGACTTCTGGACTGTCGCTGTGCAAAATGTCAGCGATGGTGTAACAATACCGTGATTTCAAATTGGCGACAACGTGCCACAACCTTCTACACTCGTATTCCAGTCAGTTTCTTTCATTTCTGTGTAATACGGATGTGATTAGAGATGATTCAGTTATAAATCTGATATTATTCTTGTGTGTGGTGATTCTCTTCTCGCCGCCCTGATTAGTTCTTTTTTTTTTTTAAACAATTTTTTTACGTCTATAATAAAGATAAACCTGTTGATTGGTCAGTGACCAAAATTTGGCTAGTTTCCAGTCTCCCTCCGATCTGCCTTTATCTCCAAACTCTGTGAGAGAGTTGGTCTTAAACCCGCTCATTACACACACTTACACCAGTCTCACCACACCGTCATGGCTAATTAGTCGGAAATCATGCGAGTTAGAAGCTGCACATGCTAGCAGTCGCTCAACCCGCGCGCTCAGGGTCTAAGGCGGTAAAACGAAGCTGCTTCTTTATAATCCTACAGGTGGCGCACTCTGAACTATTAACACATTTGCACCTAGTGTGATAGGAGTGAATTATTTGACCGAGATACGCGCTGCTCAGTTAAATGTTTACTTTTTTATTTGAAGTTGGTTCGTATTGTTTAAAATCTGATGGTATGAGGAAAAGGTTACATTTATTCACCCATTAAACCTTTTTTAAGGTTTAAAATGATAATCAAATCAGGGGGAAAGAGGTAATATGGCATCGGGATATTTATAAAATCATGATTAAATGGTGATTTACGTCCCTAGCTGTGATGTTTCTGAGTGTTTGCGCTTCAGTAAATGTTTTTGCTGTTGCTTGTATATTAACTTGGAAGATGGACAATAGAATTTATTTTTTTTGACATTGTTACCTCAGAAAAAGTTTATCCAGCTGGTGAGAGACTCTGTCTGGAAAACCGACCTCCAGTCCCAAAGTTTGTTTCTGATTGGCTCTCCTGTCAGTCATATTATACACTTATACACTTATTCTTCTTGTTTTGTGGTGGTTGGTGATCTAATAAAATGCATTCCCGCCGTCTCCTTCATCATCCTTTCATTTTTAATCCTCTTTAATCAGATCTCCTCTTCCTCCTCGTGATGTAAATGTGATTCGAGGAGGATTCTGCTTTTCACTGTATCCAGCTGAACGTCTGCCTGTGTTTTGTGAGCGCCGTGAATGTTATTTAAACGTCTACACCAATATTTTGTCTTTTAATAAGACTCCCTACCAGAGCGCGTTGAGATTATTTATATGCAGCCCATGGAGCGGCGCTCATTATGCGACCTTCTGTCACGGAATTATGCGAAAACATCAGAGACATGATAGCGGTGAACTTTAAATCAGAACACGCGCGACAAGGTTTAGCCCTGATTCCTCCGTCGCTGACCTGACTAACCCGCTACGCGTTTCCATGGCGACTGAGTGGGGCAGCAGCAAGGTGATGAGGATGCTCAGGGTGTTTAATCAGCTGGGAATCTTATGTTTTATGATAAGAGTTTTGTCATATTATAATAGAAATGTTTTTGGAAGTGTAAACACAGTCGTCTCTGTACAAACGACTTATTTATAATATAGGGCTCAAGTTGTACAGCTCTGGTTTTTATTTTATTTTTTTCATGGAAAAGCAGGAAACGTTGGACATGATGTCGTCTAGCTGTACATTATCACCCCCTGCACCGGACGATTTATCTCTAGTGTTAAGGGACATGATGGTATAATATTCATATCTAGAAGTTAAAAATATCATAAAGTTTTTTATGTCTTTAATATCTTAAAGTTTTTATTTTTTGTATAAAAAAAAAATTGTCTAAAATTATAAAAAAAATTTCCTAATAATAATTTTGGCATTCTAATTGTTTCCTCTCAAACAAATCAGCATCTCTAAAAATAAACAAAAATGGTTTAGTAGATGTTTATGTATTCATAACGATTATTAAACCAATTTCAGTATTTTAGTTTTTTTTCCCCTCGACAAATCCGTATTTCTTTTGTGCCTAAAATTATAAATTAAAATTTTAATTAAACACATTTATAGATATTATAAATATAAAATATTTAATAAGATGTTTTTAATAGTTATAAATATAAAACATTTATTTAACATTTAATTTTTCCAAACAAATTGGTATTTTTGTTTTTAAATTTATGAATAGAAACTGTATTTATTATAAATTTGTATTTATTTCAAATGTATTTAATATAATATTTATTATAAATATTTATACATATAAAATATCATTTTAATGTTTTTAGATTTATAAATACAAAAAAAATTAATATATAGAAACAAAAAATAATTTCTTAGATATCTCTTTATTAATTAACCAATTCTGACGTTCTATTTCTTTTTTTTTTTCTCCTAACAAATCTCCTAATTTTTTTTTTTTTTTTGGAGAATTAGACACGGTTGTGTAATTGGGTGCTGATGGCTTAATCGTTGTGGAAAATAACGTGACTCTCGTCCTGCGTGCCGCTTAAATTGCAGAAGTCATGAGTATAAATACACGAGAGCCGTCACCTCTGCTGATGATATTTTGAACCATCAGTGATAATTATGTTGTGGCTCTTAAATATATCGGGGACGGGCGTAAAAATAAACCCTAAAGTGCACATATGTATTTTAAGCATGACAACACCGTAACCCTGAACTCTCTCTCTCTCTCTCTCGTTCTACCCGGAGCCGTGCTCCTAAACATGGCGCGTGGGTTAGGAGGTGTGCGTCAGGTCACTCGATCCTGCTTCTCGCCAGATGGAGATGAGAACACATACAGTAACTCAGGATCTGCCTTTGACTCGGAAGTCATAAACGCCTTCTATAAGAGTGTGTTCCGTCTCCCAGACTGGATGGAAGATGATTGAATTAGAAATGTGTTGAAACTTGAATGTTGTATTGATTTTTATTTTTCCCTCCTTCACTCAGACATTAAAGCTCTTATTGATGGATGTGGGAAATGCGGTGGACGAAGATAAAGCTTTGTAATTGTTCCAAGAGTGCACGAGATGACACTGTAATATCGCTAGTTTTATTTAAGGTCGTTTTCGTATCAGAGGTCTAATTTGCCCCAACATCGATCCACTTTATACGTTATTCATGTTGTTCCGTACCAAAGAATGCTTTCGTATCTATGTACTCCGATACAGTAGGGGGCGATATTCGCCTAGCTTGTTCACAGTCTGCCTTTAAAAATGAAAAGGGGGCGTACATTTGTGGCTCATCGACTATAAATCATTTATTAATGTTAGAAAAAGTGCACCGATGCCAAGACGCCAAGCTTGTACAATAGCGTCTTCACTTTGCACTTTTTCCCTACTTATCTTGGAGACCACGTCGAGAATAACCTTCACGCCTTCGTCAGCGTACGAAGTAGACCCAGGCGCGTGACACAGTTTTCACACTTAACTTTGAGGTTGAGTGTATTCGGATCCGGGTCCGAGTCAGGGTTGTGGTACTATTTATCATGATCCCCCCCCTTTTGCGTCTCTAATTAGCCTGGTCGAATATCTAGCGCTCGTCTTTTGTGTCATTTCTTCCTCCGTCTTATTTTTCACGGCTTATTAAATCCACTCTGTCTCAGTTGCCGTGGCAGCGGGACCGCTTTTCCTGGTAAGCCTAGTCATCTCGACGGCTGCGCCTCAGAAGTGGCATCTGGTGCCTCGACCCGCCCCACGTGCCCGTGTCCGTCAGCGAGAGTGTTGCTGGGGAGAAACCGAGTCGACAGGGGACGCCGAGGTGGGGAGTGAAGCCATAGTTTTTATTTGGACGACTGAAGTGTTTCATCTTAGAGCACCGACTGTACTGTTGATTTGCACCGACACACCATTCACACACTCATCATTAATTAATATTGACAAACCCGGTGTGTGTGTATACTTGAGCTGCTTGTTTAATGTTCGTTTTTGTGATGTCTCTGCCAACATCCCGTTCACGATGAGTCAACACTATACGTCCTCAGTCAGGACGTTAGGTGACATCTCGGTATCGACTTATTATATTGAATGTGACCGCAGCGATGTCTATCATATGACTCACACACACAAACACTCTTTCTTCAGTCCGAGCTTGTACCTCAGCCTCGGGTTATAGCCAAGCAAATAATCTCGTGTACACACAACATTAAAGAGTTCCTTAGTATTCCGTAAGTAACCACCAAAAGTTCTCCACAAAACTTTTTTAGTTTGACGTAAGCAGGTAAAGTTTGATGTCGGGAAAATTCCTTGGTCTTTCGTTCCGAAGAAGTCCTTTACTTAAAAATTTAACATCAGAAATATGAAGTGCAATGGATTTAAAATTCTACTGTTCATTATGTTTAATATAAATTTTTGTCTAAAATTATATCTCTAAAAACATAAACAAAAATATGATTTAGAATACAATAATATAAATATAAAAAATATATATATTTTATAAAATATTTATGTAAACAGTCACAAGAGTTTATTTCTTAAGCAACCACTGTTTAGTTTTCCAAAATAAGTATCCAAATAATTTTTTTGGTTTGATGAAAGCAGCTAAAGTTTGGTGTCAGGACACTTTCTTGGTCTGGGGTACCAAAAAGATCCTTTACTTGAAGATTCAACATAAAAAAAATTCAAGTGCAATGGATTAAACGTTTGCATTACCTCCAATACAGTAACTCTAATAATAGTTTTACCCACAGTACTATTCAGCCAAAAGATGGTGTTTCTGCCAAAAAGTTCTCACTATGGTGAAAAAGGTTAACGCTCAAATAGGATCATATAACCTTATTTTTCATAATAGATAATACTTATTATTATTTGGACCATGCTTTGTTTTTTATGCATGCACATTTAGATTTTTATCAGGTAAAAAGAAACATATTTGCTAAACACAATTTCATGGCTTTTTTATTATTAAACCCTTTAAATATCTTAATTGTCATTTTAATGAAATATTAAAAATTTGCATTTTAAATGATTGTTTGAAGCGGTACAGTAAAAGACTGAAGTTAGCAACTTGGAATTTTTTAGGGAAGCAAGATTGGTCACTTTCATATTGCATAAACTTGAGAAGTAGCGTGAGTGTGTGTATTTTGGCTAGCTAGGGACTGAGTTAGTCCACCATTTCCACCAATCATATTTTTGTACGAGTTTCTCTAGGACCCCCCCTTTTTTTTTGGATATAAAAAAATTAGGTCAGCACCAACATGTTTTTTTGTTTTGTTTTTTGCTGAATGTAAAGTTTATTCCTTTCCTTTTACTCACTAATAAACCCCGACAAGTTAGACAAGTCTTTGTCCAAGTCAAAACTGCAAAACAAAAAAGGATTGAGTTTGTCACCTGTTAAGGTTCATCCTTTCTGCCGTGTGTTCAACCTGCCTAGGTTTTCTTCTGACTTAGACGATGCAAACAAAGCATGTGACAAACGAAGGGTATGCAAACTTCTAAAGACCGATACTTCTTTTACTTGTGTTTGGAAAAGGCAAGTATCTGAACTATGAGGGTGTGTACTCAGACCGTTCATGTTTACATGCTCACGGTCCAGCTAGTCTATCCGGTATTTGACACCAATATATATATAAAAAAAGAAAAAGCTCTTAACTAGCTGGGATGTTAGTCAAGCTTTTGCCAGTGCGGTTAAGGTGTTAATGTCTCACCGTCCCAGTGGTGGTTAACGTTCTTAAGTGATCTACAGGCTGGGCTGAGATCCATACCCAAGAGCTAATGTATTGTAATGAGCTGCTGAATTGAATACAGTACATTACTTTAGAGAATAGGGTGATGAGTAATGTGCACATGTGCTGTATTTAATCAGGCCCATGTCTATTTTAAGCATTTGGGGTTCTGGTGTGTTTTTTGTGCGATGCCAGTAGAACTTGGAATTTCAGTTCAAGTAAAGCAAGGCGATCTTTACCCGTGAAGCCCAAGTGTTCATAATCCAAACGAACGCAATTACAGCATAAAGTTCTTCCCTATAATATGAGAAAGTTCCTAGTCTCAGGATCAGATATCCCATCTACAACCTACACAATGTCTGAACACTCCTCCAAGTTTGGGTTTTCAAACGTTCGCCTCATTTCCAAGAGAAATGGTAGTTGATTGTAGGGACTTTAGGGGCTTTGTCGGATTGTGTGAAGTGGAGACGCTAGGCTTCAGCAGATTGTGGAGGGCTTCTTGTCTCCGTTAGACGACAGGTGGACAGAGAGATGGAGAACGTCCCAGGACTGAGGCCGCGTGTGTGTATTTGAGCCAGCTGGGAACTGAGTTAGTCCACCATTTGGTACTTATTCTCATGAGTATCTCTAGGATGTCATGGGTTTGGTAAAATAATAAAATGAGTGGTTATTCTTATTTTCTTTTTTTTTTTTTTTTTTTTTGCTTTTCTTTTGATCTGATCACCTGCCCACACTTCTGTATGTACACCATATCATGTCCTCGACAACGATAAAACTTCTCCTAAATCGATGAACTAGTTTTTTTTTCCAAGGTACAAATATTTTTTTTAATAAGATATAATGGCAATTTCCATTAAAATTTTAAAATAGCACATCGTTTCTTCCGCTGGGCCAATTGCGAAATGTTACCTCAAACTTGGCCAAAGACAACTGTAAAGACCACACTAAAATTCGTTCAGTAGTTTTTTACATTATGCATGCACAAGCAAACCGACAAGAATTCCAAAAAAAACACCTCATTACTCATCTTGCATCTCCCCAAATAATTTTTTCGCAAATGTAATATCGAGTCAGGATATTTATGAAAGTCAATACTTTTTATAGAATCGCAATTTTAATTGGATCGGCATCAAAGGTATAGTGATATCGTATTGGGAGGTGACTGCTGATTCCCATCTGTAATATTTTTTGTCTGAATTTTCAGATAAAATCATATAACATCAATTTTCTTAATACTTAATGCTTTTTATTTCACGATCCATGCTTTTTTTAAAGTATAAATACACATTTATATTTTTATCAGATAAAAAAAACATTTGTTAAATACAGCTTTATGCCCTTTTAAGTGTACTTTTTTTAAATTGTTTTTTTATTTAAATCTTTCAATGGTGTTAACTGTCCTTCAGATGAAACTTAGCCAATTTAGATTTTGCATGAAAAGACAAACCTGAAAAAGTGTATTATTCTAAAGTGTAGAATTTTTAGGATAGTGCGACAGGAATTTGACCTGGTTACGGACACTACAGATTTTTTATTTTTTTGCTTTTTAAGCCTTTACCAAAACACAATTTAAGCAACAGTTTTACAAGTCATAAGATACTCACATTGGTTTAAGCTTCTAGTATCAATACTCATAAAGAAATAATGAATAATTTGCATTTTAAACGATTATTGTTTGAAGCAAGACTGTATAACGCCATTTTTTTCCCCGGCTGTAATATTTTGAGCTTTTTGAAGCAGGATGTGGTCGACTACAGTTGGAAAAAGGTTTTGTTTGGGGTCCCAGGTGAAATCCGATCGTCAGAAGATTGCAAGCTCTAATCACAAACGTGCGCGCACACACACACACACACACACACACACACACATCTGTGTCTTGGTATCCAAAAGATGAAAATCTCTGCTCTCTTTATTGGAGTGATATTACACACTCGGTCTGAAAACTGAGTAAAATAACATTTTATAAATGAGAAAACTCTACATGTTTGCTAAAGGGATTCAGGACTGTTAATCAGATTTCCCCTTCTCTAAGAAAGTCATTGGTTCTTGGCCACATTACTATCAAAAGTCATGTCTACAACCCTGCCTTGACTTTGCTGATCGAGGAACTGGAACTTGACATATTAGAGTCCAGTTTTGATCCCTTTCCCCTCTGTGACCGGGTTTAGGACTTGACTTGCATCGTGAGTACGAGCACGCTCCTGCATGTGAGCCTGAAACGTTACCCCTTAACCCGATCTCTCCCCAAGGCTGCTGTCTGGAGCCTCGACCTGGACGGGGCGGCGAGTTTAAAAACGGCCATAAACGCGGATTAGCTCACCGGGACATTCTAACAAACCGCTCGCTATTCGATCCTGGGACGCGGCTGGTTTCCTTCCTCTGACCAGAGACACGGATTATAAATAAAGCAGCCGGTTATAACGGTCCATAAACACCGTGCTAAATTACAGATTATCACCAGGCACATAAAAGGGTCAAGGGCCAAAAAAATAAATAAAAGTCAACAGAACCTAATAGGTAACTTCAGGCGCACTATTCAAGACACGACTGCTGTTTGTTTGTTTTAATTATGTACATGTTTAATAATGTATATGTTTAAATACTGTACAGAACGCAATATTTGAATGTTATTATTATGGTTAACACCACTACAGTGTTCGGAGGGACCTTCACTCCGGAGTTTGAACCTGGGACATTATGGCCGTGTCCTTATCTGGTGCTTTTGAATGTTTTTACACCTTCACACTTCCTGTAAGGGAAAGCCACCAATAAACCTGTTATAAATACAATTTACATCTGAGAAAAAAGGGAAAAAAAAACTTTGAGAAAGTTTACCTGAGGCCAAGTTTCAATCAGGTCACTTGGCATTGGTTGACGGTGATGTAATGCTTTAAAGTTTAGAGCTTTTCTCTTTCTACTAGACTTAATTACTGCAGAGTTGTTGGACGCTTTCCTTCCCAAACCCTCTCTCTCTCTCTCTCTCTCTCTTTCTCTCCTTTTCGCTCTCCCTCACTGGTGAACCCTGCTCGTGTAACCCAGCAGGATGTTTGGACTCCCAGATGGCAGACAACGCCCCAAAATATGAGCAGCACAGTATTAATAGATGTGCCATATGCTGTCCAGGGTTCCAGCGTAAGCGGAGACCGAAAGGGGAACGAGATCATGGAGAAGGAATGATGAAGTCAGGATCGTTAACGCAACTCTGACTATTATTTAGACTGTATACATATATACTATATAAAGTACAAAGTGTTCCTGAGATTCTGAGTTTAATAGACCCGAGGCCGCTATTGCAACAAAATCACTTGGACCATGTTGTAATAAATGTGGCTGTAAGTTCCTCAGTTTAAAGGTCCCATGTTTTACTGTTTCATTACCAAGTTTAAACTTTCTAAACAGTTCGTAATTATTTATTTCCATCTTCATTACTTGATCCGATATTATCACGATATCTCGGTGTCGATCTGAATAAAATTGTGATTCTACAGGCATCATGATTTTCTAAATATCCCGATTCAATTTTACATTTCCTTTGATTTTGTTACATTTTTAAAGACTATAATTAAATGTAGCTCATTCCTTATAATATTAGTTTTCTGACTCAAAACCCAAGCGCATGGTTTAATCACTACAAACCAACTTCAAATACAAGAGTTTAACATTTAACTGATCATAACGTATCTCTGTTATCCATCGTAATTATTATTTCTAAGCAAACTTGGCAAATTATTCACTCCTACCACACGGAATGAAAATGTGGGAATAGTTCAGAGAGCGCCACCTGTTGGATTATAAAGAAATGGCGATGTTTTACATTTTATCAGTACAGGAAGTTGCGCCACTCGTAAGCTTCTGTGCGATTGGTACGGAATCGTTTATATTCGATGCTGATCTCTCCCACCAGTCGTGTCCAATCAAACCGGCCAATTCTGGTCATGACCGATTCATCTTCGTTACAAACATAAAAATAGTTTCTTAGAATTCATAGTTTCATAGAATCTTTAATTTCCTCCATCGTTTCCGCAGGGACGCGTCATTACAAATACCAGATGTGCTTGTTTGGATGTGCTTCAGATCAGACTTGCTGATCCGGTCAGTTTCAATGTGTGTTTGTTTGTTTTGTTCCCCCCAATATGAATGAACGGTTCGTTCAGACTACATGAAGGCAATCTGATCCCAATCTGGATCTACCAAGAATCTCATTAGGAATGGCAACATCGCAGTAGTACATGATTGACTACTTAAAAAAAAAAAAAAAAAAACTTTTTTTGTTTGTTTGTTTGTGTTGCAGAGGTGCGCTGTGGCTGAGTGCGCGGGAATGGACTACCCTGTGCATCGAGGGGACACCATGGCCTTGGGGCTGCACGACAGGTACTGTGCAATGTATGTCATTTTTCCTCTTTTTGTATTTCCGGTAAAGAAATTCGGGTGCATGTCGTACAGTTTGACACGTTATAACCTTGAACAATGAATAACTCTTCCAGTCTCTGCTCCTGATGATCATGATTCGTATGCATGGAAACTGATTTGAATGTTACCGTAGCAACTGATGAATAACTCAAGAGCAACAAACAACAAATTATTACATGATGCTGTTGGTTTTAAAATCTGAAACCAACGGAATGGGAACGTGGACGTGATCAGACGTTGAGATTGGATCATATAGAAGTTGTTTTTCTCAGATCACTTTAAATCCGGTCGAGAAGTACAGTAGTGGGAGGGAACAGACAGCAGGCAAAGGCGTTTATTTGAACAAGGCCCAAGTAAATTGAGTCTCAAAGCGCTGATTACTGTTTATCCTTTACGGTGGCTCGAGATGTTCTTCAGTGGAGGATCTGTGTGTGTGTGGGTCTTGTTTTATTTTTTTCCCTTCCAAGTGGTGAGTCAAAGCCTTAAGGAGGATGTGTGAGTGTGTAAGTGCGTCTTTGTGTGTTGGAGTGTTTATATTTTGAGGTGTTTGGCGTGTGTGTGTGTGTGGGTGCTAGAAGGTTTGGTGTAAGTGGACTGATTTAAATGGTCAGTTAGCTCTTTCTCCTACCACTACACTATTCATTGTTAAGAATATTTGGTACTTTTGGTACTCCTCGTGATGTGAACTTTTTGGGCAGGGCAGGTTTATACTGTACAGGCGTGAGTGTGTTTACTTTGGACTTCTGTAATAATGCGCTTAAAGGATATTAAGACAAAAAAGTAAATAAAACTACCTTTTAAAATAAACTGATTAAATGTATACATTTTTGGGGGGGTTTTCTAACTAAAGTAGTTTAAAACGAGCGCAGAAGCAGAGTGGCACAACAGAAACACATTTTTATGGCGTTACATTGTTAAAAATCACGCGTGTTAAAATCCTCAGATTTTCCTTTTTCTCCAAACTCTGTAAGAGAATTGGTCTCAAACCTGCTCATTACACACACTTACACCAGTTTCACAACACCGCCAGCGCTAATTAGTCGAAAAATTACACGTGTTGGAACTTTGGAGGTGCCTGAGGCGGTAAAACGCTGGTGTTTCTTTATAATCCTACAGGTGGCGCACTCTGAACTATTTACACATTTCCATCCCGTGTGGTAGAAGTGAATCATTTGTAAGTTTGTTTAGAAATAATAATTATGGCTGGTGACAGTTAAATGTTAAATGTTAAATGCTGCTCAGTTAAATGTTAAACTCTTTTATTTGAAGTTATTTTGCAGTGTTTAAATGCTGTGCTTGAGTTTTAAACTATGAAGATTAATGTTATAAGGAACAAGCTATGTCTAATTACTCTAATTTTTTTTTAGGTTTAAAATTATAAAATGGAGGGAAAATGTAATACAGAATTGGGATATTCATAAAATCATGATACTTTAAATAGATCGAATCGGCACTGAGGTGTCGTAATATCGTATCAGGTGGTCACTGATTCCCGACCCTGCTTTGTAAGCCATCACAAGGGAAGAAGCAAACAGGGAGGTTAAACTTCTTGCTATGCGTTTTTAATATTATTGATTTTTCGGGAAAAAACATCAAGGCCGACGCTCTCATGAGCCTTTTTTTAGCTATGCCCGAGTCGGTCCATGTCTGATTCATGGTCCCCGAGCCTGGAATGATTGTGTTCCCACTGATGAAAATTAAGCACTCTTTGCAAGTACGGAAGTGTGTGTACCAAAGGAAACCAAGGGCAAGTCTTAACACGATGCTGCCGCCACCGTGCTTCACCGATGGTGTTCTTAAAGTGTCCATTTCAATTCCGGGTTAATAACTTTGTATGAAATGAGAAACGATATCGAGTGGCTGAATATGAACACGACATTTTCTTACTTGTACCCCTATTTTTATTTATTTATTATCTTCGCAAAGTGCTCGCGCATGTTGAACGAAAAGGTTACAGTATGACACGTATGATTCTCTCTCTCTCTCTTTCTCTCTTGCACCACTATACCGTTTTGAAAACGCTGAATGCAGATTAATAGAGGATTTGATTTAAGCCCCGCCAAAAATACTCATACCGGATCAGACACCCAACACGCAGCATAGAATGAGACCACATCATCAACCCCTTCAATCTGGTCTTCGTTTCTTTGCGCGAGGCATGTGCTGATGTTTCATTCCCAAGGTGATCGTGTCTTATCTTCTCCCTCACGATTTCTAATCTGAAATAACTGTGAAGCTTCCAGTGTCACGTTTTACTTTTCTGCAACAAGATATTTGTGTCAAATTGTGTGACATCACATTTTAAACAGCTGAAACAAAATGGCCACTAGCGCTATTTGCACCTGCATCCATGTAGAAAATAAGACACGTTTTTTTGGTAACGCCAACAAGAGGATGACGGCCTATTTTTCGAGCTTCCCGGCGGTTTTGTAAAATATCCCAAGAAAGTTGTTTTTGTGACACCTTGTGAATATTTTACACAATTAAAGGGGTTATAACTAAAGTAGGATAACGGCGTATGGAACAGAAAATGACTCTAAAGCAAGACAAAATAGCAGAAGCAGCTCTCCGACATCATTCCCTCATGGCGAAGATCGCTCTGAAGTTAGCTTGCAATGTATTCTCAACGAACTCTGAGGGTCCAGAAGGGACAATAAGGTACAGCTTTCTGATATTAAACGAGTTAAAGAGAACAAATGACAAACTGGAGGAGGCAGCGGAAAGAATTAATGAAACAAAGACGGCGCTTCAAGCTACATCAATGCTAATCAAACGACTAGCACAGCGCCAAGCTAATCTGGAAGCCAGACTGATAGATTAGGAGGGTCGTGCTCATAGAGACAATTTAAGGATTTAAGGGATACCCGAAGATAAAGAAGGTACGGACATGGTTGGCTTTTTAGAAAACCTGTTAAAATGTGCACTAGACTTTCCCCAGGACGGAGAGATTGAACGAGCACACCGAGCATTGGCACCGAAACCCAATAATCCACAAGCAAGGCTGCAGTCAATAGTAGTCAAGTTAGGCAGTTACCGGACAAAGGGAAGAGGTGCTTCGGAGAGCTTGGCAGAAAAAAGAAGTGCTTTGCAACGATGCTCGCTTCAACGCCGAAGCCAAGAAAGTGTTAAAAGAAAAACAAATAAAGTTCCTGTCCGGCTGTACCAGGATGCTACGGAGGCAATGAGGGACATGGTTTTATGAGGATTCTCCATTACAGTGTTGAAGTTATCCAGTAATACGAATCAGGAGCAAGTCGCGCTATTATCTAGCTGGCAATATATAAAATGTGGGATTAAAACTCTAAAAACATTCAATATAAACAAAATTAAATACAAAAAACGTAAAAATTTAAAATTCAAAATACATATTTCTTACATAGTACGATATGCAGTGAAATGCTTATTTCAGTATTACAAGTTATTGTATACATAACCACGCCTTGAGGGTGAGCAACAGATTAGACAATTTCTCGACAGTTACAACAGAGGAACAAAATCAAACATTAATAGCTGCGATAAATTAAGACGGAACTAAATAATGCCAGCTTCAGACTCAAGAAGAATAAGTCTCCTGGTCCTGATGGCTTTACGTCAGAGTGGTACAAGACGTTTCGATCTGAATTAATACCAAGTCTTCTTCAGGCTTGCAATACATCTTTAATGGAGGCCATTATAGATTAAGATTGCAATTCATACAGACCAATTTCGATCCTGAACGTCAATTTCAAACTATGTACAAGCGTCCTTGCCAGAAGACTAGAAAAGATTTTCCCACAATTAATACATAACGATCAGAGTAGGTTTATCTCTCAAAGACAAACTCATGATAATATTTGATGATCTCTGCAGATATTAAGTCATATTTAACAAGACGGACTGGAAGCTCTTTTAATTACTTTAGATGCGGAGAAAGCTTTTGATTCTGTAAGTTGGTCTTTTCTATATAAAGCTCTTGAAAGATTTGACATTTATGTTAGAAGCATCCACACGATATATAATAAACCATCTGCCCGAATAAAAATAAATGAGTACCTTTCAGATACCATTATCTTAAAACGTGAATCAAGACAGGGATGCCTAATTTCACCACTGCTGCATCGGTATTAATGGAGAGATCACAAATTGGCCTTAAATGCTAATGATATTTTGATTTATTTAAGTAAACCCACTAACTCATTTCCTGAATAAATGAACCGTCTAGAAAAATTTGGCAGATATGCAGGATATAAATTAAATATACAAAAAAACATCAACTTTGACTTTGAATTATACACCTCCAAAACATATTAGAGATAAATTCCTACTTATTGGCTTCAGAATTCACTGAAATATTTGGGGATACACTTAACGAAAGAACTTTCAATGCTAGCCCACTGTTAACAAATCAAAGATGATATTCATAGATGGAATGCCATTTCTTTTTTTGGCCTCAGTCATAAAATTGACTCAATAAAGATGAACATCCTTCCACGGTATCTCTATATGTTTCAAGCTCTTCCTGTAGAAATTCCCTGAACACGCAAGTCTGAATTAGATAAGATCATTTCCAGGTTTATTTGGCAAAAAAACCCAGGATTAAATTCAAACCTATACAGCTTTTAAAAGAGGAAGGAGGTGTGGCATTACCCCATTTTAGGGATTATTTTTATGTGGCCCAGATTAAATATTTACTTAACGTATGTAATCCAGCGTATAAAGCTAGGTGGAAAGATATTGAACTTACAATAATGAATGATCCCCCAATTCAAGCTGTTTTGGCACATAAAAATTCGGGAAGATTTATAGATAAGGTGCAATACTCCTGGATTAAAGCTCAACTAAAAATATGGGTTACAATAAAAGAAGAGTATAAATTGGATTGTAAATTACAAAGAATTCAATGGTGTGCTTATGACCCTGATTTTAAACCAAATAGAATGAATTATAGATTCATAGGTCATGGGTCTCAAAAGGAATAACAATATTCTACTCTTTTATAAAAAAGAGAGAAACTTTGAAAGTTTGAAAAAAGAATATCTTGAGGAACATGATTTTTATAGATATCTCCAGCTACGCAATCACTTTGAAAACAACATCAAAAGTAAAACAGACTTTGACGACCCAATTGTAAAGATATTCATAGGTGCTAATTAAGGTGAATCAAATAAAGGTGTCGTATCCAAATTTTATAAAGGTCTTGAGATAAAAAAAAATCACTCTACACAATATATTAAAGAAAAATGGGGGGGGGAAAGAGGGTAATTTTTTTTAATATCAAATGAGGAATGGCTTGATGTATGTAAATTTCCATGGAAAAGTACAAACTCTCACATATGGCGGAAATTTGGGTGGAAATGTCTTATCAGATTCTTTCTTACACCAAAACCGAAGGCACATATTGAGGGAGGGGACACCAAATGCTGGAGATAGGGTGGGTTTCAGGAAGCCAGTCAATGGCGTGTATTTTGGAAGTGCCATGAGATAAACCTTTCTGGGCAGACCATCATGAAGCAGTGGAAAGCATACTTAATTCAGTGTACTTACACTTTTCCACATTATTTTCAGCAAGTGTTGACTTCCAGATAGGATTCTCTAAGAGATACCTATTTGATTATTTAGTTTTGTATTATGTTAAAAAAGAAAATTGATTGGCAGAGAACAATGTAATTACATTTGTTTGGAAATAATGTATTGTTTAAACTGCTAAATGAAAATAATAATAATAAAAAAAAACACTGGATTATAAATTTAGCATTAATTTTGTTGTTTTTCTTATTTATCTTTCATTTATTCATTATTAAATACATCTTTAATTATTGAAAATTATACCTGCAGCACAAGTTATTTGAACGCCCACCTTTTAGTAGACACTTTTGTTAGCTATGAGCAAGCAGAATTCTGGTTGGATATTTGACCGGTCCTGTTGGCAGAATTTGTAGTGTTGAGTTATATTTGTTAGTTTTTCTGGCACCAACCTGACTTTTAAGCACGATCCAAAATAGTGCTGACCCTCCAGAAGCTTGAACTTGGCTTGCTTTATTCTTTCCACAACCATTTTTGATGTGTGTTTGAGGTCATTGATCTGTTGGAAGATTCGATTTTGTCCTAACTTTAACCATCTAGCTGAAATTTTGAGGTTCTGATAAGTTTTTGAGGTAGTCCTCCTTTTTTTTTTTTTTTTTTTTTTTAATTATTTTATTCACTTATGGGGCAATAAAACCGACCCAAAACATGATACTACTACTACCTCCATGCTAAAGGGCTGGTACTGTATTCTTGGGATAGACTCTCAATTTTACTCTTCCTAACGTACCTTTTGGTCTTAATGTTCATATAAAAAGTTTTTTTCCTTTGTCCACATGGTCAGCTGCAAACCTTAGTCGAGCTTGAGGGTGTGGATTTTGGAGCAGGGGCTTTCTTATTCCCCAGGAGCCCTTCAGGCCATGTGGATGTCAAACTGGCTTGACTCCAGACAGTGACATCACTGGTTCTTAAGCAGTTTATGGCAAACCTGCACCTTGGTGGTTCCTCGATTGTTCCTCTCAGCTTAGGGTGTTGGTGAGGGTGAGTCTTCTTCAAACCTTGGCAGAGTGCCTCCAACTCCAGCTACTCTACTTCTATACAATAGTTAGAACTGATCTTGGAATCTGCAGTAGTTTAGAAACGTCTCCGAGGGACATTTCAAAATTGTGTAAATTTAAGATCCTGTTTCTCAGAGCTCCTTCGACTTTCCTATTGTCCTGTAAGTTGGTCAATCCCATGAGTGATGATGTTAACAAACACTTTTGATGTTGCACAGTGAAACTACCAGCTCTTGGCAATCATCAGTAACAGGAAGTTGAGAGGCATTGGGCTCTGAAAATTGAGACATTTTGGGAACTTCAGCTAAATTTACTGTCTGCCAAAACATGGTATTAGTAATAAAAAGTGAATTTTCAGATTGAATCATATGAGGCCATTTTTCATACTACTTAATGCTTATCTCTTGATCCATGCTTTTTTTTCTTTCTTTTTTTATAAATATAAATACACATTTAATGTTTTCATCAGATGAAAAGAAACACATTTGCTAAATGCTATTTCATGCTCTTTTATGTTTTAGTGTTTATTTTTTTGTTTTGTTCAATTCAAATGTATTTCACAGAATAATACACTTTTTCAGGTTTATGTCTTTCCATGTGAAATCTAAATCAGCCAAGTTTCATCTGAGAAACATGTTGTGATATCTTAACAATTTTGCATTTGCCATGGTTACGGACACTACAGATTTTTAGCTTTTTATGCTTTTTACCAAAACAAATATCATATAAAAGAAGCTTCCACCAATTTTACTCCAATAATCCTTATGAAGAAATAATAGGGGCTCAGTGGAAGGTGTTTCGCCTGCCATGTGAAGGTCCTGGGTTTGATTCCCAGCCAGTGCCCAAACCCCAGCCACTGGATGCAGTGCCGCTCCCAAACCCAGGTAAAATTGAGGGGGCATTCGGCGTAAAACCTGTGCCAAGCTTGTTTGTGCGGACCAAGTGCCCACTGTGGCGATCCCTTGTTGGGAGCAGCCGAAAGACCAATAACAACTCATGAAGTAATGGTAATCATTTGGATTTTAAATGATTGTTTAAAGTAAGCCAGTATAACCCATTTTGGGGGTACATATAAAATCATCTCTCCAAAACGGCCAAAGTTAGCAACTTGAAATTTTTAGGGAAGCAAGATCACTTAAATGTTGCATCAACACAGTATTATACGTGTAACATAAAAAAGAATAAAATCAGCACCAGTACTGTGTTTTGGCAGTGTTTGTTGTACGATTCCAGGAAGTCGAGCTCAAAAAGTGCATTGAAAACCCAATGATAGTCAAGTTCACAATGAGTGTGTGTGTAACTTCTTCATTAATAAAGTTCTCATGTTTAATTAAAAGGAATAGATAGTCCATTTTGGATCTAATTCCCAGCATGAAGTTTCCACTGGTGATTCCAAAATCTGTGTGAACCATAACCAAGCTTAAAACGTCTCATTTCTCCTACAAGGCTACGTCGCCTTTTGATTTTTCTCTGTTTCTCACATTTTTTCAGCATAGGAGGCCTGTCCATGGCAGGTTAGTACGTGTTCTCTCACGTAAGATGCGTTCCTGCTCCGACCTTA
Source organism: Clarias gariepinus (assembly GCF_024256425.1). Lineage (NCBI taxonomy): Eukaryota > Metazoa > Chordata > Actinopteri > Siluriformes > Clariidae > Clarias > Clarias gariepinus. Next base: position 21,256,936 of record NC_071123.1, read on the forward strand.
CGACCAGTCGGCTTCTTCTTGTGTGTATCTAAGCAGAAAGCTCGCTTGTCATCTAATACGTCCGCGGGATGAAACCGTCCACCTCGATTTGTGTTTCTCGCCTACAGGACGCCTTCGCCGGTCCGATGAGTGACGCACGACCCTGTTCGCCCGTGTCAGCGTGACACTTTTGTCAGAAACGAATTTGCCTCACAAATAGAAACTCGACCCCAAAGTAATACCAGCGTTAAAATGTATATTATTGTACAAGCTTTGCGGTTTCTGCTTTGAGCGCCGTGGCTTCAGATGGACCCATAATGCACTCGTGAAGTGCATGTCAGAATCGAGTTTGGGTGGTTTGATGTCCGGAGCCAGTCCGTGCTCTCCTTGTTCTCTACCGTGCTCGTCGTCGTGCCCACTCTACACTTAATTACCCCTAATAATAGACCGCTAGGAATAGACGAGCCTCCACGCACCACACATTTTACACTTAATTAAACAGGAGCGCCGTGTACGAGCACGTCCCCGTGTCCTCAGTGCCTCATGCGTCCAGCAGAGGGTAGAAGCTCGGTGTGCGTCTGGATCCATGTCCTAGGCAAGTGTGTGTTTGTCTTTTGTCCTTTTACCATTTTGGACGCTATAAGCATTTTTAAAATCGGCTTGTTCTAGTCTCTCTTGCTATATCTCTCAAAATTGCCGTGTCCTCCGCTGCTTTAAATTCAGGCCTCAGTTTGTTTGTGCCTGGTGTTTCTGATCGCTTCAGTACATTTCCCTTTTCTTTCACACACCATGGCACTCGCCTCTCGCGCTCCCCTGACGTGCTGTCAGCGCTCCGAACAGAGAACGACGTAATCGCAGGAACGAGTCACAGTTTATTTTTTATTTTTAGCGTTTTTTTTTTTTTTTTTTTTTTAAGCCATCTCTCTTCTTCTTTGAGAAAGCGCTGACCCGGCAGGAGAGAATCGGCCCAGAGGCAGCGCTCGTGTCCCTGCGTGTCCTCGTTTACACTGTCCCGTTTTATCCATCATGCTTTTTGGAAGAATATATTTGTGCGTATAATATGTATATATAAGATTGTGTGTGGATTTTTTAAAATTATTTATTTATTTATTAGCGATGGGAATCGGTCACCTTCCGGTACAAAATTATTGTGATACCTCTGTGTCAATTCAATTAAAATTATGATTCTATAAGCATAATGTTTTTTTACCCGATTTTGCTAGTTTTGAAAGTTTAATGAGTAGTTAAATGTAGCCTGTTACTTAGAACATTAGTTTTCTCACTTAAAACCCAAGCGCCGCATTTAATCACTACAAACTAACTTCAAATACAAGAGTTTAACATTTAACTGAGCATAACGTATCTCTGTTATCCGCCGTAATTATTATTTCTAAACAAGCAAATAATTCTCTCCTTCCACCCGGGATGAAAATGTGTGAATAGTTCAGAGAGCGCCACCTGTAGGGTTATAAAGAGACGGCGTTGTTTTCCCGCCGCAAACACCTCCAAAGTCTCAGAAACTCAACTCGACAGTGAGCGCGCAGGTCGAGAGGCTGCGATCGCGCAGGGCTACTACCATGCGATTTAGCGCTTGCTGGTGTAAGTGTGTGTAATGAGCGGGTTTCAGACGGTTTGGAGATTGGAGGAAAATGCAGATCAGATCTTTTAACATGTGATTATCACTCACTCACTCATCTTCTACACCGCTTTATCCTGTATTCAGGGTCGCAGGGACCTGGAGCCTGTCCCAGGAGGCTTAGGGCATGAGGAGGGGTACACCCTGGACAGGGTGCCAATCCATCGCAGTGCACACACACACATACGGGCAATTTGGGAAAGTCAATTAACCTTACCTACATGTCTTTGGAATGTGGGAGGAAACCGGAGTACCCGGAGGAAATCCACCAAGCACGGGGAGAACATGCAAACTCCATGCACACAGAGCCGGGAATCGAGCCTGGCCGGGAATCGAACCCGACAGTGCTAACCACTACACCACCGTGCCGCCCATGTGATTATGATTTAAAATGTTTTTCTTTTTGATAATGTAACCTCATAAAAATGTTTCTGTTCTTCCACTCGGAAGCTTCTGGGCTTGGTACAGAATCGTCTGACCGAGTCTGATCACCGTCGCGTCCAATCAAACTGAAAACCAGACGATTCTGCTCCCTGACTGATCGACTGGTTAATTTCTCTCATTAATGTTTTTTTTTTGTTCGTTTTTTTTTTTTTTTTTTTTTTATCGTTTTGGTGTCAGTGTGGTGTGCAATCACCACAAAAAATCTTGATTCATAGCTAAATAGATTCCCCCCCTATCTCTAGTAATTTTCCAATTAGCCGATTAAATAAGAAGTCAATTTAATAAATGATTAGTTTGAGTAAATAGTAGCTGATGAAATACAGTAATTAATAAACAAGATGGTTAAATGGCAGCTGATTGAAGAAATAACTCATCAATGAGTATGCAATGTTGATTAAATAATAGTCTGTAAATAAAGTGTCAATAAATAAACAAACGATAAACACTAAATGAGTAGCGTTCAGTAAATCACGGCTAAATACAAATCTAATAAATAAATAAATCATGATGATATAGTGTCTCTTCTCTCTCTCTGTTTCTCTATTTCACTCTCTTCCTCTCGTTTACTTTCACTGCATCAGTGTCTTTATACATCTTTTACTCTGTTTGTCTCCTCGTCCCTGTGGCTCTCTCCGGCTTCTCTTTTTATTTTGTCTCTATCTGTCTCCTTTACTTTCCGTCTATTTCATTCGTTCTTTGTCTCTGTCTCATTCTCTCTCTCTCTCTCTCTCTCCTCTCCTCCCTGTCTCCCCCACCCACCTCCCCCCCTCTCTCTCTCTCTCCCCCTTCTCTCTGCAGTCCGCTCCTCTTCACTCGCAGTGCCACTCTTGCACATCCTCTCTCGCGCGCGCTTGGCTGCAGCGCCGCGTCTCCAGGTTTTTTCTCTCTCTCTATTTTTTTTTTTGTAATTCTCTTTTTTTTTTTTTTTGGCTCTTCTGGGTGAACTCCTTTTCCATTTTCATCAGGAGATGCTCGGGTTGTTATTATTGTTTTTTTACATTTATTTCTGTTCTGTGCCCAGCTACATGCTGCACGTTCGGCTAATCACTAGCACACGCTGCTAAGCTCAGACCGGAGCCGCCTCGCTCAGCAGCAGCGCGTCAGTGCACCGACACCGATTACCGTCTTCCTCCGCTCTCTCCTCCTCCTCCTTCTCCTCTCGGCCCGGGCTTTGTTGGGATGGAAGCCCTGGCCGGAAGAGCGTCCATGGTCCGGAGCTCGTGACAGGTTTTTAAATATATATATTTTTTAATTTTTTTTTTATTATTTCCCCCAAAACATGCCGCTGAAATGGAAAAGCGCCTCTCCTGTGAGCTGGAAATTCCCCGTGCCTGTGCTTAAAACCTCTCGGTCCTCTCCGTTATCACCGGCTTACATGTGAGTAAACCTGCAATGCAAGCATCCTGTTCATTTACACCTTTTTAGAAATTGATGGCCCGTTATCGCCTTGCCTTCCGTGTGTGGATGGGCGCGTGCGTGCGAATACGTGTGTGCACAAAACAAGCACACGCAAGCTGAAAAGAAGCGTCCCGTTCATGCGGCGTTGATGCTTGTGACCTCCTCTCCTTTCACACGGCTCTCTTGCCTATAAAGCTTTCCTCGCGCACACACCAGCTGTTATATCGTTTTGTGCGTGCGAATGCACCGGGCAGTGCTGGGAGAAATGGTACGTAGCTTTGCTGGAATGATTGGTACAATTTTCTCTCTTTTTCTCTCTCAAATCTATATATACTGCATAACATCTATAACATAAAACCTTAGACAGGTGACGTAAATAACATTTTCTTATCTCCTCACACTGACACCTGTCAAGGGTTCGAATACACCAGGCAGGAAGTGAACAGTCAGCAATCTAAGGGCACTTTCACACTAGGAACGATTTATTTTCACGGGCCAGCGTTTAAGTTATTATAGTAGTTGTTGTTGTTGTTGTTGTTCTCTGTACTCGCGTTTTCACCCTCCGATACAGCAGGTGGCAGTACGCAGGCAGCTAGTTGGTTTGTGAGCTGCGCTACGCCTAATATTATTAATATTTTTGAAAAATGACGCCCTCGTGTGCCTTCCTACTGTGGCTGAGATTCGTACGTCACCGATGATGTCGTGTCCACTTCCATTTTCACGTACCATTGGTTCCACGTCTGATTCGATCCGTGCATAAGAACACCTTTTCCAGCGGACTCGGGTGCGGTTTCTGAGCGCAGAACGGTTGTGTTCCGACGGATCAAAAACGAACCAGGCTTTGGGGTCAGGTGTTCTCGGTAACAACGCCAGGGAAAGAAATGTGCAAAACGCCCTCGGTTGAGGTGTTGAAAGAAGGAAAAATGGGCAAGTGTATGGGTGCGAGCCAATAGAAAAGAAAAGGGGCGAGGCTTTAATGGATTACAATGGAGTATAGTACTTGGCCCCTGCAGCAAACCTTTACTTCATTGTTGCTTGGTTTAAAAGAAAAATAGTTAGTTACACTGCAGAATCGGTCGTTTTTTCCTTATAACACATTTCTGCAGTCTGCAGTTAAATCCCAAACCCTGCCATTCATAGACTTTTACGGTGATTGTCCTCAGGGTTGCCAGACGAGTGTGAAGTCCAGCTCAAAAACCATAAACTAGACATTACACTGTTTCTGACACTAAAGCATCGTGTATCAGTCGATATCAGTACTCGTACAATACTGATAACAAAATACTGAGCTTCGAAATGGTTTTAGTTGAACCTGAAGAGCTTTGCTCACATAAAAAAAAAATATATATATTTTTATGACATTGGATCCCCCACGTCATCAGATATTGTTGTTGTTTTTTAAATTAAAATAAATGTGTCAATAGTCAAATGGAGGAAAGGAATAATATGTGTGTGTGTATGTGCGCGCGTGTGTGTGTGCTGACACTGGATCATGGACTCAGCTTTATTCAGCAAACTCAGCTGTGGCCTTGTCTCTATTTTTAAGTGTGTGTGTGTGTGTCCGTGAGTTCTGCTGTGGGGTGCTTTTGTCCTCTCCCTGTCTTCTTACCCTGTCTCCTAACATTCCCCCTACTGCTGCCTCCTACATCTCGTGTGTGTGTGTGTGTGTGTGTGTGTGTGTGTGTGTGTGTGTGTGTGTGTGTGTGTGTGTGTGTGTGTGTGTGTGTAGGGGGGTGCATAGTAGGCTAGGTGGGTTATATTTAGAGAGCTCAATCTTCTGGATCTATCTGTTTCCTACACACGTGGTTAAATTAATTCTCTCTGCCTCTCACATGCGTGTGTGTGTGTATATATACACACACACACGCACACACACTGCATTATAACGATAACTACCTTCGAAAATTAATCTGTATTGTAGACCATCTGTGATTATAAACTTGTGATGTATCTGATGAGCTGGGTTATGTACACACACACACACACACCTTTTTGATATCTGTAACCATGAAAAGCTCTTATGATGCATAAGTTTTGATTGACACACCCATGACAGTTGGAATATCATAGTGCGTGTGTGTGTGTGTGTGTGTGTACTTGCGCATGTATAAAGAGAACGAGATTGTGGTTCAAAATGAAGAAAATCTGAGAGTTCTGTTGCTAGGTAACCAGTTAATCCCTCTGCTCACACTGTAGCTAGCTTATGTTCCAGTCAGCTAGCTGATCGTTTCCTCAGACGAAGGCGTGGCAAGGACAGAATCGCGTTAAAAACGTGACAGAAATGTCTGCAATATCAACATTTCACACAGATGTGTAGATACATTTTAAAGAAAACGCATCGTTTGACTAAAAATCCAGAGTAATTACACTTAGCGTTGTTTGCTAACAGAAGTTCAGCACAAGGGTGGATTTTTACACACATGAGGGGAGGAAGAAAAACCCACACAGTACTGACACAAGTTTATTTGTTAATTTTTTTTTGTCTCATACATGCGTCAGAGGCGTTTCTAACTTGGATGTCCTGTGAGTCGTTTTAGAATCGCGTCAGAAAACAGTTTTACTGACTTGTTTTTGTGATTCTTCTATTAAAACATTTCTGTTTTTTGTTGTTGGTTTTTGTCATTCCTGTAAGAAGTTAGCGCTTTAATGTCGGGTTCACGTTATTGTTTTGGCCAGCGCTATTGGTTTAACCATTGATTTGAATCATTTTTTTTTTCAGTATGTGAGCTTGTGTACACTGTAAACTAATTTTTTGCGATCTTTTAATTCGATGGCACCAGCCATACAAACAAGCAGGAGCAAAAACAAGGCAAAGAAGTAGCACAGATGCACAAGATCAATTTTAGAATTTGTCATATACATATGAAGTGAAATGCTAACACGACTGCTGATGACCCAAAAATTAAACATAAGAGAAATAAGAATATAATCGTTTTTTTTTTTTTTTTTTTTTTTTTTTTTTATTGAGTTTTATATTTTTTGTGACATCATTCCCGTATTCTAGTAGCATGGTAACTTTGGTTTTAAATAAAGTATCAGAAATTTGATAGTTGAGTTTTAAGGTTTAATCCTGCTGGGTTTTTTAAAGATGAGCCGTCCACTGTGTGAAACTGTTTCTCTGCAGTGCACATGTAACCGTCAGTATATCGGTTTCGACTAGCCCTAATGTCACAAAAGCATACTATTAAAAAAAAAAAAAAAAAAATTATTAAATAAATATTCCACGCCACACTCCAGTCCAGTAGATGGCGGTATGGCACCAATCTCCCATAAAGTTAAAATACACTCTCGCAAAACACCAGAAGATGAAAGCAGTTTGCGTTTTGGTTTCCACAGTGACTGTGGTACATTTTAAAGAAATTTGTCAATTTTGAAGAAATTAACATTTTAAAGTTTAAAAAGTGCGATCGACCTATAATCAAATACACAGCTATAGTGTTCAGGTTTTGAAAAATGAATAGGCTGCAGGACTCCAGTTTGTATTTATGTATTTATTTAAAATCAGCTCATAATTAGAGGGGGTGACGCAGTAACAATTGGGCGCGGCTAATTAATTTAGAGATCCAAGAGATCTCATTCCGCTGCATTTTTTTTCTTTCTGGAATAGCAACTGTGGGTGAAAAAGTTTGTAGTCTTCTTCTTGTTATTATTATTATTTGCATTTGTCATATCTTGGTTGAAATGTCCATTTGAAAGTCAAGCTCTGCTCCTTAAGCCACAACAACAGCACCAGCAAAAGGCTGTTCTTTAGTCCTGCTTGATTTCAACCGAAATGAAACCAGCTCTGATCCAGTTAAGCCAGCGCTCCGACGTTGGGCGTCCTCCTCCTTTTGAATACAGGCGAAATTGCCACGTCTCGGCTGACTGACTGTCACATAACCATTTTAGCATAATTGCCGCAACCATAACGTGTGTCATCCTCTCTTGTCACTTCTGTGCCCTCGTATGCCATTAAGTAACCGAAAATGGATGTCTTGTGAGCGAGAGGCGCTCTCTTGCACACCTCGTGTTATTCCTCTAAAAACACATTTATCATGTAATGGGTCTTTTCCTCCTTCATCAATACTCTGGCAAAAAGAGAGCGAGAGAGAGAGGAGGAGGAGGAGGATGACTGATATCACCCCCCCACACACACACACAATCGCACACTTTACACCTAGCTCTAGCGTCATGGACAGAGGTGTTTAATTTTGCAGTGATGAAAGGAAACACAGGGATTTAATTTTCACCTCAAACTTGTGATGCTGACATCAGAACAAAACGTGCTCGCATACGCACACAAAGCAGTGCTCATTGAAAAAATATATATTTCTAACACGGTGTCTCGTTTATTGCTTCTTTATGCGTATCTGTTCCAATCATTTCGTGGGATTCACATAGAAATTTAAAGTGCCTGTGATTTAATATTCAGCGCCTGAAATCTACCTTCTTACTGTCACCAATTTTCATTTTTTAAGTCATTTTTAATCATTAAATTGGATCTGGTGAATCCTCAGTTCTGTTTGAACGGTAGGTTTGATGGTAGTTCTTTTCATGAGGCAAACCAACCCTAACTTAATTTAACGTTAAGGCTACATAGGGAGTCTCTAGTTTCAGCAATTTGTAACTGTTGTAGGAAAAAGTACACAGGAACAATTTCAGGACAGGTTTTTGTTAACCAGCTGTATCCCAGCATATGATTTTAATCCGTTCCAGAAGCGAGTTCTTAAGGCGAAATTTCGTATTGCGAGACGCATTTTTCCATAAGAAATAATGTAAATGCAGGTAATCTGTTCCAGTCACTCAAAAATATTACCAATCCTACCGATTTTTAAAAATATAATTATATTTTTGTGTAAAAAAACAATGAAAATATTTAGAAAAGACTTGTACATCAAGTAAACTATGTAAAAAAAAAAAATTAAACATCACTTAACCTTAATTCATGATTCCTCTGGGCACCGGCTGCATAAAAAAGAAACAAACTGAAAGCGGCTTCCTTTTCTTCTTGCTCCTGCACTTGTCTTCACTAAATCTTGCGCAAAAAAAAAAAAAAAAAAATCACAAAAATATGTAAACATGCTTTGTTTGGGTTTCCACTGACGCAAACAAGTTTTGATTGGCTACCAGACAACACCCAAACGGCTCAGTTGCTCGTAGCCGTGAAAAATGCTTGGCATGTCAAGGTAAATTTCAGTTCTTAAGGCGAAAATTTGCAAAAATGTGAGATGTTGGTATGCCAAGGTAACACTACATTCTTCTTTAATGTAAAAAAATAATAATAAAATAAACAGTTGTAGTGGTTGGCAAAATGCTGTGCAGGATGCACTGTTAAAGGAAAATAATCAACTCCAAGGTGGTACTAGTGGTTTAAACTATTGTATCGATGATTGTTTTACATGTTTTTGTTAAATGCAAGTTTAACACCATTTTCATGTAAAGAACCGTGTTTCTCATAAGTATTGACCTTATTTATAACCTTCATGTTTAACTCCGTGTCAAAGTCTGATTTTTAATAACTCTAATCAGTCTCGAGGGACTTGTCAAAACATTGAGTGGTTTATTAAAGGTAGTTACAAGATTATGTAACGAAACATGAAAGTGATTGCCCTAAGAATGTTTTACCTGTTCTGCTTAACAAGCAGGAACAAATCTAGGATGTAGTGTGTACAGCCTGTGGCATGAAAAGCACATCATTATAACCGTTTTAGAAGGCCATGAGAATAGCTCTGATAAAGTGTGGCCTGTTGCCAAACTTAATTCCTGACCCCTGGTGTGCCGTTTCTTTGTACGATTGGTCCTGTGTGGGGAAAATTAAACTCCGCAAGATGTTCGGATTAACAGCGCTAAGTGGCCAGAAGTAAAGACCTGTCGCACTTTATATGCAGGTATGAGGGCATAGTATATTATTGTTACAGATCTAGGATGTTCTTCAAAGACGTCAGGAAACTTAAAGGTTCAAATCTTGTGGCTGGCATTATTGGGTATATCCTTAAACTAATTAGGCTTGGGTGGTTGGGTGGGTTTGGACGGTATTACTGTTAAAAAGTCTTTTTTTTTTTTTGCAACGTTTGCGTGAAAAGACCATACAGAAGCTCCATCTTCTTTCAAGTTAATTTTACTATTATTGAACAACCCTGAACAATCAACTGTCATTTTCCTTGCTAATCTTGATGCTCAATTCGGTTTCCTCTTTACAACATTAGTAGCATTTGTCAAGTTCTCTCCACACAGGCCACTCAGGTGCTTGTTCAGTGTTTGTTCAGTTCAAGACTAGACTACATTTGCAGCATTTGGCAGACGCTCTTATTCAGAGCAACTTACATTTTTATGTGGTGGTGGTAAGGTTAGAACCTCAGTCCTTCCAATCAGTAGCCTTGCTCATTTACATCTGCACTACCACTGCCCTGCTGGTCTGCCACACCACCTCACTACTCAGCTCCCTCCACTGGCTTCCTCAAGCTGCTGCATTTGATAAATACTGATTGCCTTGCCTACAAAGGCAAAAACGGTCCAGCACCCACTTCCCTCAAAGCATCGTGTTCCCTGAGATCCTCCAGTACTGCTCAAATGGTCCCACCACCGCTCAGGGATCAAGGAATACCTGCATCTAGACTGTTTACTAACCAGTCATCTTGGTGGTGAAATGAACTTCCTTATGATTGATAGTAACTTGGCATTACAGATATCATTAAGCGACGTTTAAAGACCTACCTAAAAAAGAACATCCCAGCAGTGTTCGGCTGCTGGTACTTCAAGTCGGTAACCCTGTGAACAGGTGTAAGGATATATTTATTGATGCAGACTTATGTAAGCCCCTCTGAAAAAGGGTGTCTGGAAAATTCTGTAAATATAATCTCTTGCCTTCAGAACCCTTACTGGGAAGCCTGGATATTATGGGCAAGCGGTGCCATAAACTCCAGTTCTCCTAATGTTCTCAGGTGACTCTTTATGGAATTTAGGTAAAGGCATGGTTCACACCTTGCAGAGTGCAACCTTTTGGTTAAGTTAAGTGGTTAAAACTTCTGAATGAAAAGGTCATCATTAAGCCCATCACCACCGTTAACCCTTTACTCCTCAGTTGTGTAAGTGTGGTGAATGTAAACTGTAATGTCCTTTGACTTTTGTGAGTCATTCTGGATACATGCAGCTGCCTAATGCCATAAATATTAATAGCTTGCAGAAAGATGCAGATATGTGAGCATTTACCTCAAAAGCCAGAAATGCAAACTGAATCCTTCACCATCTACAGGCATTTGCAAAAGTTTGTAACCCCTCTATTAATTTTATAATTAGCTACTCGTAGAGGGTCTTATTAATAGGCAAATACAACTCCAGATGAAGAACAACACAACTTTTCCCAAACAAGAAAAAAAAGTGGGCAAGATTAAAAACCCCTCATTCATTAATAACTTGTAGATCCATCTTTAGCAGCAGGAGGCTTTCTCCAGACCACCCTTCCAAACAAACCGTACTTGATCAGTCTTTTAATTGTGCCGTCATGGACTTTACCAGTCAACCAGCTCAGTGAGGCCTGTAGACTCAGTATCTTTTTATTTATTTATTTATTTATGTATGCATTTGTACTTCTCTGAGCGTTTTATGGTCTGACCTTGAGGTTAATATCCTGGGACATTCACTCCTGTCAAGATTGGGAACTGTCTTGAATGCTCATCGCTTGTGAATAATCTCTCATTGTGGAATGTTGAACACACACACTCCTGATTGACTAGCAAACTGCCAAAACATCTGCTTTTATAGAGGTCTGCACACCTGCTTGTTGAAGCAGCAAAGAGGGGTTTCATATTTTTTCTTTTTAGCTTCATTTTTAATAAACAAATAATGGCATGTTGCGAAAGGTTACATGTACATTTGAGGTTGATTTTACATTGAACTTCATGATGCTTGAGCAAATGAGGGGATCGTCCTATTTCCTGGAAACAACTGGAAACTGTTGGAGGAAAAGTTGCTTTTGGGTAGATTACATGTCCAGAACGTTCCACTGAAGACAGGCTCATATTAACATGACCTGCAATGTGTATCGGGGGGGGGGACAAAACATTCAGGTGGGGGGAGGGTACAAATCAAGTGAAGGCCTGCTAATTAATTTTTGGAGTGGTGGACATGAAAGACTAAGGTGGGAGGATGGAGAGAGCTTATTAAGCGGTGGAGGTGAAATGAGCACGAGATGTCATGGTGACCGAGATCGAGCGGAGAGCGTCGTAGCCATTTGCATAACGTTTGTGTTAAGTAAATATGTAGATGCTTTTAATATTAGATGTTAGATGCTTTCGTAAATAGGTGGGAACTAGAAAAAGACAAATTACTAGTTTTGTCCAGTTTTGTGTAACATTTGAAACACTGGACATTAGGGACCAGGATCACCGGGGACCAGCCGATTTGATATCACGGTATCCAGGTGCCAATTTGATTTGTTTTGCGATTCTTAACAAATGTAGCAAACTATTTGCTCCTATTACATGGGATGCTGTGCTACCCACCAATGTGCGAATGCTTTAGAGTGCACCACCTACAGGATCATTGAGGAACGGCAACAATTTACCACCTCCAATGCAAACGTATATAAAAACAATACGCAAATTGGCAAAACTGATCCCTGTCTCTACTGGGCATTGTCACACGACCATCCACTACTCAGTAAACGAGTGGGCAAAAATTTAGGAAGGTGCCCAAACTCCACAGTTTCCATGGTGACATGAAGATGTTCCAGTTTTGAATGCGAGGCGTAACTCAGGAAGTGGACTTCATCAGATATTGTCTTATGAGGAATTTATTATGGATTCTTGATCCATTGGTGCGACAGGCTGGATGCCGAGGGAGCCAGGTTTCTTTCCTAATAAAATCTTATAGTCTTTGTCTCTCTCTTGCTGTTCGCTCTGATGATTTTATTTTATTTTTTTGGTCTTTTGCATTTACAAGACAACCATCAAACACTTCTGACATTTCCTTCGGCGAACACGCAGACCTGTCTGCTTGAACCGCATCCCATCGCCTCGAGTTGAAAGAGAGAAAAGAGCAAAAGGTGCATTTGTGTGTGTGTGTGTGTGTGTGCCTGCGCTTGGAAGCGTTCCAGCTGAGTTGAAAGGGATGCTGGGTTAATAAAAGCAGAGTGTTTCGAGGTGTGTGTGTGTGTGGTAATAACAGATGTTCTCTAGGCCAGTACCTGCAGCACCTTTCCTGCATGTCCTAATGACAGTCTGGGTCTGTGTGTCCCTTAATGATTAATTATTAAAGGAATATGTTATGCTAATGCCACAGCGGGAGAGCAGGATGGAGTGATGGGTAGAGAGAGGAAGCGAGATCTCGTTTCATCCTCCCTTGAGCTGGTTGAAGAGTCTGATATTTCCTTTCTCTCTTCCTGTCTCTCTTCGACGTCAGCGATAAATAAACCGGCAGTTGTGTTTTGCGCTATACGGCATTCAACCTGCGCTGTATTTTCATCAGGCTTGACCTCTATACCTTGGAGTTTAATTTATACCCTACCTCCTAATTTCGACATCTGCATAAATTCAAGAATCACATTGCTATATTTTTTTCTTTTTTTTTTTTTTAATCCTCTGTCTTCTAACCTTAATACCCTTTCACTTTGCTTTGTCATAGCATCCCTTTTTATTACCATGGACTTCCTCTAGGGCTGCAGATCATGTTTCAACGACCTCATTATTGATCCAAAGGCCGTCTTGTTTGGTGGTGGGGGTTTGGTCATGATGCCGAAGCTTCACTTAAGATTAGGCTCGGTATTGATGCTCTAGGCGGCCATGCAAGGATTAATGTGGATTAAATGTCCTCGCTAACATCATTAGGGCATTATCTCCGTAATACTGTAACGCTCCGAGCAGGACGGACTTTATCCGCGCGGGACGAAGACATCAATAGCATCATCTGTCGATCTGCGAGTCTGTCTTGCTGCCGAAGCGTTTCATCAGCTCTAATCGCTAGTGAGGAATCGAGGCGTATGCGCGTCTGCTTTTGAGATGAAACGACGTATGAAAGATGGATATAATAAAAAAGTCTGTGGTTCAGAATGATGTGATAATCCCACTGCATTGCAGCTTTGAATATTAATCCCGCAGTTCAATTTTAATCGAAACACAGTGTTCTTACTAAGGAAGGGTAAATAATTTAACACCATCCTCGTAGGTACATACGAGGTCTAAGAACTTAAGAGGCCAAGTGTTCTTCACTGGATCTGTTAGGCACTCGGATGACACCTCTGTCTTGGACTGACCGGTTTACAGGGCACGCCTCTGCCTCCTTCACCCCGAATCATGGGTTCACAAGGCACGCCTCCGCTTCTTTCATCGGGACTGACGGGTTCATAGGTGCACCAGTACTCCCTTTACCGGGACCGATGGGTTCGTAGGTGCACCAGAACCCCCTTTACCGGGACCGATGGGTTCGTAGGTGCACCAGAACCCCTTTTACTGGGACTGACGGGTTCGTAGGTGCACCAGAACCCCCTTTACTGGGACTGACGGGTTCGTAGGTGCACCAGAACCCCCTTTACCGGGACTGACGGGTTCGTAGGTGCACCAGAACCTCCTTCTCCAAGACTGACGTGTCCGTAGCCTTATTGCTGCGACAGACAGGTTCACTGAGACAGGTTTCATAGGTGACGTGTCCACCTCCTTATTAAGACTGAAAAGTTCATAGGCTACACCTCCTTCACTAGGACCTGACAGGCATGTAGTTAGGTTGTATAAATAATCGTGCAGTCAGAAACATACTTCATAGCATTTCTAAATTCCAGTTACCAGTAATGTAACAGATGGTCTGTGGTAACAAACTTGACAGATGCACTTAGTCACCAGTGTCTTCTGACTTTTACCTCATGTACGCTGCATCAAATATTGGGACTGGAGCAGACTACAGGTTTTACATACGAGGGTCTTTACAGTAGGATATATTTCCCATTTGCAGATACCATATAATGATCAAGGCCAGAGCCAGGGCCAGCCCGTGACATAGACCACTGGTTTTTAACCCTGGTCTTGGACGTCTAACCCTCTAATGCTCTGCACATTTTAGTGTTTTCCCAGCTCTACCACACTCACTTCTATTCAGTAAAGGTTGTTAATTAGACTTTTAAATTAATCCAGGTCTACTAGGAGCTGAGAAAACACTATAATGTGCAGGACAGGTGGTCCTCCAGGACGGACTGGCAAAGGCGACGTAGGTGTAGGTGCAGGGATCGGGCACAACACGAGCTCTTTCTATACACTGAGGCAGATTTGATATCACTGTACTTCTGCTATGTTATATGGATTTTCAAATAGTTTATTACTTTGGCATGTTTACATCTCTGTAAATGTGTTGGGTAACGCCGACGCATGTACCGATGCATGCTTAGAATGCTGATCATTCACCTCGATTCAGCATCATCTTTTAACGATGGTGTTTAGATTTTATTTTTCAGTATCGTTCAGTCTTTTAAGCTTTAAGTGGTGTACCAGCCTTCATTTGACGTGTGACTTTGGTGAGTTGCGTATCAGAAATATCTTAAATCCCCACCTGGATTAAAATTACCTTTAGATTTAGTAGCATTAAATTATTAAATATCCCGCTCTGTTTTCCCGCACGCCTCCTAATCCTAAAAATGTTTTAGCAGTAATAATTCCGTTTAACAGAACGTCACAGGTTAACTTTTTCACTCGGGTCAGAATTGAGGGTGCGAACACACCCAGAGCCAGCGCTCGCCAACCCAGCAGTGTGCTGTATCATCGGGTATGCGGATGAGGGGTAACTGTGATGGTCTACGCCAAGTTGTTTTACAACCTAAACTCTACTGTACAATGGAATTTCTGCACCTCTGACCTGAAGCGAAGGTGTGGTGGCTATTTTTAGGTGTGATTATCATGCTGTATTATCGCACAGGAGTGGAGTTGTGGAATGACGCTCTGTCACAGTAACCTTTCCATGTCGTACCCTTTATTTAAACCATCTTCCTTTTGTTTGTGTGTGTGTAGATCCCTGGTGGAGGATGACGATGCTCATATGAAGGTGTCTCTCGGCTGTGGTGAGATGGGGCTCTCGACCCACCTGCAGGCATCCAAGACGGGCAACACCCGCTTCTTCACCAGTAACACGCACAGCTCCGTCGTCCTACAGGTAACCGTCCACAGGTCACTTACTTGTTGTTTCCGCCTCTACTCTTGTTGAACTTATTTCGTGAACCCCAGCCATAGCTGCACCGCGTCCCTCAGTCTGCCATCATTCTGGAAATCGAACCGACGTCCTTCTCGCGTGTGGCGGGGGTTTTTTTTCGACATGGCGGTGGATTTCAGCTCTTATTAAACACTGCGTCACAACAAGCAGTGGACAGAACGCGACCATCTGCCCTCACGGGCGTCCTGCCATTGGGACGTTTGTGTGTGGTGTGTGTGTGAAGGTCATCACAGTGTGGTCTGGCATCCCGGAGCACTCTCACACGCCTCAACCTTTCTCATCATCGTCATTATCATCATGGCTGGGTTGCGCATGAGGAAGTTCATTAGCGACTACCAGCAGGTCACCTGGCAACCGTGTGTGTGTGAGGGAGCAAGAATTGTGATGGGGTCAAGAGGAGGACACATGATGGCCTGTGTGTGTGTGACATTTAGGAATCTGGTTAAAAGATCATTCTGCCATTTTGTGTGTGTGTGTAAGAGGTAGAGACTGGCCTCAGGCTGTTCAGAAATCAGTGTTCGATGCCCGTAATGTCCTCGGCTGTGGCGGTTGCCGTTTCCATGATGAGATCACACCATCGATCTCTATGACGACAGCACTGAAGCTCTCACAGTCCATTATCACGATGGATGGAATCGAAAATGACAGACGGAGGTGAAAAACATCTAGTTCCCCCTCAAAAATAGGCACAGATAAGTAGACGTAGCATCTGCATCAATCTTGGTAGAGGAGGTGTGTGTGTGTGTGTGTTAGTCAATCATTCAAAAGGGGGCGTGTCCTCTGTGTGTGTAACAAACTTGGTACGTGAGGGATGACCTGCAGGTGTCACTCTCAGTAAAGGTTAAGGGAGGCGTGGCCTGAGTGTAACCTCGGTTAAGGGAGGCGTGGCCTATGTGTGTTACCGTCTCGGTTAAGGGAGGGGTGGCCTATGTGTGTAACCGTCTCGGTTAAGGGAGGCGTGGCCTATGTGTGTAACCGTCTCGGTTAAGGGAGGCGTGGCCTATGTGTGTAACCGTCTCGGTTAAGGGAGGCGTGGCCTATGTGTGTAACCGTCTCGGTTAAGGGAGGCGTGGCCTATGTGTGTAACCGTCTCGGTTAAGGGAGGCGTGGCCTATGTGTGTTACTGTCTCGGTTAAGGGAGGCGTGGCCTATGTGTGTTACCGTCTCGGTTAAGGGAGGCGTGGCCTATGTGTGTAACCGTCTCGGTTAAGGGAGGCGTGGCCTATGTGTGTAACCGTCTCGTTTAAGGGAGGCGTGGCCTCTGAGCGTAACCGTCTTGGTTAAGGGAGGCGTGGCCTATGTGTGTAACCGTCTCGGTTAAGGGAGGCGCGGCGAAAGTGTGCGTTTTATTTATTTTTTATAACAAAGTGTAGCTTCTGCATAACTTCCTTGGTAAAGGGGGCATAGTTGTTTTTTTGTGTGACGTTTCCATAAAAGGGTCTCAGTGAAGGGGATGTGCTTGTTTGTGTAGCTTTCTCAGAGAAGAGGGAGTGGCCTCTCCACTTTGTTGTTAAAGGAGGCGTGGCCTTTTTATTTTTTAAGCCCCAGATCTTAGTTAAGTGGGCGTGGCTTCTTTGTACATAACTTTAGTGAAAAATATATTTTAAATAATTTTACATCACACAAGAACGTGTCTGTGTATCTCTCCGGTGCTCGAAACATGCAACACTCACACTGTGTGTGTGTGTGTGTGTGTGTGTGTGTGTGTGTGTGTGTGTGTGTGTGTGTGTGTGTGAGGAGACCGATGTGTTCTAATGAAGTATTGAAACTGAGCTGTGTGCTCTCACACAATTATTGGCTGCTTAACCAGAGTTTAATTAAATCAATATTAATCAACGTGTGTGTGTGTGTGTGTGTCCTCACATTTGGGAACATAATGGTCTACGTATAAGACGCCCTCACACTCCGGTACACATCTCTTGTGGTGTGGGGATGAAAGCTGATGTCACGCTCATTACGCGTGAGCTCTAATCCGCTCTGCGATGTGCGGCGTACACGTAACGCTACAGCGTTCCGTAATCTGTGATCCCACGGGCAAGGTGGACACCAAAAAGACACTGAAGACTGTTCCTTATTTTCTTTGTCATGGTGCCATGTGAGGATTACTGTGTGTGTGTTTCTTTTAATGGACACACAGGGGGCTTTATCAGATTTGTCCAATGAGAATCCGACGACGCGAGCGAGAAAGGATAGAAATTTTGTCTTCATTTCTTCCAGCAGATATTTGAAGCCTGGAGAGCGTTTATGGTTAAAGGGACGTGTCCGGTTCTCATCTCAGCTAGTTATTTTGTCATTTTTCTTCAATTCCTCACACCGCAGCGAAAGAAAGGAATGCGCATCGACCCTCGAGGGTCCAGGAAGTTTGAGAACAAGAAAAAAAAAAAAGTAAAAAAAAAAAAAAAACACCTTTCAGATCACGAGCGGAGAACCGTTTTCGTGCGGCGTACTTGATATCCTCTCCGCGACGCTTCACGCTTTCCTGAACATCCCATGCCGCTTGTGCTATTTATTCGTTCTCCTTAACTCTTTATCTATTACTTTCTAATCATAACACGCAAACTAGGCCATCTGAATTATTATGGTCTCATTTCCACGGTGATGCAATCGCACAGTGGAATTGGGCCAGTAGCTCGGGAACGCGCACACCTCGCACCGTTTCACGCTTCGTTCAGCCAGCGGGAGAGATTTACACCTTCATCATCAAAAAAAAAAAAAAAAGTTTTGACTTGAAATAGACGCCTAAGCTTTGAAAATGTGGTTGTTATTGAAATGAAATGTGTTATTCTCTAATTAATGCAGTCAAGGAGTTTTTATTGCTGATCTCCTGAAACGTGTCAGGGGGAACCCAAAAGTCCCTTGTGCACTCGTTCACTCTTTTTCATTTCCTGTAGATTTATGTTCATCAGAGCAATCTGTTTATTAATGCTTTAAGTTACACTATTCCATGAGTATTCAAACTGGAATTTTATGTCCCCATTGCGTTAGACCGATCGCTGTGTGAGGTTTGTAATGAAATGGGTTTCCCGAGCGTTGTTTAATTCTTATTGCTGATTCATTTATCGCTCACGTGTCCTCACAGTTTGTCGCTATTTTGTGTCTCAGGGTTTCGACCAGTTGAGGATAGAGGGGCTGCTGTGCGACGTCACGCTGGTAGCTGGCGACGGCGATGAGGCGTTTCCTGTTCACCGAGCCATGATGGCGTCTTCAAGTGACTACTTCAAAGCCATGTTTACAGGTGAGTGGATGAGGGTGTGGCTCCATGAGTTGGGTGGTTGGGTGGGTTGGTGCATGGGTGAGTGGGTTTGTTTGGGTGAGTGGGTTTGTTTGGTGAGTGAGTGGATTTAGTAGGTGGGTTGAGTGAGTAAATGAGTGGGTTTAGAGGGTGGGTGAATGAGTGGGTGGGTTTAGTTGGTGGGTGAATGAGTGGGTGGGTTTAGTTGGTGGGTGAATGAGTGGGTGGGTTTAGTTGGTGGGTAAATGAGTGGGTGGGTTTAGTTGGTGGGTAAATGAGTGGGTGGTTTTAGTTGGTGGGTAAATGAGTGGGTGGGTTTAGTTGGTGGGTGAATGAGTGGGTGGGTTTAGTTGGTGGGTAAATGAGTGGGTGGGTTTAGTTGGTGGGTGAATGAGTGGGTGGGTTTAGTTGGTGGGTGAATGAGTGGGTGGGTTTAGTTGGTGGGTGAATGAGTGGGTGGGTTTAGTTGGTGGGTGAATGAGTGGGTGGGTTTAGTTGGTGGGTGAATGAGTGGGTGGGTTTAGTTGGTGGGTGAATGAGTGGGTGGGTTTAGTTGGTGGGTGAATGAGTGGGTGGGTTTAGTTGGTGGGTGAATGAGTGGGTGGGTTTAGTTGGTGGGTGAATGAGTGGGTGGGTTTAGTTGGTGGGTGAATGAGTGGGTGGGTTTAGTTGGTGGGTGAATGAGTGGGTGGGTTTAGTTGGTGGGTGAATGAGTGGGTGGGTTTAGTTGGTGGGTGAATGAGTGGGTGGGTTTAGTTGGTGGGTGAATGAGTGGGTGGGTTTAGTTGGTGGGTGAATGAGTGGGTGGGTTTAGTTGGTGGGTGAATGAGTGGGTGGGTTTGATGGGGTCTGATGGTTTTTAATTGGTTGAGTTGGGTGACTGTGGGTCTGTGGGTTGAGTGAGAGTGTTTGTGAGTGGGTAGAGGTACTGCGTTGGTAGGAGAGTGGGTGAATTTGGTTTGTTGAGTGACTGGGTAAGTTGGTTGAGGTGAGTTTGTTTGTGTTGGTTGATGGGTCTGAGATAAAGGAAGCAAATGATGAAAGAGACCCCAAGGTGCCCACATACCTTGTTACCTTGCAGTTCTATTTTATTTCTAGTTCATGCATCATCTCTCTTATGACCTCAAATCACACACAGCCTTCGATTGAGAGTGTAGCTCCACCCACCAGATTCAAATCACTTCACAACACTTGCTTATGTTTTTTTTTTTTTTTTTTCCTGAAGGCGTTAGAGTTCATGGTGTGCTTTTTGTTGTTTTCTTGTTGTGTGTGTGTGTGTTTGCATGCGTGTGTGGTAAAGCTCACGCCGCGACGTGACGTGATGCGACGAGATGTGAGGTGAAGCGATCTCACCCTGCTTTTGATGAATAATAAAATACAGGCTTCGCTTCACAGACTGGCTCTTTGTTCCCGTCTCTGTGTAGAGCTGAAGGATCCAGAGCCTAGAATCTATCTGTGTTTTATAATGAAGTCATCTGATGAATATGGTTTAAAAAAGCACTTAAACGACAAATGAGGAACTGTTAACAGCAACGCTGAAGATGTGAAGCGCAGTCTCTTTCTCTAAATCAGTAGTGTGAACACAGATGTTACTTTTAGCTCGTAAAATATTAAAACAGGTCTGGTTAGGATTTGACACATCAGCGGGCTGTTTCGAAACCTCTGCTTACTTCGTGTACTGCTTCATGTCTGCTTTTTATCTGATTGCTACTTGTTTCTTACCTTAATATCTCCACCAAGTGCGTGTTAATCAGTTTGATGCACTCCTCTTCCGAATGCACCATTTTAGTGTCTTTGTAAATGAGCTACTTCTTAGCAACGCCCCTCAGTGAACATTCAGGGGAAAGGGTTCTACTTAAATGAGGTCACAAAAGAAAGAAGAATCTAACTGACTTGTTTAAGCCCTGGTACCGATCAATAAAACTCTAGCTCAGTGGATAAGGTGTTTGACTGCTGATCGGAAAGTTCCAAGTCCCAGATTTAGACCCCAGCACCACCAAAGTTGCCACTGTAAAAATGTACGTCGCTCTGGATAATGTTGATGTAAATTTCTTTTAACATTGCATTTAGCTTTGATGTTTCTTTCCTCCTTTGCATCTGTCGTTTCTCATACCTCTCTCGGTCTCTCAGGTGGGATGAAGGAGCAGGACCTGATGTGCATCAAGCTGCACGGCGTGAACCGGATCGGCCTGAAAAAGATCATCGACTTTATTTACACCGCCAAGCTCTCGCTCAACATGGAGAACCTGCAGGACACCCTGGAGGCGGCCAGCTTTCTGCAGATCCTCCCGGTGCTCGACTTCTGCAAAGTGTTCCTCATCTCCGGGGTACTAAGGAAACCTTCTATCCCTCTCTGCAGGCAGCGTCGGTTTACTTTCAGTTTTTCATTTTGGTTCATTAACGTTTTAATTTCTCTCTCGACAAATACCTACTTATCCGAACACTCAACCAAGACCCAGGACTCTGGTAGAAACCTGGTGTTACTGAAAACAACCAGAATTTATCAACTCTGTGGGGTAACAAATTATTATATATTTTGTTGCAGTTTCTCTGCCCTAACGAGCTTTATTTAGGTCATCAGCTAATTATCGAGGCCTCCATGAGTCGAGGCGGATCGTTAGAGACGGCAAGCAGCGCATATTCTCTGGGCGGCGCAGGGTCGGCTTACACGCACCACGCCGGCCTCGATATTACGATTTCATATCCAGCACTGCTTTTAATACAGCTTCGTTGGGACGCGTTCAATTACCGCGATGCAAGCTCGGTAACGGCCACAGCGACAATTAGGAGAAATTCATTCGCCTGCGCGCTTTATTAGCCGAGGTTGTTTTCTCATAAGTGGAATCCGTCCTGCTGAGTGCTTATCTGTTCGGCTGAAACGAAGTAAACACGTGCAGCGGGTGGTTTGTGTAAACAGCAGTAACATGAGGGTTTTGTGTTTGTGTGCAAATCAATAAAAAAGGGGGGATCTGCATATAACCTCTAATGATCGAGTGTTCTGTTTCTTCTGTTTTTTTTTTTTATTTAATGTAATTTTTACCACAGTGCTGACGAATTCTCTGCTCTTCAATTTCTAACTTGGAAATCAATTTCAATGAGTTTAAAATTATTGTGGATTTTCTTTTAAAAGCATTTTACTCAGGGGATTTATCCATTTTTATCTCAAGTTTATATTAATGTTTTGTTTTTTGCATAACAATTTTTAAAATCTCATTTATTTCGCACACACATAATCATTGATGGTGAACTTTTCTCTAAGGTGGCGTTTAGATGTTTAGTCAACATTTGTTGAAGGAGTCTCTTGTGTCGGCGCTTTGTTTACCCCCAGTGCTTTTCAATTTCGTCTTTCGCCAAATTTTCATGACGTTAATCTGATTTTCAAAAATGTTAATGAACCAAATATAAATTAGACTTATCTTGCATTATTTCCAGCATTGTTATGCTAAATTAAGTTAGACACTGTTGGCTATGAAGAATGCCTCGTTCTGATGATCCTCTCTCCTCGCTAGGTGTCGCTGGAGAACTGCGTGGAGGTGGGGCGCATCGCTAGCGCGTACAACCTGGCCGAGGTGGACAAATATGTAAACAACTTCATCCTGAAGAACTTCCCGGCGATCCTCGGGACGGGCGAGTTTGTGAAGCTCCCCGTGGAAAGGCTGGCCTTCGCGCTGTCCTCCAACGGTCTGCGGCGCTGCAGCGAGCTGGAGCTGTTCAAAGCAGCGTGCCGCTGGCTGCGGGCGGAGGACGGGCGCATGGAGCACGCAGCCCGCCTCATGCGCAACGTTCGCTTCCCGCTGATGAGCCCGAGCGAGCTAATCAACCACGTGCAGACAGTCGACTTCATGCGCACGGACAACGTGTGTGTCAACCTGCTCCTGGAGGCCAGCAACTACCAGATGATGCCCTACATGCAGCCGGTGATGCAATCCGAGCGCACGGCTATCCGCTCTGATAGCGCGCACCTGGTGACTCTGGGGGGTGTCCTCCGCCAGCAGCTGGTCGTCAGCAAGGAGCTACGTCTGTTCGACGAGAAGGCGCATGAATGGCGGGCCCTGGCGCCGATGGACGCGCCCCGCTACCAGCACGGCATTGCGGTCATCGGAAACTTCCTGTACGTCGTCGGGGGACAGAGCAACTACGACACCAAGGGAAAGACCGCGGTGGACACGGCGTTCCGCTACGACCCGCGCTACAACCGCTGGATGCAGGTGGCCTGTCTGAACGAGAAGAGGACCTTCTTCCATCTAAGTGCACTCAAGGGCCACCTGTACGCCGTCGGAGGCAGGAACGCCGCCGGGGAGCTCGGTGAGTGAGGGTCGCCCGGAGGTTGTGTTGCCTGTTGTCGAAGCGCGGTCGCTATGGTAACAGCTTTCTAAAGCTCGTCTTCGAACTCGTCAGTCTGGATCTTGTTAAAATATCCAGTGACACGAAGTTCACCCCGTAATCTATTTTCAGGCATCAGATCCATATCATTTCGCTTCGACCCACAACCGCTCTAGACCCCCCGGACCTCATTGGTTTGGTTACCATGGTAACGAGCGGACGTGGAGGTTGTAGTTAGGACGATAATGCCTCAGAGGAATGTAGGTAACGTAAGGGAGGAATGTCAGGATTTAAAGAGAACACACATGCTCAAGGACACACACACACACACGGACACACACGGACACACACTGCCAAATTACACCGACACACTACTGTGTAAAGAAGACCACAGACCACAGAAGAAGGCTAAATAAAGGGTTTGGTAAAATTCTCCTCAAACCACAGGAAGGGGATTTTTAAAAACACACACACACACACACACCCTCTCTCTCCTCTTCCTGCTCCTCCGAGCTACGTTTCCATAGTCTCTGTTACCATGGCGACGGGAGTCATGCCGGTCAAGTGGATTTTATTGCTCCGAATTAAATTACTTTTAATGTCTCACCCCCCCTTTTTTTTCCAGCTTTGTTTCACAGGCTAACGTGCCATCCACACACAGGCACACAAACACAACGTGATGCAGTCGGAAAAAACACTTCGTACACAACTCCACAGAGGGCTCGTCTTGTTATTGTGTGTGTGAGGCAAAATACAGACACGGACAAAAGAAAAGTTGCACCTAAACTTCCAAATTTGTACACAAATCTGGTTCCATCAGGATCAGAAAAACAAAGTTCAGTCCGTAATGACCCAGAGCGAACATTGGTGTTCATGATTTTGCACGTCAGCAGATCCAGCTGTAGCCAAACCTGGTTGAATGGTCTGAGGACTTATGGTGTGTAGCTCTGGAATAACCAGCGGCATTTTCTGTATGATTTCTCAAATCGATGGCATCGTATTAGTCGGTCTTGTCCTGCCTGTTGTCACTCTTGGCCTTCCAGACCCTGGGGGCGATCTCTGGTGGAAGTCAGCGCTGTGTCATTTCTTGTGTATGAGCACAAAAACTTGAAGCAGGTCAATACCTCCGTCTGCTGGGAATGGCTCGCTATCACTTTTCTAAGGAATCCGACTGACAGTTTGTCCAATTTGGGACTACAGCCAGGACCAAAATTTTGAGAATGACACAAATATAAATTCCCACAAAGTCTGTTGCTTCAGTAGTGTTGTGTTTTTTTTTTTTTTAGTTTTTTTTTAGTTTTTAACTTTGTCAGAGGTTACTCTGGTACACTAAAGTATAATTAAGAAGCATTTCATAAGTCTCAAAGACAATTACATCAAGTTTATGCAAAGAGTCAATATTTACAGTGTTGACTCATTTTTTTCAAGACCTCTGCAATTCGCCCTGACATGCTGTCAATCAACTTCTGGACCACATCCTGACTGCTGGAAGCCCATTCTTACATAATCAGTACTTGAAGTTTTGTCCACCCACCTCAACCACGAGGATCATGTTATGTTCCCCAAGCCAATTACGTAGTTATCACTGTGGACAAGACATTGTTTATCACCAAACTGTCTTTGGATGGTTGGGAGAAGATTCTCTTTGATGATGTTATTCATGGCTGTGTTTTTAATCAAAATTACGACTATTATGAGTTCACTCCCTTGGCTGAGAAGCAGCCACACACATGAAAGGGCTCAGGATGCTTTACTGTTGGCATGACACAAGACTGATTCATTCATTTAGAATTAATATTTGTGCCACTCTCAAAACCATTGGCCATGTTGCCCTCGATTTGACCTGCACCCTCACAAAACTTGTGTATCAAAACACACCATTTTTGAAGTTATGAGAATCCCTTTGGTATTCGTGGATGAACCACTTCATTCTCCTCCTAGCTCTCTTAATATTTTTTTTCTCCATTGAAAATTGAGATCTGTTAAATTTAAGAGTTTGAAAAGCTCTACTACATTTGTAAAAGTCATGTTGATCAAAAATGACCCTAAATTTGGAACAATCACTCAATAGGCTATAATGGGGTTTCTACAGTGGATAATAATAATAATGAAACTACCTCTAGATGCATAGATGCCTACATCATGATAAAGACACAGGTCTTCTGCCTTGAGAAACCTTTAAACGGAGAAGATTGGTCAAACTGTTTGGGAGATGACATGGATTGATTGGGACAAAAAAACGGATTTGTACATTTATTTTGCACTCTGGTGTCAGGTTACGTTCTCAGCCTGAGACAACCAGGCCAAACCATTGCACACTCCACTCACACACCCAGGCAAAGTGAACAGCCAGATCTCAGCAACCCTACGGCTTACAGATGAGCTTTTACACTGTACGGCTCAGGAAAACCAGTCAGTCTGTTCACCCTATCCAGTTTCTCAAAGAATCGTCATTCTGGTAAAAACCTGTTTACGTTACAGCTGGAACTGTATTTACTGTTACACAACCGTAATGCCTACCTCCTGCCTCCTGGCCAATCAGAATTGGTGCTCATTTATAGACCGTTTTATCGTCTGGGGAAAACTTCCCCGTAGAAGGAAGACGTTAGAGAAACGGAGAGAGGGAGAGACTCGTCGGCAGCTCTATATAAATAAAACGCGAGCAGATTTCCGACTCATTATCTCCCGAACCTGATGTTTAAACATAATTAACAAATGACCTTTTGAGGTAATTAACACATTACCCCACTTTCTGTCGAACGGCTCCTGACCATCTGTCCCCGATTAGCGTTCTGACAGCGCAAATTAAAACCACCATCAGTGAATCCCAGGAAAAGTCCGAAGGCAGCAATCTGGGAGGATTTTATACAGTATATTATTTATAGTAATTATTACATATTATGTATATTATTATATATGATATATATGATGTACATGCAACGGCTATTTTAAGACACAAGGTCATTTACTTCGTTCTTTCAGAGGGGGGATGAGGTCATCATTATGGGACAGCAGGAGTGTATTTAAAGAGCTCTGGTCTTTAAGTGCGGCGTGTCGGAGTCTCTGGTGATCAGGACTGAGCTTAATTAAAGAGCTAGTAACTAGCGGTGCTGGCGTGTTGAAGATGAGGTCGGTTTTTTGTTTCATCTCAAAGACCGCCGATAAATTTATCGTCCTTTTAAGAGATGCATGTTTAAATAAAAATAATTTAAAAAAATTCCAAAAAGCATTTTAGGTCATATGACTTAGGCTTTTTATAGTATCTGAGGCAAAAAAAACAGCTCGATCTGAGTGGAAAACAGTAACCGACGGCACTGGACACGTCTTAATCGGAGGAGGTGTCTCGTGTCTTCGTCATGTGACTTGTGCAAGTTGTATAAATTTATCTTCAGCAGCACTTGTATGTTTAAGTTTGGAATAGGTTGCTGTCCATGGTGCTGAATTTTTGCTTCTGATGTCATGGGACTAATAAAATGGGACACACATGTACAAATACACACACACACACACACCACATTATACTTTTTAAGGTCACCAAGTTGCACTCATGAAAACTGCGGTCGTGCCGCTGTCATGGGAAATAAATCGCCGCTTTCTGTTCTGACCAATCGGAATCCAGGATTCAGCCGCGCTCTGCCTCAGGGCTGGTTCTCATCATCCTCTCCATATATCATGGAAACGTCTTTTTAAATGTCTGCTCAGAAAGCCGTGCAGCTTCACCGAGGGGATCCTCGTCGTTTATTGCTCCTGTATATCTGTCGGCTGATTGAAGTCGTTGTGTCGTTCTTTACTCTCTTTACCGTCTCTGTCTCACACACACACACACACTTTCTCTTTTTTCTCTTTTCATCCGCTTGCACTCCCACTGCTTCTGCTTTCAAGTTAATCTTTCGTTTTTCTTTACTTTTCCTCTCAGTCTTTCATCTTCTTTCGCTCTCTTGTTCTTTTTTCATGTTTGCTTTAACCTTTATAACTTTTTAAACTTTTAATTTTATTTTCTTTCACTTTTTTCTTCTTTTCTTAATTTTATCATATTAAATCATATCTTTCTTTCACTTTGTCTTTTTGTTTATTTTTCATAATTCATAATACAACAATAAGACACACACACCCACAGGCGTTCCTGTCTGCATGTCATTCCAGATGTTCTCTGCAGGTTCTCAGTGCTTTAGAGATCAGGGGGTCACTCGATACAGTAGCTAGGTTACTAAAACCAACGTGAGCATACAGTGTTAATCTCTCGTCCTGTTTCTCTCTCTCTTTTTCTCTTATTCTTCTTTTCTATTTCTCTGTTTTTTTCTCGCGCTTTCTCTTTTTTTTTCTTTTTTTCTTTCTCTCTCTCTTCGAGTTTTTTTTTTCACTGCAGTCTTTTATCTTAGGGGTAAAATATACCCAAAAAACAAAAGAAAGAAGTAAACTCTAAACTAAAAATAGGGTATATACCTCAGCCGAAGAAACAAAATTGAAGGGAAAAAAAGAAGTTATCGTGTGGTATCGGTCACAATCGCACTAATATAATCAGGGGTTTTAATTGATTATCACATTAAGAAGAAAACAGATAATCTTACTACCTTTGAGAGAAATCAGTGTTTTAATGCAGCACTTGTGCACTTTGATTGGTAATGAGCTCTGTTTATTTATTAGTTATATACACTACTGTTCAAAATTGTCAAGTGCATTTGCAAAATCTGTCAAGCACCATAATGAAACTGGCTCTCATGAAGGCCGTCCCAGGAGGACGAGATCAAAACCTACCTCTGCCGCAGACGAGAAGTTCATTTAGAGTTATCAGCCTGAAAAATGACCAATTAACAGGACCTCAGATTAGAGGCGTTATGAAGTCTTTACAGAGCAGAAGTAGCAGAAACATCTCACTATTAACTGTTCAAAGGAGATTAATGCATAGTTTGGACGCCTTCAGCATTCCTTTACAATGTAGAAAGAAATAAAAATCAGGAACCATCATGGAGTTTTCCCCTTATGTTTTAGCATAAATGTTCCCAATGAAAACTGAATAACTGTAAATAAAAGTTTTTAGTAAACTCCATTCTCTCTCTCTCTCTCTCTCTCTCTCTCTCTCTGTGTAGCGACGGTGGAGTGCTATAACCCCAGGACGAACGAGTGGACGTATGTGGCCAAGATGAACGAGCCGCACTACGGTCACGCAGGAACGGTCTACGGAGGCTACATGTACATTTCAGGTGAGACTTGTACCATCTCACACACACACACACACACACACACACACACACACACACACACACACACACACACAGTACAGTAAAGCTGTTGTTTGAGGATGACATCATATAAACACCCAGATGCCACGCCCATGTTAGGCTGAGTCATGAATATTACGACACCCAGGAGGATTTAAGGATCCTGTTAGCGCTCTCACGTCTGGACGTCTGGACGTCTGTCAAGGACCGTCTTGAGACACTGACACACAGATGAGCAGGCAGCCAGATTCAGTATCTATGTGTTAGGGCGTGTGTGTGTGTTTCTCTCTGTCTGTGTGCGTGTGTGTGTGTGTCTGCATGATTTCTTTATTTAGCCAGGGTGATATTATTACTTTTTTTTTTTTCCTTGTTCAGTGTGTGGGTGTGACACAGGAAGGGAGCAAAATGTGTCAGCTCACACTCTTTCTCTCTGGCCACACACACACCCTCAACACCTGGAGCTGTCAGGTACAGTGTATCTGACGGGACTATATTTAGGATTTAGTTTGTCTTTGCACGCCACACACACGCACACACACACACACACACACACACACACCATGTATTAATCCTCTCTAGGTATGTCTATTATTATTTATGCTGTTATTGGTTTGCAATATAAATCCTATGTGATGCCCCTGAGGCCTAGTTTCTGCACTCACACACACACACACACACACACACACACACACACACACACAGGGAGAGAGAGAGACGGAAGGATGAAGGGAAAAGAAACAAGCCCGGAGGAGTGAGATGAGAACTGCTGAAGTGAGAGTGAACACTGTGTAGGAGTGTGATGGTGGTGCACACACACACACACACACACACACACACACACACCTGCATGTGAACGCTCGAGCGTGTGATATCCTGTTAACGCAGCTCAATTTAGCATGAAGGTGCTTTCAGAGTGAGAGAGAAAGTGAGCGCAGACAGGAAGTGCATCCAGAACACACACACACACACACACACACACACACACACACACACACACACACACACACACACACACACACATACAAAACTACTCCTTCATCTCCATCTCTTCGATGCAGCCCGAAGCCTGACATGATGCAAAGCAGGAGAGGTAGAGAGAGAGAGAGAGAGAGAGAAATAAGAACGACAGGGAGGAGGGCGGGGAGGCGGAGCCGCTCGGCCAGCACCCAGATGCCTGATGGGAAAGTTCCGCACTTTATTTTCAGCCCTCCCTGCAGACATGTCCCGTTTTCCTTTTTTTCTTTTTTTCCTGTGCAAACTCTTTTATTTGTCTGTCTTTCTTTGTCTCAGTCAATTTGCAGCTTCATCACACAAGAAGAGGATGTCTGATATTTCTCCTGCATTATTTATTATTGTCTTTACACGTCAGTTTGTCGAGACAGACAGAGAGAGGTGTGTGTGTGTCTGTGTGTGTGTGTTGGCTGACTGTTCGGCGCTCATGCTCTATTAACCTAATGTTCAGCCTGGAGTGTGTAATGGGCGAGCGGCCCCCATCAGGGAGTGAGGTATCCAGCTCAGGTGATTGACTTGGCCATTGCTGAACGTTCCACCTCATTGCCTTAAAAAAACTCGTTCCAGGTCGCCTTCGAAGTACATGCCGGGTCAATTGTCCATCTGCGGCGTGAAGCACCGTCCAACGTGAATCGTTTGGCAAAACTTCGAGTAGATAAAACAGTCTGCAGGCTTCAGAACGCACCAGGCTGATTTTGTCAGCGGTCTTATCAATAAATATAAGGAAACCGGATCCGTTGCCAGCCGTACACACTCGCACCATATGGCGTTGTGTTAAAAGATGTCACTTTCCTACTTAGTGCTTTTTCTCTTGATTTTTCTTATTCATCTACTTGAATGCTTTGGGTGGATCGATGGTTTGAATAAATAGTTGGATGGATGGTTGGATGGATAGTTTGCATAGATGTATTCTTCGGATGGTTTGAATGGTTGGATGGGTGGATGGATGATTGGATTCGTGGTTTAAATAGTTTGGATTTATGGTTTAAATAGTTTGGATGGATGGATGGATGGATGTATGCTTTGGATGGTTTGGATGGATGGTTTAAGTGGATGGTTTGGATTCATGGTTTGAATAGTTTGGATGGATGCATGGTTGGTTGGGTGCGTAGATGAATGGTTTGAATGGATGGATGGATGGATGGATGGTTTGAATGGATGGATGGATGGTTTGAATGGATGGATAGATGGTTTGAATGGATGGATGGATGGTTTGAATGGATGGATGGATGGTTTGAATGGATGGATGGATGGTTTGAATGGATGGATGGATGGTTAGGTTTGTGCGTGGATGGATTGTTTGTTTGAATGGTTAGTTGGGTGCATGGATGGATGGTTGGTTTGAATGGATGGATGGATGGATGGATGGATGGATGGATGTTTTGAATGGTTGGATGAATGGATGGTTTGGATGTATGATAATTAATTTGTGCTGGTTTAATCACACCCTTTTCCTTTTCTAACAGTTACTTTCTGACCAGTCATAAGAGCTACCTGCCATTTGCCCCAGTCATACAGTAGATGCATAAAGTTATACCACAGTGCAGTTAAATTCTTGATTCCATTTGATCAGAATGTACATGTTATACATTATTGTTTCTATAACAACAACTTGGCATGATAAATGTTCATACATTCTGTAACACAAAGGAGAACAGGGAATTTGATTTGCACAAATATAAAGCGATTAAAAAATAATAATAATAAAAGCCCTTGATAATACTTTTCTATTTTATTTTTTATTTTTGCAGGCGGCATTACACACGACACCTTCCAGAAGGAGCTGATGTGCTTCGACCCGGAGGCAGACCGGTGGACGCAGAAGGCCCCCATGACGACGGTGCGCGGGCTGCACTGCATGTGCACGGTGGGCGACCGGCTCTACGTGATCGGCGGCAACCACTTCCGCGGCACCAGCGACTACGACGACGTCCTGAGCTGCGAGTACTACAGCCCGGCGCTGGACATGTGGACGAGCATCGCGGCCATGCTGCGCGGCCAGAGCGACGTGGGCGTGGCCGTGTTCGACAACAAGATTTACGTGGTGGGCGGCTACTCGTGGAACAACCGCTGCATGGTGGAGATCGTGCAGAAGTACGACCCGGACAAGGACGAGTGGCATAAAGTGTTCGACCTGCCCGAGTCGCTCGGGGGGATCCGGGCATGCACACTTACCGTGTACCCTCCAGACGAGCTGGCTCTGGCGGGGTCACCCAGTCGAGAGTCGCCACTGTCCGCCCCTTGAAAACGGAGGGGGGAGAGATGGAAAGAGAGGGAGAAAGACGCTGAAACACAGACACATGGACGGCTCGAGGGACTTGCAGTTTGCTCGGTTCACATCTCTCCCTCCGTGGGTTCTCTTTACTTTTCCTCTCCCCTCTGTCTCTCTCATCTTCACTCTCTCTCTCTCTCTCTCTCTCTCTCTCTCTCTCTCTCTCTCTCTCTCTCTCCAGGAATAAGAAGACAATGTTTGCACTTCGTTCCCGCCCCACAGTTTTTGTCTGAGAAGCGTCTGTGGTGAAGTCCCGCCCCCTACCACCCACCCCCTCGCCCCCGTTCCTACAATCTATGCTGAAGAACCCTGATTCCTTTATCCCTTTATCTTTCACCTTCCTCCTTCTTTATTTTTTTGAGACGGGAAAGGAAAATTAGGACACCATCTCGGTTGGCAACCTAATTATATCTTGATGTTACTTTTTTTTTTTATGTTATTATTGTTTTTACTCCTCACCTTATTTGGCAGGAATAATCTCAAAAAAAAAAAAAAAAGAGACTTTGCAATTCAACTTTTCTACCTGACGCCTCTGGAGTTTTCATTATGCTGGTATCGCCGTCTTGTTTATGACCCCGGAGTCCTACACTACAGCACACTACACCCACTCAATCCTTCTCAATCTACCATCTCTCTTTATTTTATTTTATTTTATTTTTCATCCTCTTTGTTCTTTATTATTTATTTTTCTTTATCACTCATTCCTCGTCGTATGATCACGTTTTTCTCTCTCTTTCTCTTTCTGCATGTCCTCCACTTCATTTTTTATTTTTTTCCTCTTTGCGTCACATGTAAGCTGTCAGGGGGGGATTCATTGACCTTTGACTTCAGGAAGAGGAAATGGATTTCTACTCAGGGGCTGGCCTGCCCCCCCTCCCCCACACTCCCTTCAAAACCCTCAATCTACCCTAAAATGACATTTCATCACTTTTGTTCCTGCTGTTGTTATGAACCATTAAAAAAAAAAAAGAATTGTTTTCTAAAGTTTAATAAATCAGATTTTGAACAAACAACGTTGACACAGTAATCAGTACTGTTGAGTATCCGTACCGCACCGCCCCGCTCTCTGTCTCTCTATCTCTGTCTTTCTAAGTGTGTGAGAGTTTCTCCAGGTGCGTTCTGACCGTTCAGGGTGACCGCGCGGTCACCAAGGTGACTCCCGCCATCTGTTCCCCCGTGTGTGGGCGGCGGCCTTCGTTAAAGTGCATATGGTCTGTAATCTGCAGCACACACTCGGTCAGACCGTGTGGCACACGCCTTATGGTGCCCTCTGGAACTGGGTCACGGACCAGCTGCGTGCGTGTGTGCGTGCGTGTGTGTGTGTGTGTGTGTGTGTCGGGTGTGTGCTGAAGGGTAAGTGTGTACGGAAAGGACACACACACACACAGTTTAACACTGTGATATCGGTGCATGGGTGTTGGGCTTTTTCTTTTAGAAGATAAAATAATAAAACGATTCATTTAAACAACGAACGATTCGGTGAACGAGTCAGTGATTCAGTGTCGATTCAGCACTCGAATGCCATTCAGCACAGTGATTCACTCGATTCAGCACAGTGATTCCATCTGCCGTTTATACTATTCGATTCCGACTGGATTCTGCCCTCTTCCAAATATTGTAAATGTATAATGTATGTAATTATCTGACTAACATGATTTGATTCCACGTTAATTTGATTCAGTTAATCACGGTTTTGACTCATCAACAGTTCAATTTCGTTTAGCATTTCTGTGATTTCATTCAACTTTGAAACGATTTGCTTTTAAATTTAAACGATTTGATTTGGCGTTCATGCAATTAGATTCAATTTGATTCAGCAATGATAAAGTTTTATACAGCATGGAATCTATTTGATTAAACACTAATATGATTCAATAGGCGTTGATAATAGTCAGTGGAACACTACTTAGATTCAATTTATCGCTGATTTATTTTAATAATTGTACAATTTTACTCTGCATTTCTCCAAATTGGTTAATTACATAGAAATGATTTGATTTCACGGAGATAACCCTGGAATCAGCACAGAAATGATTTGATTCATCTCAGTTGTGATTCGATTCAGCCAGGATAGAATTTGTTTCTGGTTTAATTCGATATGAGGTCAGTTTTTAACTTCTTTATTTATTTTTTTTCCGAAACAAATCTTGCCTTCTAAATCGCCGCAGCCTCATCATTAACATTTGAATAAAATTCTTTTTCTGACACTCATCTGTTGCAACATGTTTTGGCACCCCTCACCCTCCTTCCACCGATACTGAGTGAAGAGCTTGGCAGATGGTCTTTCGTATGCGCTCCTGTTCCAGTCGCACGTATGTTACAGGATGACTGAAAGATGAGCAAAAGGCAGTAAATCTACTGAACTATTGGGTAATTATTATATCTACAAGGTAAGTACAGTAAGTCCACACATGTGTTCATGTCAGTGTGGTTCCTGGTCATTTTATACCTGGAGGGAAAACAATTAGGTTTTTTGTTGCAAGTTTTTTTTTTTTTTTTCTTTCTCCTGTTCGTCTGTTGAATATGTTCCTCTGGGTTGTATGTGTTTTTTTTTTTTTTTTTTTTTTTTTTTTTTCTTTTTGAATATCATCTGTGAAAGGACAGAGTGTGTGGGAGAGTCGAAAACCTGTTTCCTCCAACCGAGGGCCTGATTATGAAACGCTGGATATGAATTCCTGCGTGGAAGCCAAGGTTCTACAGGGTTCTTTGGGTTTAAACCTTGCCGTGTTTTGATTAAACTGCAAACGCATCACAAGATGACACAATGCATTTTTTTTAATAGATAAGCAAATTGTTTTGATTGGTTTTCATATTTCAGAAAGCGCTTTTCTTGCCTTGTTTTTGTTTCTTCTGTTTGTTTTTTTTCTCCCTGAATTTCTGATTATTTCATATTCTTTACTGATGAAAGTAAAAAAAAAAATTTCTGGGTAATAAAGCTGAGCAACAACTGGGTTCTCGGGAGTATCTTGGGATTATCCAGTAATAAAATGGAAAATAAAGGGGAGATATTATTATTATTACTTAAAGTTTCTGTGTTAGTAACGACTAGATAAATAATTTCTATGCAATTTTAGCATGATGACACATGATGGTGCAGTTTATGTCAGAAATCTTATAGTCCAGAAACTTCAGTAAACAAAGCAAAGTAAAAGTCTGACTGCTATTGTGCCCTTTTAAACATTAAAAAAAAAAGTCTAAAATCCAGAATGTCAGGTGAAGCCCTCCAGAACCCCAGAAGGAAAACAGGCAATTACAGGTTGTGATGGACTCTAATTGATTTCAGCTGTCTCCGAGCGTTGGTCCTCGGTGTGGACGAGGACCTGATGATAAGTCAGTAATTGATTTTTATTTATTTTTTTGGCTGGAGGCCGCGTTTTTCTGAGCCGTGTGATGTTTGTAAACAGCTCATTAAAATGGATGTAACGATAATGACGGAGGTTAGGCTGATTAGCATAATTAACACTGAGCAGAGTAAACAAAGCCTCGCTGTGTGTTTTAATAAAAAGGTAGAGTGGCAGGAGTGCACTTGCGTAGGGTGTGGAGTGAATTAATCAGCCTGGAGGTTCCTGGGGAAACGTTCGTATGGAGGGGAGAGGCTTGGGTTGGTGCATGGTGTGTGGTTTCTAACTCTCTTTGGGCTGATATGTCCTGCTGAACTGATCCTCTGTATGTGTAGGTTTTTCCTTACTGAACTGATCCTCTGTGTTTGAACCTTGTTGCTCAATGAGCTGATCCTCTGTGTGAACCTCATTTCCGTGTATCTTTATGCCTTGTGGGCTGATCGTGTCTGCTTACTGCTTAATGGGTTCATCCTACAAATATACCTTATTTCCTACTGAACTGATCATGTGTGCCTTATTGTGTAATAAGCCAATCCTGTGGGTGTGCCTTATTACTTACTGAACTGATCCTCTGTTTGTACCGTTATTGCATGATGAGCTGATCCTATGTGGACCTCAGTCATTTCTCAGCTGATCGTGTGTGCCTTAATTCTTGTTGAGTTGATCCTGTGGATGTCCCTTATTTCTTATTGAATTGATTCTGCATGTGTGTGCTTTATTCCTTAGTGAGCTGATCCTGTGGTTATAACTTATTTAGTACTGAACTGATCCTGTGTGTCTTACGCCTTGTAAGCTGATCATGTATGCCATATTGCATAATAAGCCAGTGTGCCTTGTTGACAATGTGCCTTGTTACTTACTGAACTGATCCTCTCTGTGTGTACGTACCTTGTTACTTTGTGAAATGAGCCTTTTTTTTTTTTTTACTCTTACTTTTGTGATGCAAACTGATCCTGTTTGTGCCTTATTAATTGGTGAGCTGATCCTGTGTGTGAGAACTTTATTACGGTACTTAGTAAGCTGATTTTTGGTTTGTCTACCTGATTACTTCATGAGCTGATCATCTTTGTATACCTTATGTACTGATCTTTTAAACATCGGCACATACTTACTTGGTGAACTGATCCTTGGTGCGCTCATCATATGTGCATGTGATTTTTTTTTTTTTTTTTTTTTTTTTTTTTATTATTAGGCTATATTTTACTCAGGAAGGTGATGATCACATGATCATTGCTTAGTGATTCAATACTACATTTACCATGTGATCTTCAGCTATTGAACTGATCTTGTGTGCATTCTTATTCATGCACATTATTATGACTTAATGAACCGTGTGTGTGCACAGCATCAATATCTAGCAAGCTGATCCCACAATCCAGTGTTAAAAAAAAAAAGTTGTCAACTGATCTCCTGTGGGTGATTAATTCATGACCTGGTTATGTGTCCATGCTATTTTTTTTTAGGTTCTTGATCCTGTGTGGATGTTATCACTCTGTGAACTGATCCTTTATGCTTGTGCGCTTTAGTGATGAGATTCATTGTAAATGTATAGATCAGTTTGTAAACCGATTCTGTACACACACATGGTGACTTCGTGAGCTGATCCGACACGTATACATTATCGCCTGGTAAGGTTGGCTGATCCAGTATTTGCATGTTCTCTTCTCTCTCGTTGAGCTGTTCTTGGGTGGTGTTGAGTCAACTAGGCATTATATTCATTTAATGAACTGATCCTTCCTGCTGTTGATCGTTAATGAACTGCTCCTTTGAGCACATGATCTTTGCTTGGTCTGTGCAAGTGTATATCAATTATACTGTAATTTTATTTGTTTTGTGGCTGGTGTGTGAAGTCGCAGTCCGTCCATGTTAATGGAACATGAATACACAGTCTTAGGCAGTCCACAGGCTTGGTGATTACACTCTCTCAGCTCTGCTTTGCTCACTCGCCCTTAAATACGCATGTCGAACACGGATTAGATCTCACGCTCATTTCCATCCCGTGCTTCGCTTGGAAGTGAGCGGCCTGTCATTCGATTCATTAATCTGATGTTCTTCCCTGTATAAATCGCAGAGGCCTGATGTGAACAATTAGTGCTGTGATATTAACAAAATCATCCAGACGTCATGAGATTTCGGTGAACGTTGAAGTAAATAATTACGCTTTTAGACGTACCTACTTTTATTCCCAACCACCGTCATGAGGGTAAAATGGGTGTGTGTACTGTATGTGTGAGAGCATTAAAGTGCACAGCGAGGCACGGCGTTCTCCCAGTGGCAGTCCCGTAGACAGATGCACGCCGTAATAACAGCCTTTATCGATGATTACACCGCGTTAGAGTGAACCTTGCAGCTGCTGCTTAAATATGGAGCCAAATTTAGTTTGTGTGTCTATGATGATGTGTGAAAAGGTTCTACTAGGATTACAGTTGGGTGTGGGGTTAAAATACCCTTCATTTGGTCAACCAGCATATTCCAGGCTGTAGTGTGATGTATTGATTTGAGTATTCTTATTGAAAACAAAATGCACATCCATGCTCTCTGGGAAAATATTATCTTTATATATCTATTTAATGATAATTAATTTTTTCGTCCCCCCCAACAAAAATCAAATTAGCTGCAAGGATGCTAGACGCCGTTGCGTTGACTGTAAATAGAGCTGAAACAGATGGAGAGATGTCAGTTGGCGATGAAGGCGTACGTGGGGAGAAATCCAGAATGACATTTGGAGCATGAAGAGCCTCCAGAGATATTTCTCTCCTAAACGCAGCCTGACACATGACACAACGGCTCATATCTTGTATACCGCCTCCCACGTTTCACTACACCTCCAACACCTGCGCAGACATAATTACCATCTGCTTCGTTGGTTTGTAACTTCATGTTGGGATAAGCAACCCCCCCCAACCACCACACCCCTTTACAAAGTTTCTCAAAGCTATTTTTTTTTTGTTTGTTTTTAAGATTTGGGGAAAAGATGTATGGGTGTAAAGTTCAAAAAACTAAGACAAGTTAAAAGTTTTGCCCCGGTCGCTGTACGATTTGAAGAACATCCTGCGTGGCATCTCATGTGATTACGGCAGGCATGTCTAGTGACGAGCGACCAAACAAGCTGACCCAGTTAGAACAGAGATGTCAGGATGGATTGTTAAGAGACTGACGTGATTAGAACAAATGGGAACACTAAAAAAACAAAACAAAAAAAGTCTGAGAATCACATTCACTTTAAATTAGATACCATTTTAACTTTCTGTATAATAAGGCTTCACGTGATGTTTCATCTCCAGAGTTCGATCCTGAGATCGGGTTCACCCTCCCCCTCGCCCATTCTAGATATTTTACATGTACTGTACATCTCCTCATTTTGAACAAGAACATCCACGCCTTCGTTCAGTGTGTTTTGAACATGGCCTAACTGATGTTAATGATGTTGCTGGGAGACCGGTGCTTAGCGGCGGGTTCGGCTCAGTGTGCCGGGGCAGCGTTCAGTCACGGATGCATTAGCACATCTGCAGCGCTGGCCGTCGCTAATTCGTTTCACTTATCCCGGTTCGACTTGCTCGGCCATCCTCCCGCTGATTTCATTACAGCGTTCAGGTGCTGATCAGTGAGCCAGAGGGAAAGAGGCAGCTGATTCATTTCAGTCACTTGACATTAATTTGCATTGTTAACCTTCTTATAAACAATATGTTTTCTAAAGAGGAAGGTAGAAAACATCTGGAAGCTGTGAGAGCGTAGAATGATCGAGCACCATGTGAAGAAAGGGCCAGGTGTCTGTCTATCTACAGTATCTGTTTTTCCATGATTTTTTTTTTATTTGTGCCATTGTATCATTATGTTGGGAAAAAAATTATTTAAAAAAAAAAAAAAATATATATATATATATATATATATATATATATATATATATATATAAGTTTAATTGTTTTCCTTCCCCAAACGTAAGGGATGCTTGATTGACAGGATGATTCAGCTGAACAAGTGCAGTTATCCCCTGTGAGAATCTGTGACATTCATAATATTAGCTTTATACCATATGCACACTTTAGGATGAAACACAAGGAGAAAAAAAAAATGAAGACGTGAGTGACTAATTACTCATTCTTTTTACTGCACTGTGGCTCACAACATTAACATTATTATTAATGGAGCTCATGAAGTCTGCTTCCCTAGGGTTTGGAATTAGTCTGTTTAATTTAATTAAATTTGATTAGATTTCTTTTTTTTTTTATTATTATTTCTCTGTGTGTGTAGCAGCGCTACAGAAATCCAGGATTAGGTCTAGAGCCACATGAGCCAGTCCGAGCCAGTAGGGATGGATGGATAAGACAATATAAATAAAACTTATTTTTAAATTAAATGCATAACGTTTTAAAATTTATGCAAAACATAAATGAATTAAATAAAATCAATGAAATAAAAATGAATGAAATAAATTACAATTTACATAAGTTAATGGATAAACTAAAATTATTATTTTTTAAATTGTATATTTTTACAATTTAATGGATTTTTTTATTTTTTATGATTGTTTATGTAAGTAGTAGATAAAGGATGAACTTTAAAAGCAGCTGGGTATGTTTTCAAACTAATCAATTTGTGAAAACTGTTTTTTTTTTTTTTTTATCCAAAATTCATCTACTTATTTAACATGAGCCTTTAGTTATTATTAATCCCAATTTATGTTTCTCCTCCTCCTCCTCCTCATCATCATCTCTTTATCCCTGACACCACAGTATAGTCAGTTCCTGGACATAATAACACATTCAGCAGGTGGATAAAATGTCATGTGATTAACCACAATAAAGCCTCCATAGCAAATCTGGGATTTTTTTTTCAAAGTTATTCTTTTATTTGTTTTTTAAGAGCGAAAAAAAAAAAACAGAATAATGGTACTGTGTGTCTGCAGATTTTGTACACTGCACTGTTTATAGAGGTCTTAAATTGTAACTTCAACTGGAGTTCATCACAAACACCACAAATGTGTAAATTTATATAATGGACATTTTTTGTTTGTTTGTTTTTTAAGAATTAGAGAAAAGCCATTAAAGCTAATTTTTTTTATTTATTTATTTTTTTTTTAATCCGGATGCGGTCAATAAAAGTTAAGGTGTGAAAAATGTAATATATATATATATAATTTCTTAATCAATAATTAGGAGTTTAAGAATTTCAATGCCATTGACTAGATGTGTTTTCATTTGGTCAGAAATATGTTTTAATAAACTGTGTGTGTATGAATCAGAGAGAGGAGGATGATGGATGATGGAGTAATGCCTTTATTGTGTATGCCATTGTTGTTTACTCTGTGGCTGTAAGCGGACCGGTAATAATAAGACCGTGTGTGTGTGTGTGTGTGTGTGTGTGTGTGTGTGTGTGTGTGTGTGTGTTGTGTGTGTGCGCGTATATACATTCAGCTGACCTCTTTTTCAGGATGCTCCCATTTATTTATTTATTTATTTATTTATTTATTCTGTTTTAACATAATCCCGAGATTGTCAGTGGATGACTCAGTACGGTGCCATGGGCTTATTTAGAAATGAAAAACCAAAAAAGTTTTAGGGTTCGGGTTCTTGGACCCTTTTTCTTTTAATCGCTCTGCTAAGGTCTGGATTCTTTTGCAAAACCATCATGAATTGTCATTTGAAGAGTATGTACAGAACAATGTGAAGTTGTATCGAGTGACCTGGGGCTGATTCCGTTCTAGCCCAGACTGTAGGTTTGTTGTAATCAGGTGAACACACGGAGAGAGACATTGGGACCGCCTGTCCCTCGGCTTTGGGTGATGGTTTGACTGATGAAGATGCATGAAGGGATTCTTCTCATCTCTGTTTGTAAATGATGAACATACAGTCCTGTTTGCCTCTCTCTCTCTCTCTCTCTCTCTCTCTCTCTCACTCACGTATACTTTGTGAGTTCTGGAACTGGGACAGCTCTTATCTCCATCCCTGATTGGCTCCTGGCACCGTTGTCATGGTTCCTCGTTCCTGAAGCCCTAGTCGACTTGGCAGAAGCAAAAAGCCGCCAACAAAACGGCGATGAGCGATCTAGCCGCTAGCCCCGTGCCAAGACTTCAGATATTAACCTGGAAAGCTGGAAACTTCAGTGTGTGTGTGTGAGGAAGAGAGAGTGGGATTAGTCTGGGTAAAATAGGATGCAGGATCAGTAACACGGCATGCGCAGTAAAATAAAAGTGCAGGAGGTGTGTTGGGGGGATTAGACGGCGTGACTGGGCATCAGGAACAAGAATGCGGCCACGTGATGGTGTTCTATTGATGGACATTAAAATGAGGGGCTGAGACATGATGGACAGTGACGGGTTATGATTGTAAACATAACATCCTAAAGAGGCAACTTTATAGTATACGCTGTATTTATCATGCTGGTGATCTACTGATAAGAGCCGTACACGTTTCCTTCTTTCTGTTCTGTATCATATAGTGAGCTGGTGCTTTAAGGTGTGTGTGTATATATGTGTGTGTGTGCTGTCTTGCTCCACCGGAGGTGTATTTATATACTTGCTGACGCTTTAGGCCGTTTATGAAAACAGACTGAGACGCCATTTTATCATCCTTTCTGCCTGTTTTTGCTATTAATCCTGATCCCTCACTAGTTCCCAAGTACATATCAGGATGCTGATAGTGAACCGTGTGTGTGTGTGTGTGTGTGTGTGTGTGTGTGTGAGAAGTAAGAGCAGAGAGACGCGGTGTAGAGAGTGTGCATATAAAACACATATCATCTTAATGAACCTCACAGTGTGTGAGCGATTTCTCTTTGTGTAATTTATCGACTGAAACGAAGAACAGGGGCAAAAAAAAAACACAGG
Source organism: Clarias gariepinus (assembly GCF_024256425.1). Taxonomy (NCBI): domain Eukaryota; kingdom Metazoa; phylum Chordata; class Actinopteri; order Siluriformes; family Clariidae; genus Clarias; species Clarias gariepinus. Next base: position 21,298,779 of record NC_071123.1, read on the forward strand.
TTTTAAAGTATGGCTCGGGAATTTTTAAAACATCACTATAGCAACTGTGATTTATCTAACTCGAGGGGTTTAATAGAATTTTCTCCGGATTTACAGCTCTAATCAAGAACCATTAATCTAAACGCCTCCAAATGTGTGTGTGTGTGTGTGTTTAATGCAATACAACACAAAAATGTGAAATTGTTTGTTCTTTATTTAACTGTCTAATATCCTTATTTGGCTGTTTGTTTTTGTTTCTTTTTGTAATACTAACACAACTGCATAGCTTCTGTTTTTACGCATCATGAATGTATTTTTTTTCATTATTTGTATATCTAAATTCATCTTTAGTAAATTAATTACTTTTTTGTATAATATGGACATACTATGTTTATTTCATGTTTTATTTTCACTTTTTTTTAATTTTGTCTTCATATTTATTAAATTTTCTTGCTCCCGGTTGGACCCACTTTTGCCTTTAGAATGGCCATTATATTTGATTGCATACAGTAGATTCAACGAGTTGCTGGAAACACTCCTGAAAGATTTTGGTCCATATTGACATGAGAGCATCACCCAGTCGGCTCCACGTCCATGATGTGAATCTCCCACTCCACCAGGTCCCAAAGGTGATCTTACTGGATTGAGATGTAATGAATGTGGAGGCTGTTTGAATGTAGTGACGTCAAAGTCATGTTCAAGAGACCAGTTTGAGATGATTTTAGCTTTGTGTTGTGGCATAGCGCATTATCTTGTGGTTATAAAGCGATGGATAAGGTCAGCACCATAAGGTCAGTAGGCTGTGGCATTTAAACCATGTTCAGTTAATACTAAGGGGTCCAGAGGATGGCCCGAAGATCTCCCCCACACCATTACTCCACTAACACCAGCCTGAACCTTTGATACATGGATGGATCCATGCTTTCATGTTTACACCAAATCCTGACGCAACCATTTAAATGTCACAGCAGAAATCGAGGCTCATCAGACCAGGCGATCTTATTGTTTTCTGTTCTTGGCTGACCGTTATTGAAAACCTTGAACTGCCAAATGTAACATAAACGCATTTATATTACAGTATCCACTGAAGGTAATAATGATAATAATATAAATAAATAAATAAAATTAACTTCTTTGAGCAGATGCTTTCTTTCCAAGGCTACCTTTTTTATTGATTTTTTTTTTTTTCTCTTCAGCCCTCTTCAGCTTTCACGATAGTGTTAGGCTTTGGTGTAAAATAATTTGTAAAATGAAATGAAAAGATAATCAGATCATGGTCATCACATTACACAGCTGTATGATTTAACTACTGTATATCCCACTGTGTGCTCGTGCTGTTTCACTCAATGACGTGCCAGAAACTGATATTCAAATTTGTTTTCCAAACCTTTTTATTTGGGGCCATTATGAAAGAAAGATTCCGATAAAGTTCTTTCATATACAGTATTCTAATGTGCTGTTTATTGTTAGTAGTTTTTAAGGATTTACATAAAAAAAAACTCCCCAAAAATATACTCCATTGATGATAATGCAGTATGCTATGGATTGAGATGGATATACAACTGTTCCTGACCTAAAAACAAATAAAGGTAGTGTAGAGTGGAAAGACAGAGATTTTGAAGGACTTTACTGCAAGGAAAATTTGCACTGAGAGAGATGTACATTTTAAAATGTAAAAATGTGGGATAAGTGTACAAATTAACCATGTATGGTGGAACCTTGGATTGCGAATAACTTGTTCTGTGAGCATTTTGCAAGATGAGCAAAAATGTAACATCAGTGTCTTGATATACGAGTACTGTAGTACACATGCACTTTGTCTGCCGAGCATCACGTGATCACAACTGAGTCAATGGTTCCTCTCTCTCGCGCTGCGGGATTGTGGGTAATCGTCTCCCATGCCGAGTATCAGTGCACATGTACTGTTTACTATAACATTGTGACCACATATGTGTGCGTGCATAAAGCATTTTTTTTTTTTTGACCAAGTGCATAGACTCTTCTTAGCAACTGTACTGCAACAACGACCTTCGGTAGGAAAAAAAGTTAAAAAGTATGTAGTAGTGCAGCAGATTAATCTGTTTATTGACAATACAACGTCACATTTCCACAAAAACAAGAGTCATTATAGACGTTCCTTGTCCATCACGCAAAAAGAAACAGATTCCAGTGATTCAATTAATGTGTGTGTGTGTGTGTGTGTGTGTGTCAAAGTCATCTTACATAATAACTCCTCCTCCTCCTCCTCTTTTTCTTTCCTCTCCCTCAAACCACTCATGTTTTTTCGAAAGGTACATTAATTCAAAGGCAGGATAATTGGTTTTATTTCTACTTTATATTGTGTATTAAGTTTTATGTGAATATTTTGTGTTGCAGAGCGAATCATTTCATTATCTCAGTTTCTATTATTTCCTATGGTAAGTTTGTCATTCATTTAATTCCCTGTGTAAGTTGTTACAATAGAAATCACATATAAAAATAAAGACTCCTGACTCAGCCATGCTGTTATACTAACTTAATGAACAGCTATTAACCAATCAGAATAGAGAATTAAACTGCGCTCTAGTATAAAGTATAAATGTCAGTGTTTACCATGTAAGTGTCTGTGTTCTGGCTCTTCAATCACAACCTGTGTTTGATATCCTGTGGACTCAGGCCTGACCTTTCTACTTCTTTATTTCAAAGGGCTGATAGTATCTGTGTAACGCACAAACACTCGTATGCACAGGTATCTTTGTAAAGCTCAGTATAACATCCCAATAATTTTCATTTCCAGCTTCTTTTTTTTTTTTAAATCTACATCTATTAATTTAAAAATTAGTTCCAAAGTGATGAAGACTGAGATGTCTAGAAACATTTGTCATGTTTTTACGGAGCTTTTCTAAATTTTTAACCTCAACATTAAAGTAATTTGTCTTCATTTTTAAAAGAGAAATAAAGTGTTTTTTTTTTTTTTTTTTTTTTACATGATTTTGTGAAGATGTTTTCATGACCGAAGCCAGGATCTGGTTTTGCGTGAGAGTCTTTCAGCAGCTCAAAGTTCTAAGGTTGTGCATTTACTGTTCTTGTCAGAAAGTACTTAAAGTTGTGAACGTGTAAGAAGAATTTGTTCCAGGAGCAAGGAAAAACTGCAAAGCTGTTAAAGATGAAGAGAAGCAGAGCCTGGATGGATCGGACATGTACTTGCTTTTCATTAGCTCAGAATTACTAGCCGGGTCAGATTTTTCACATTTGAACAAATATGTCCAAGATAACAAGGGAAACACATCCTGATGGCTTAGAATTTCCTTTTTGGCCTTTACTGCGTTCTGTAGAAGCTCAGTGGTCCGCGCATATAACCAATTTTTTATAGCCAAACGAAACTACCTTCGGTATCATTTCGCGAACTGGCGCGTTCACGTTGTTGTCACGTTGGACGCTGTCGAATCAAAAGAATCTACGGTACTTTGGATGTCGTGCCGAATGTGCGCATGCGCTCTGTCACACACACGCGCACAGACACATAAAGAGAGATGGAGCGGACAGTGTTAACATACTTTTTATCTTTGGGCTTTTTATGGGAGGAAGCAAGTCTTTACAAATCAATAGGCCCAAGTCCAAGTGAAAGTCCGAGTTATTTATGTTAAAGTCCAAGTCGAGTTGCGAGTCTTTTTATATTTTGTCAAGTCGAGTCTAAAGTCATCAAATTCATGACTCGAATCTGACCCGAGTCCAAGTCACATGATTTAAGTCCACACCTCTGGTAGCCACAGTCCCAAAGTGTCTCTGGGACTGTAGACTGTTGAAATCAAGATACTTAATCATAGATTCTCTGAAACACAAGGCGAGACATGGCTCAAATTAGCGTATTATTTTTGTGCGGAGCAAACTTTGAATGGTTTTTAATCAGTCCAAGTAGCTTTAGTCCACAACTCCAAACTCATTTTCTTAACAAGACATCAGGTATGCTAACACCTGACTTCAAATAGCTTTTTTTGAGGTCATTAACTCAAGGATTCACATACTTTTTCCACTGGCCCTATTAGGTTTTTATGGTTGTTCTCAATAGAGACATTTTCGGCATATTGTATTTGTCAATACTCGACTTGATAGATGAAGATCCGATCACATTTTATCACAAATTAATGCAGAAAACTATAATAATAAATATATATATTATATATAAACTATATAATAATTTCAAAAGGTCCATATACTTTTTCTTGCCACTGTATATTAATGTAACCATTGGAACCGATTAAGGCCGTAGAGCTTATAAAATCTAGCTGAAACTTTTCTCCTTACCTGATCTGAATTGTGATAAATATTTATTTTTTGTGTGTCCTAAATTCTAAATTTCACTTAAATGTCTGTTCACAGTTTAATTGTTCACAATATATATTAAAAAAAATTTAAGAATTTACTTCAACAAAAATTAAAGCGAGGATAAATTTTTTTTTTTTTAATTTAATGTTAAAAGGAAATTCGCCTCTGAGTGGTGCAGTGGTAAAGTGCTTGTCCTATCATCCGGAGATTGCGAGTTTGATTCCCGGGTGATGCTGTAACCTCTCGCAGCCGGAGGTCTAGAGAGAGCTGATTGGCCGAGCTCTCTCAGAGATGAGGAATGAGAGGTACTTAGAGCTTCCACATTAATCACGGCTCTACAGTCAATCAGGGCGTCTGTGAGCTCATGCAAGTGGAAGAAATGGATAGCGCTGTTCTCCGAGTGTGTTACGCCGCCCCAAAAGGTGCATGAGCGAGTAGTGACTGGGAGGAATTGGACACGACTAAATTAGGGAGAAAATCTGGGAAAAATTCCCCCCAAAAAACAACCAAAAAAAGGAAATTCAGTGGTTTGTGTGATGATCCAAACATGTGAAAGTGACTTGAAGCAAGGTCAGGACTGTATGAGGGATGTGGCATTAACTCCCAGTCTAGTTTATGTAATGTAGAGGTGGTGTTGGTGAATGATTGTGTGTACAGTTACCACAGACAGATGCATTTTTTCTGCAAGTTGGTAATAAGCTATCCATCAATTTTTAAGGATCAGGAATGACTACAGTGGGCCGGGATCATAATTCACTGACGTACGGCCTCCTTTAAAATGTTTGCTCCATTCACATTTTTTGCTGCGGCTAAGAGTCTCATCATCGTACTGTGCCTGAGGTCTTCTGTAAATATCAATCTATTTGAAATTTAATTAGGAGTGCAGGTTTGATTGGAACGCCCCTCGTATTTGTGGGTATTTGCTAGGTCTAACTTAACACTGGTGGTTTGTGGGTTTAAACATCACACAGTTAACCTTAAAGGCACTTTTCTATCACTATAACTACCTGGCCATCTCGTTAAAAAAAAAAGTGTTGTGTGGCTGTTTCCTTACTTATTCCTTCATTCGGTCATGTAAAAAAGTAAAACCTTGCTCTGCTCTGTGGTGAGTACCACACTCGATCTAAAGGACATTTACTAAATACACTCCCTGATTCTTTGCCAGAGTGTAAAACAATATACAGTAGTAGATCAGTGCATGAGCTTTACAGTAGGGTCTCGTAATAACCTGTGAGAAGCTGATCACCAAAACTCAACCAAGTGTGTAAAATATTACACCTTTAACTTTATTTAGGACAGATCACTTTTTGAAGCAGAGACAGAGTTTTCTGATCCGTGCATGTGCATACCTTTTAACTTGAAAACCAAGCCCATTCACCTCCCCATATATTAACAAGAGCACAGTTAGCATGGTAAGAAGACATTTTAATGTGTTTCATTATGATCCCCCAAGTCATAATTGTAGAGCATGAGAAGTGTTTTAAAAGTAATTAAAACAAATAAATAAAATGAAAACATGGGCTTCCTGATGTTGACCACTAGATGCCAGCATCACATAGAGAGAGAGAGAGAGAGAGAGAGAGAGAGATGAAGACCCTGAGAGTGTTTAGTTTGTCAGGAATCAGTCTCACTGATGAAGGGATATATATGTTCAATAATGTTCTAAAACGCAGCATCACTCTGTCTGAGAACACTGGAGCTGAACATGAACAGAAGATGAAAGCGATAGAGAATAAGGGACTTACAGACATAAACGGTCTCTGGCCTGTGACTGTATAAATGACACCTCTGTTATCATACTGTTCGTTATTCGTAACTGTATATTACAAAAAAAGTACATTTCTATTGTGATTCAACTTAAAGGTTAAAACACATAAGGACCTCATAGGACCTGCCTGACAAAGTGAAGTAGATCAAAAGATCATCAAAAGCTAAATATAATGCAGAGATCCAAAGAAATTCGAAATCAAATGAGAAAAAAAATTATTTAGATCTATCAGTCTGGAAAAGGTTATAAAGCCATTTCTAAAGCTCTGGGACTGCAACGAACCACAGTAAGAGTCATTATCTACAAATGGCAAAAACATGGAACAGTGGAGAATTTTCTTAGTTAAAAAGTTAAACCAATTTTAGGAAACCAAATCAGTGTGGACAACTAAAGTTACCCCAAGAGCGCAGCGACAACTCGTTGTAGGGTCTTTTGTGACCTCTTGGATAACATCAAAGGAACTGCAGGCCTCACTTGGCATAGTTAAGGTGAGTGTTCATGACTTCTACATTAGAAAGAGACTGAAGAGCAAAAAAGGTTTGCATGGCAGAGTTCCAGGATGAAAAGCCACTGCTGAGCAAGAAGAATATAAAGGCTCGTCTCAGTTTTGCCAGAAAACAGCTTGATGATCTCCAAGACTTTTGGAAAAATACTCTGTGGATTGACGAGACAAAAGTTGAACTTTTTTGCGAGGTACTGTATGTGTCCCATTATGTGTGGTGTAAAAGTAACACAGCATTCCAGAAAAAGAACCACCAACAGTACCATATCAACAGGAAAATAAAGTGGTGGTGGTAGTGTGATGGTCTGGGGCTGTTTTGCTGCTTCAGGACCTGAAAGACCATGAATTCTGCTGTTTACCAAAATATCCTGAAGTAGAATGTCCAGCCATCTGTTTGTGACCTCTTCTAAATGGCTGAAAAAAAATTAAGACTTTGAAGTCCTAATCTGAATGGCAAGACCTTGAAAAGGCGGTTCATGCTCAAAAAAAACTCCAGTGTGGCTAAATTACAACAATTCTGCAAAGACGAGTGGGCCAAAATTCCTCCACATGTGACAAACATGCAAAAAAATAGAAAATCAGTAATTGAACAAACTTTTTCACACCACTGTACATTTTAATAAAACTGCAAAGATTTAATTTATAAAACATATAAAGATTTAAACTGTGTAATGTTTTCACGTTTATTTTTATTTCTTGTTTATTGCATCCAAAGGTGATTTATTACCTCCAAATTGACTCAACGGTGATCAGAACCGACTGAACCGTATTTCCTCTCAGCTTGAGACAGTAAAAACATATATACAGTTGCACATTCAGGACCTTCTGAGTACCTGACAAAGGCTTCAGCTGGAAGTATAATAATCAAGGTGTTTCATTCACTGAATCGCTCTCCTCCTTCAGAAGATGATCAGACTCTTGGTTTTGCTCGCTCTCCTAAAACAGACAGAAGTTTAATCTTTAGTGCTTAATCTTCACATCTATGTGACACCATTGTTTCTTTATGTAAAAATTATCATTACACTGTACATAATATATATATATATATATATATATATATATATATATATATATATATATATATATTATATATAAGGGTTTAAACAATGTTTTCCATGCAAGTTCAATTGACCATAATCAATTAATTAACATGCACCTGTGGAATGGTCATTAAGACCTTAACAGCTTACAGAAAGTAGGCATTTAAGGTCACAGTTCTAAAAACTCAGGACATTAAAGAGACTTGTCTACCGACTGTGAAAAACACCCAAAGAAAGATGCCCAGGGTCCCTGCTCATCTGCGTGAACGTGCATTAGGCATGCTGCAGGGAGGCATGAGGACCGCTGATGTGGCTAGGGCAATAAATCGCCATGTCCGCACTGTGAGACGCCTAAGACAGCGCTACAGGGAGACAGGAAGGACAGCTGATCATCCTCGCAGTGGAAGACCACGTGTAACAACACCTGCACAGGATCGGTACATCCGAATATCACACCTGCGTGACAGGTACAGGATGGCCACAACAACTGCCCGAGTCACACCAGGAACACACAATCCCTCCATCAGTACTCAGACTGTCCGCAATAGGCAGTCCATGAGGAGGAGATGCACTGCAGTACTTCAAGCAGCTGGTGGCCACACCAGATACTCACTGGTACTTCTGATTTTGAGCCTCCCTTCATTCAGGGACACAATGTGAAACATTTTTAGTTTATGTTTTTATGGTGTTGACTCTTTTAGTGTTCATACAAATATTTACACATTAAGTTTACTGAAAGTAAAAACAGTTGAAAGTCAGAGGACGTTTCTTTTTTACGAGATTACCTCATTGAAGTTCACTGCCGTACACCTTGTGTGTGAGACAGAGAGCTCTGCCTCCAGCTGCTGCACTGATCCTCGCAGTGTGTTCACCTGGGACATCAGGTCAGAATTCTCACTCTGTAGCTGAGCATAGGACAACATCGCTTCATCATATTTCCTCTCAGCTTCAGACAGTAGGACCTATACATGTATTTTATACAAACATTCAGGCACTTTTGAGTACTTGACACAAGTTTCAGCTGGAAATATACAGTAATAATCAAGGCTTGTTGGTATTGGTTTTACTGTACATGCACATTCAAGAAGAAATTCTCACCATTAGGAACTTCTCGTAGTGTGTTTGATTCATGTGATTGCTCTGTGTCTCCAGAAAATGGTCAACCTCTTGCTTTTGCTCATGCTCCTGAAACAGCCAGAGGTTTAATCTTAAGTGCTTAATCTTTACATCTACATGACACCACCCATTCATCCATCCATCCATCCATCCATCCATCCATCCATCCATCCAAAGATCTCTGTAGTCCAACTAGGGCCCGTGGAGGCCTATGTTGATTACCATTCCCTTGTTACGACAGTGATAGGAACTCTGGTCAACATTCACACCCGCATTCATTGGGAGCACCAATTAGCCTAATCTCTGGGTCTTTGGACTATGGGAGGAAACCAGATCCCCAGGAGAAAATCCGCCAAGCATGAGGAGAACTTTCTAACTCCATGCACACAGACCCTGAGATGGGAATCAAACCCCGACCCTGGAGATGCAAGCGACAGTGCGCCGTCGTGCTGCCTACTGTACATGACCCCACTGTTTCTTTATGTGATGTCAGAACGAGTATTATAAGTTCTTACATTTTTCCAAAATGCAATGATTACCTCACTCACGTTCATTGCAGCACATTTTGTGTGTGTGACTGAGAGCTCTTCCTCCAGTGCGTTCACCTGGGACAACTGCTCTGTCTTTTCAGTCTCCAGCTGTGCGCAGGACTCCACCGCTTCGTTGGATTTTCGCTCAGCTTCAGCCCGGGAGGCCTTTAATTTTTTTTTCTACACACAAACAGGTGTTTGGAACATCACCCATCAGAATAAAATTGTGAGAACAGGCTAGTTATTTACATACTTTTCCAATGAACAACTAACACACAGCGGTTTACAGCAGTTACCTACAGTAGTGTAACTTACCGTCAGTCGCTGTTTTAAAGTTTCCTCCAACTCCTTGCACTGTGACTCCAGTCTCGCGCGAGCCTCCTGCTGTCGCTCCGTCTCCTAAAACACAGCCGTAGACACCAAAGTGCTTTAAACCTAAGTGCTGATTGTGCGCATCCACAGTACAAAGAGGTACGTCACTTTTATTAAAATGAAACCAAGCATCTTAAAAGAATTTCTTTGATTCCAGATGTTACTAACCCTGATCTGGTCTTTCCACATTATCCGTGTCAGAGAGAGATCCTCTTGCAATGCGACCACTTTGGACTTCAGGATGGAGTTCATCTCCTCCTGGTGAGTGATTTTCTCCAATGCCTGCTCATGTCTCCTCTGAGCTTCAGAGAGAGACTCCTGAAAGATTATATCATACAGTAGAGTTATGAGACACCACTTTTTACAGGGGATCAGTCTCATGCTTGGGCTGTTAGTGACGGTCAAACAAGCTAGCGGCCAAACCTAATCTTTTTCCTCAGTCTTCTCATATAATCCCATCTAAAAGTATGTTATTTATTATTGTTATTATTATGAAGACTTTCCTTAGAGCGTTAGTTTTCCCAGTATGAGGTTAACTGTTAAATGTTCATCCAGTTACCTGCAACCTGCCTGTGGATTTTGCTACATTGGTAAGCTAATGTTAGTATAACGTAAATATGTTACCCAGCTAGTAAAAGTAAAAATATGTGTTAAATATGATAGCTAGGAATCAAAATATCTAAATAACATAAATTTTAACTGTAAAGTTTACATTTAGGCATTTGGCAGACACTCTTTTCCAGAGCGACTGACATATATTTTTTTTTATCTCATTACACATCTGAGCAGTTGAGGGTTAAGGGCCTTGCTCAAGGGCCCAACAGTGGCAACTTGGTGGTTGTGGGGTTTGAACCTGGGATCTTCCGAACCGTAGTCCCAACTAATCGTAGGCCCCCTAAGTTGTTACAAGGTGCACGCTAACAGTCACGCTGCAAGATTTTATAATGAATGTAAGAGCCCCTGTGCAGAACCTTGGAGAGGAACAGTGTAGTGTGAGCTTGTGGGAGTGACAGTGTGCACTTTTGGGAAAGCCCTTCTCATTTGGAGGTAACGAAGGTTTTTAACACAAATGAAACAAGACTTACTGAAGTACCTACAGCAGAGCGATCCCTAGTCTTTTAGAGAAAGAAGTCTCTTTGCACTGTAACCAAAACACAAAACTCCCTTGTCTGCTCTAGATGAAGTTATCCCTCTTGTGGGTTTTCTCTTTTCTTTATCTTTTCGCTTTTACTTTTCTTATCTCTTCCCGTTTTTTTCCCTTTTCTTTATCTTTTCACTCTTTTGTTTGGGCATGCTGTCTCTTTCTCTCATGCCGCTTTCTCTTTTCTTTTCAACTTTCTTAAATTTTCATGGACCTTATCTTTTCTTTTTCTTGGCCTTTCACTTTGATCTTGATTTTTGTCTTTGCTCTAATACCGGAGTGATTTACTCTCATACCTGGTGCTACCTAATGTTCGCATGCCACTTTACAGTTTTCGGGGGCTTTAAGTAGGCATGTGGCCAGGTGTCTCGCATTTCTCCTGATTACCCCCAAGGCGGCATCGCCTAGCAACCCTGTATAAGGGAGGCCACAGATACGCCTATCCAAAACCTTCTGCATAGCTTCCTGAGGATCTACCTGTTCAGAAAATCGTTGTTGCAATTTTTTGCAGATCTGCACCTTCACGAGACTCCTGTTGTTACAAAATTCTAAATAAAAAACAGCCTAATTTAGTAACCTACAGTACTTTAAATTTCTTCAGATTTAGCTTTGTGTTTACTCTGTGTTAATCTTATGTCAGCTGTTAACAGTTACCTTCAACCCTTTATAGTGATGGATCCATTATCTGTGATTCCGGACCAGACAGTAGTGTGGGAAGTGGAGTTACACATTTCCAAAAGGGACATTAATTTAAACAGAGTCTGAATGGTACAGTATGTTTGCATGAATATCTTCACTTGTACATTCATTCATTGGGCTTCAGACTGAGCTTGAGACAGTATACACTACCATTCAAAAGTTTGGGGTCACTTTCTAACTCCATGATGGTTCCTGATTTTTATTTCTTTCTACATTGTAAAGGAATGCTAAAGGCGTCCAAAAATGCATTAATCTCCTTTGAACAGTTAATGGTGAGATGTTTCTGCTACTTCTGCTCTGTAAAGACTTCATAATGCCTCTAATCTGAGGTTTTTCAGGCTGATAACTCTAAATGAACTTCTCGTCTGCGGCAGAGGTAAGTTTTGGTCTCGCCCTCCTGGGACGGCCTTCATGAGAGCCAGTTTCATTATGGTGCTTGACGGATTTTGCAAATGCACTTGACAATACTGTTCTTGCAAAAACTATTACAGAAAGAATATATTATATACACATTTTTGGGTATCTGACACAAGTCTCAGCTGGGAGTATAATCAAGGCTTGTTGGTTATGATTAGTTCTACACACATTCATGAATTTTACATGAGAAGAAATTCTCACCATTCGGAGCTTATCATAGTGTGTTTGATTTACTGGATTGCTCTGTGCCTTCAGAAAATGGCCAACCTCTTGCTTTTGCTCACTTTCCTGAAACAGTCAGATGTTTAATCATTAGTGCTTAATCCTCACATTTCCATGACATCACTGTTTCTGTAAAAGTTACCATCATACATTAAAAAAAATCTATAATATCCTGGTTAAGTACATATTGCCTGTAGAGTAATTCATCACGAGTCCTCACTTCATACATTCATCATCTTACTCACCTTCACTGCAGCACATGTTGTGCGTGTGACTGAGAGCTCTTCCTCCAGCTGCTGCACTGATCCTCGCAGTGTGATCACCTGGGACAGCAGCTCAGTCTTCTCATTCTCCAGCTGGGCACAGGACTCCATCGCTTTGTTGTATTTGTGCTCAGCTTCAACCTGAGAGACCTGTAATTTTTTTTTCTATACACAAACAGACTACTTGACACACTCATCACTCATTAGGAAAAGACTTTACTTTTCCAATGATTAACGGACACACAGTGTACAGCACTACAGCACTCATGACCTGGTGTGACTTACAGTCAGTCGCTGTTTTAAAGTTTCCTCCATCTCCCTGCACTGTGACTCCAGTCTAGCACGAGCCTCTTGCTGTCGCTCCGTCTCCTAAAACACAGCCGGAGACACCAAAGGTCTTTAAATCTAGTGTTTAATGTTCACATTTACAATGAAGCACAGAATCTTAAACTTAAACTAGAATTTGTATCCCCCCCAAGTACATGTGGTCATTAGTCACATCACATATTCTCAGAGGAATTTTGAAAGGATCTGTTTAATTCCAGATTTTTCTCCCTTACCCTGATCTGGTCTTTCCACATTATCTGTGTCAGTGAGAGATCCTCTTGCAATGTGGTCACTTTGGCCTTCAGGATGGAGTTCATCTCCTCAAGGTGATTCATTTTCTCCACTGCCTGTTCATGTCTCTCCTGAGCTTCAGTGAGAGACTCCTGAAAGAGCAAGCAAAGCTTATTATATTTTTTTTTAACGTACATTTAAAGGAAATTAGCTAATTGGTGGCCAGAACAGATGATAAAATGTTTACATGATATCAGTTCTGTTAATTTATTAAAATAATCATATATATGTGCATGTTTTTGGACTGTGGGAGGAAACTGGAGAACCTGGAGGGAACCCACCCAGAACAGGGAGAACATGCAAGCTCCTTGCATACAGACCTGAGGTGGGACTCAAACCCGGACCCTGGAGGCACACGGCGACAGTGCTAATCACTAAGCCACCATATAAGATTAACTAAATTAGACAAAATTCCTTTCGGGACAAGGAGGTCAACATATAATTATCTTGGGGCCAGGAGTAGCTCAGTGATTAAGGCATTGGACTATAGTTCGGAAGATCCCAGGTTCAAACCCCACAACCACCGAGTTGCCCCTGTTGGGCCCTTGAGCAAGGCCCTTAACCCTCAACTGCTCAGATATTTAATGAGATAAAAAAATTTAAGTCACTCTGGATAAGAGCGTCTGCCAAATGCCTAAATGTAAATATAATTAAAGTAATTTCAACTTTGTTTATGTAGAGGAGAATTAAACCCTAACAAATTTACTTAAGTATTCATCAATAACACTACCTCACAATATTGCTGGTCATTATAATTGGCACCCCTGGTTAAGATATGTTCTTAGGCTTCTAATAAATAAAATTGTAGCAAAATCAAACCTTTAACACAAGCGAAAAATAAAATACAAAAAAATCCATGACCATATATATATATATATATATATATATATATATATATATATATATTAAATGTATTTGAAATTTTTTTCCTTCTTACTGTAGTTTATAAAGTTGATTAAAATATCTAGAAACTTTTAATTAATAATTCATACTTCCTGTTTCCCTGTGGTATAAATATGATGTGACACAGAGACCTACGTATTTCTCTTATCCACTCTTTAACATGGGAAAGACAAGAGATCACCCCATTCAAGGTAAGGCAGATGTTGTTTGGACCTTAATAAGGCAATGGCTACAAGAAAAGAGCGACTCACCTAAACTTACCCATATCTTCAGTCACAAGAATCATTAAATAGGTTTGAAACAACTGAAACAGTCAAAAACATTGTCAAGTAAGGAAGGACCCGAGTTTATCTTGGGAACCTTGTCAGGTTGCATGGCATCATTAACGCTCTGAAATACCAGGAGATTTTAAATCAAAACCTGATGGCCTCTGTCAGAAAGCTGAGGATGGGTCGTCATTGGGTTATCATTGGGTCTTTCAGCAGGATAATGACCCAAAAAAATGGATCAGCAGACACAAAATCAAGCTCCTCTCATGGCCATTTTAGTCCCCAGACTCCAACTTAACTGAAACGTGTTGGGTGAGCTGAAGAGGAGAGTGCATTAGAGAGGACCCAGGACTCTGGATGCCCTAGAAATATTGTGGAATGGTCAAAGATCCCTTTTTAATAAAACTAAGAACACATTTTAACCAGCGAAGCCAACAATACTCACCAGTGTATTGAGTTCAGTACTTGACATCACTTGTCAGAATAAATTTGTGGAAAAAGACTCAATCAGGACACACAGCATACTAAAGCAGTCATGACCTTGTGTGAGGTAAAAACTTACAGTCAGTCGCTGTTTTAAAGTTTCCTCCATCTTGTTGCACTGGGACTCCAGTCTAGCACGAGCCTCCTGCTGTTGCTCCGTCTCCTAAAACACAGCCGTAGACACCAAAGCTCTAATGTTCAGATTAGATTTAAACATTTGGCAGACTTTCTTATCCAGAGCGACTTACATTTTTATCTCATTACACATCTGAGCAGTTGAGGGGTAAGGGCCTTGCTCAAGGGCACAACAGTGGCAACTTGGTGGTGGTGGGGTTTGAACCTGTCAGCCCTTAAATGCCTTAAACACTGAGCTACACATGTTCTATCAATGAACCATGTCACTTCCTTTAAAAACTTCTTTTTTCTCGAGTACATACACTTTTTGGTGTAACTCACAGTTCAACGCTAACATCACAGATTCTGACAGGATTTTTCAAAGATGATTCCAGATGTTACTCACTTACCCTGATTTGCTCTTTCCACATTATCCGTGTCAGAGAGAGATCCTCTTGCAATGCGGTTACTTTGGACTTCAGGATGAAATTCATCTCTTCAAGGTGAGTAATTTTCTCCACTGCCTGCTCATGTCTCCTCTGAGATTTAGCGAGAGACTCCTGAAAGAGCAAACAAAGATTGTTGGCTTTATGTTACTTCTATATATTTTGGTGCATTCATACATCACTAATTCTACTGTATAAACAGACTGCTTACAAAAATGAAATGTTTGCAGAAAGCTTTCAGCAAATTTGTGAAAAATTTGCAGCTAA
This sequence comes from Clarias gariepinus, assembly GCF_024256425.1. Classification (NCBI taxonomy): domain Eukaryota; kingdom Metazoa; phylum Chordata; class Actinopteri; order Siluriformes; family Clariidae; genus Clarias; species Clarias gariepinus. Next base: position 21,314,233 of record NC_071123.1, read on the forward strand.
GGAATTATTTGCCAAATTATGTTGCCACAAGTTTGCCAGTGTTTACCACTAGCAGCAAATATCTGGCACGTTCTGTTCTCCACTGATTTGCCACGAGCTTGGCAGTAGCAGCAAATTTCCAGCCAAGTAAGTGGCGAATACTGGCCTACATGTTTGCCATGATTATTTTTTTTGGCAACACTGAAAGTATTCATGGTTTGCCAGTAGTCATTTTATTAATTACTTTTTCCTAATATTAAACTGTTGTGCCACTTTTACATTGCACATTTACACACCAGTTCTTTCCCAAGTTTATCTCTCAAAATAAAATGATTGGTGCTTGTTTTAAGAAGCGCAACAAAAATTAAGACAAAAAAAATCGAATATATTCAATAATCTGTATTCAATATACTGAATTGTTTGTTAAGCTAAAGTTAGCATAATATTAATATAGCTACCCAGCTACTAAAAGTGATGTTTACAAGGACTGCATTTGCCCAAGTATACTCTATGTATGGGAAACTCTGAGTATGTAATTGTATTTCACTACTCAGTTTTGTTATTGTCCTGGGCAGCATGGTGGTGGTGTAGTCGCCTTGCACCTCCGGGTTCCGGTTTCGATTCCCGGCCAGGCTCGATTTCCGTCTCTGTGTGCATGGAGTTTGCATGTTCTCCCCGTGCTTGATGGGTTTCTTTCCACAGTCCAAAGATATACAGGTTAGGATAACTGGCTTTCCCAAATTGCCTGTAGTGTGTGAATGAGAGTGTGAGTGTGTATGTGTGTGTGCCCTGCGATGGATTGGCACCCTGTCCAGAGTATACCCTGCCTCGTGCCCTGGGATAGGCTCCAGGTCCCTGCGACTCTGAATACCAGATACGCAAATAAAGCTGTATAGAAGATGAGTGAGTGAGTTATTGTCCTGTTACACTGTGTTGTTGTTATTCCTGTTAATGGTTTATAAAAAATATATATTAAGTGGATTATAGTGCAGTACGTTTATTCTGGAGTCCATTTGTATGCTGAATTGGTTTCCAGAGAGATGGAAGATGTTAATTCACCAAAAAAAAAAAAAAGTTACTCAGAAATCTACTGCAAGCTGCCACAAACGTAATTTGCTGTGAATAAACGTCCTGTAAAATTTGCTGCAAACCACACACAATCTGGCAAACCTGAGGCAAGTAATCGAACTTAGAATAAATTGTTCACAATCGTTTACCACAAAGTTAGCCACAAGTTTGCGATAAACCTAATGTGCATGTTAAAATATGACCTTATTTTTTTGTGGCTACTTTGGCTGAGATTTGCCACCGCTGTTCAACAAACACTTAACTATCTTGTAAGAGCTCACTTACCCTGATTTGGTCTTTCCACATTAACCGGGTCTGAGAGAGATCCTTTTCCAGTGTGGTCACTTTGGACTTCAGGGTGGAGTTTATCTCCTCAAGCTGAGTTATCGTCTCCATCGCCTGCTCATATCTGCTCTGAGCTTCAGTGAGAGACTCCTGAAAGATCAATCAAAGCTGGTTGTCTTTATTTTACTTCCACCCATATTCAGACCCTTTTAATGAAATCGGTTCATCGGTGGTCAGAACAGACCCAGCCCCCAAAATATGAGTACAGTTGTGTTAATTTAAGAAAGTCAATCATAAAATATTATTAATTTTACGGCATAACCAGACAGCAAGGACACTGAAGGAGGTACAGACCCATTTATCTTTGAACAAAATAGTATAACTTTAGTAATCATTATCAGTAACACAGGGTGTATGAGCAGGTTTAAACCAGGGAAAAAGCTACAAAAGGAGTGTTTTTTTTGTTGTTGTTTGTTTACCGTCAATAACTACTTCAGTGTACACTCTCCAGACAAATTATTATTATTATTATTATTATTATTATTATTATTATTATTAAAAACTTGCTTCCTCACTTGACAATGAGGCTCTTTACTCTCCTGCTCCAAAGTAACCAAACTTACCAATATTACCGTAACTGACCATAAGTGTATTACCTATATTTATCTCTCTTTTTTTTATTTTACTTTGTACTGTATGAGTGTATGTTTGTGTATTATTAACAAAAAGCCAGGCTTTGTATGTTAAAATATTGTGGTTTGGAAATTACCTCCACCTCAGACTTCATGCTTGGACCTGGTGAAGAAACATTCATGGACGCTGTCTCCTCTGTGTCTAAATACAAAATATATAAAATTTCACATTGAAAAAAAAAAACAATATAAAAAACACAAACATGCATGAACAAAAATATGGTAAGTACTTTATACAGTATATGATATATGACTTATGTAGTGTATATATAAATTCAGTCTAAAGTTATAATAAGCAGAGAGAGATTATTATTATTATTATTATTATTATTTTATGAAATATTGGACCAGGTATAATATTCTCAATTATTAATGACTGCAGAGTTGAATCTGTGTATTTTACATATACAGAATTTTCCAAAAAATGTATACACACTTATTTTATATTTTATTAATATAATATGAATACTATTATCTATTTATTGTCATGATATTATAATATATATATCAATAAATAACATAAAGCAATAAATGTAGTGTTATAATATTTATATATTATATAAATATATTTTGGGGGGGTATACAGTATATAATTTATGCCCCTACTTTAAAAAAAAAAAAAATCTATCTATATCTGTTGTTGTCTTTTGAATTATTTTTGAGCTTTGGCCATATTTGTTTCGCCATAATAATATAATGTACATCGGAAAAAAAGAGAGAGAGAGAGAGACGCTGTAGACTGTGTGTGTGTGTGTGTGTGTGTGTGTCTGTGAGAGAGAGAGACAGAGAGAGAGAGATGATTTACCCTGGTAGATCGTTGTGTAGAAAGCTGCAGTATTAAGTTAATATAATCACTGAACCTCTCACCTGCTCCTTTATTCGGCAGTCAGTGAATGACGTAACTAAGACCGGGCAGTGCATCACGTGACCCCGACCCCGCTCTGTGCCGCGCCTGAGACCCCCTGTGACACGGGGCTGTAGTGGGGGTGTATGGGGGTAGTGGGGGTGTAGCGGGGGTAAAACACGACGAAACGGTGTTTATTCAGCCAACAGATTTCTGAAACAGCGTTTAAACACCTTTGAGTGGCGGCTTTAAAATTCTATTTAATGTATTCCTATAAAATCCTCTCAGCAGCTCGGGTTAGTCACGTTATTTATCTTCCTAAATCAAACTGTACGATATACAGTATATGACACCTATACTATAGTATATAACACAAAGTAAACAACAAACATAAAACTGTGTTGTGAATATTTGTTATATTATTCTAGGGCCAGATATTGAAGTGATTTATATATTTTTGTATTATTCTTTTTTATTTTCTTTATTGAAATGATTGATGGATCGTTCAGTTCTTTACATAATGGCTGATAAAACTCTTTTTTCATTGTTGACTCTTAATGATGATTAATACACTTTATGGAATTCAGCTATGTTTATTCTATTCATGCTGATGTTGAATTGTGATTTTTATCAAAGATTCACATCTAAGAAATATTCCTAATATACAGAGAGAATTTTATACAAAAATATTTGCTCGATGTGATTTTTTCCTGTGTGGCTACGCAAAGAAGGATGTCTACAGGGCAAAGCCTCGACCACTGGAGGACTCGGAGGCACAGATTCAGGAGGTCCTCAATATCCCAATATCCTTTAGAAGACTGTACGTTCCATCCCCGGCAGTTTGGGGAAATTGGTTGATTCCACCGGTGCCTACTGTACTGTATGTTAAAATTTAATGATTTGCAATAAAGAACAGTTTGTTTCAATAAACTTGTATTAGAAATATGGACATTATTACCAATTTTAATGCCTAATTACTTTTCACCCACCCTGTATATATATACAGATCTACATCAAGCACTCCTAAATGTAATCATAGTATCCCTAAAGGTGATAACAATAGTAATAATGCTTTATTATTTTATAAACTCTTTTTCAGGGCTTTACCGTTACAGTTCAGCCTGCTTGGAGATGCGACCAAACAAACAAACAAACAAACAAACAACGAACAAAATCAATCAATCAAGAAAACTTGATCATCATTACTTACTAGTAATTCTAATATTGGTGTAAATCAAAAAACATGTAAAAAGTATTAAAATAATAACAGAATATTATTAATAAAATAATAATATAATTACTATTAATAGCAAAGCATTAATAGCAAGATCTTCAACTTTAATGCCATAGTGTGAGTGTGTCACAGAAGATTCTTACCGACGTTAAAAGTTGGCAGAGTCATTTTTACACACTATTTTAGGAAAGGTTTGTCTTTATTTAAATAAATATGATTTTAAAACATAAAGATTTGATTAACACATTAACACAAACATTAGTAATATTTCCCTTTGCTCTACTATATTATGTTGATTTTTCCAGAAATGCAGTTGTGTGATTTGCTCAATAGAGAGTTCTGTTTCCCAGTTACAGTACTGTATGTCAAACCACTGAGGGGAAACAGTATCTGATGGCTTTATATCTTGACAAATACAGGTTCACCGTCAGCTCATAAATGTTATATGGAGAGACAGAAGTGAGACATCCTTAATCCACAGGAGTACTCAGAAAGAAGTGTGGCATGAACTAAAAACAAAGCAACATGAAAAACTAAGAGAGAGTCCCTACGAGACTGTATGCATTCATAAGTGAAAAGAGCGTACACATTAAATATTGATTTGATTTAATTTTTTGTCTATATATTTTGAATTATGTTAAGTAAAAAATAAAACTTTACCTAAAGCTTTACCACAGTAATGTACATACAGTCACATCCCCAGTATTGCTGTAGAATATAGAAAATAAATCATTAAACAAAAACAAAGAAATTTTAACTTTTGAACGGTAGTGTATTTTTTCCCCAAATGCAGTAAATTAAGTTTGTCCAAATAATATATTTGAAGTCAGATTAGTCTTAATTAATTAAGTCTTAAGTAAGACTTTAAGATTAAACGTAAAACAATCTGAAAGGCAAGTCCATGTCCGATCCATCCAGCCTCTGCTTCTGTCCACCTTTAACAGCTCTGCAGCTTTTCCTTGCTCATGACAAGAAACTGCAAAACCCTAGTACTTTTCAAGCTGCTGAATAGAAGGGATTTGTGGCTCAAATGTACACAAAATAATCTTTATTTATCTCATCTTTATTTCTCTGTTGAGATTATAGTTAAGGCACATTACTTTTATATTGAGATTAATTTGTTTTTGGGCACAAAAATGCGAAATATTCTATAAATACATGACAAAAGTTGAGACAAATCACTTTGGAACAAACTATTTGTTAAACTAATAAATGCAGTCTTTTTTAAATAACAGGAAGTTAAGATATTTGGGATGTGAAATGGAGCGTGGGGGATAAGGGCATTTCCAGGGGCCAAATTGTTTTAAGACATCTCAGCTCTGTAAGAACAAGTATTAGAAATAAAACTCTTCAGCGAGAGCTGTTATAAAATAATCAATGATTGGGTCATGTGGTGCAGCTTGATATTAAATTGAGATATTATGACTCAATATTCTCCATTAATGGCACATCCTGAATGTTTCTTACACCACAGCAGTTTTACAACACTCACAATTTATATTAATGAAACATCTTCATCATGAGATGTTTTACGCATTTGTAGTTACATTAATATTGTAAAACATCAATTGTAGCAGCTACTGACACTCATTCCTTTATCAACCTCTTTTCCTCCTCTTTCTTGAAGTTTATAAAATGTCTTTAAAAATTGCAATAAAAGTCATGAAACGCCATAGTGTAAACTCCTCTCTTCTAATGATGAGAGAAAACTTACAGCTTTATCTCTGATTTTTAGAAAGCACCGGCACGTCTAAAATTGTTACCTAACGTCTCCTTACATTTCACACTATTAACAACTGCACACTTTTTAAACATATGAATTTATATAGCTTGCCTGTTGAAGACATTCCTGGGTAAAATCATGCTTATAAAATGATAAACCTCTGATTTGAAAATTCATCAGCACCAATGTAATAGAATACATTACATCATTTAAATTGTGTTTACATATGTTATAAAAGTTTTTATTAATAAAAGAATGCAAAAAAAAAAATCATTATTATATGAAACCATTATTATACAGTATAATGATGAGGTTTTATTGCTTGTGAGTTTTCTTTTGATGTCATGCTGCTTCCCCCTGCTGGTCACATATACAAATTACCTTAATGATGACACTGAGTTAATTAACAAAAATACTTAAAAAGTCCCAGTCAGACTCTGTTATAATATAAAAAAATACATAAATAAGTATTTAATAATTATAATTAAAACTGATGACTTACAATCTCATAACTATGACCCAATATCTAAAAATGATCATTTCTTATTTCATAATTATGACTTACTTACTTATGACTTACTAACATATAATTACGAATTACTAACTCACAAGCGATGAGTTTTTTGTTTGTTTATCTTAATGCCACATACACTAGTGGTGCCACCTATTTTGTTTTTTTTTTTTTATCTTTTTTTACAATTCACATTTATAATCCTACTACTGCTGCTACATATCTTATTTTATTTCTTGTACTAGGGTGTTAAACCATTTTAAACAATAATTAAAAAATTATTTGTATTGTAAATGTTTAATTTTGGTGTAAATTGTATCTAAGGTCACAGGCAGTCATAATTAGCATTTCACTGCATGAACTCCTGTGTATGGTTCTGTGTAACAAACAGAAAATTTTAAGAAATTTATATATTGCAAAACTACCTTTTAGGCTACATATTATTATTATTATTATTATTATTATTATTATTATTATGCCTATTTTCGATGGAAATTTTGCAATTACCTTGCAACCCAAACCTGAGCAGCGTTGAAGAGACTATTTCACCAGAGTTTGAAACTCTTGTCCTTCCCACTTTCCAGAACACTTCACACCTGTCCACCTACAAGTTTCAAACAGTTCAATCTGTATGTTCAACGATAGATTTTAACGTTTTTAAAAATAAACACTGATTTTATAAAAATAAAATTATTTGACACCCTCTAGTGACTGACTGCAGTACTCATTTTGTCAGGCCTGTTCCTATGTACTAAATCAAAGGACAGGTGGCAAACTCATTTAGGTTTTGAGATATTAAACATATTTCTAAACACCCCTCAACCCCTGGGGTTTACATTAATTCCAATCAAGTTTAGATAATAACAGTGTTTTATACCAATCAAAAAAATCTACAGTACAGGAGCAGCCTCGCTTTAAGAAAAATTATTGAAAAAAATAAATACAATTATTTTAAAATAATAATTAAAAAAATTATAAAAAATTATAAACAATTTTTTTTAATATATATGTTTATATATATACACATACACACTGCTCAGGGTTGGGTTGCAAGGTAATTGCAAAATTTCCATCGAAAATAGGCATAATAATAATAATAATAATAATAATAATAATAATAATAATGAACTAATTAGCTTTTGAAATTGATAACATACAGTTTTCCACTCACATACACAGTCAGTGGCTGACACCACCAGCATGTAAAGTGTGTAAAGTGAGTTGTGTTTATAAACACCACTGTTTATCTCACCCTGCAACGCCAGTCTTTTGTCAAGAACTGAGTTTGAAACAATCATTACCAGTAATAAATAAAGGAGAACTACTCTATTTCTTCCTAACTACTCACCTTTAATGATTCACTGCTTCTTTTCATCTGCTCTCATAATAGAAAGTTTATCATTACGTAAATGACGCAAATGATACGTCAGTGGTGCCAAAATAAAATAATCTGCAAACAGAAAAGAGATGACAATATCTGACTTGACTTGAATTTTTTTCATAAAATATGTCCAATTTACAGTATATTTAGGTATCTGTCCCCAAATTACTATTGTTACACCCTGGTCTAGGTCTACGAAAAAAAAAAGGTGATTAAAAAAAGGAGGTGAGACCAATAGTGCATTTGCTTGGGATTTATTTATTTATAAAAGAAGAAATTTCCTTTAACTAGTCCTGAAGTGAAATACCTAAAGCCACACCAAAAGAAAAGAAACTTCATACTGAACCTCTTTTTTACATTTTATACAATATATACAAAATGTATTTACAAACTGCAGCATAGCAGTCCAAACAGAAAAGGGCAAATCAAAAATAAGATCAAATGGTCATACGCAGAAAGTCTATCAAAACCAAAAAAACAACGTGGGTAGTCACACATATAGACACAGTAGCTAGAAAGGGCTTATACATTACACAGTATCTCTTAAAAACAATTAAACGATAAACAAGGAAGCAAAGGAACGGTCTGTGGCAGTGAAGATGGAAGGGGCTTAAGTGAGCTTCCCTGCAAGTGATCATCCAAACGATTGCAGGAAGGAACGCCTCACTAAAGTATGTGGAACCTAAAACATAAAAAGGTAGTGTTTCCTTCTGCACTTTGTCCAGAGCATTTTCACTGGAAAATCTTCAGTAGGCTATTCTCCACACACTAAAAACAGGAAAGAACGAGATCTTTAACATAGAATCATTCATCATAGATATTACAGTACAATCTCTGTTTCAGTTTTATTAATTATCTTAATTTTTCCTGAAGAGTATATATAGTGATTTGTCATAACCTTATGACAAGCTGAAAGCAGAGTTAATCAGCTGCACAGGACTTTTAGGGGCGGGGCTTTTACATTTTTAATGTTAACAGTGTCAAAAGGGGAAAATGAGCTTCCGTGAACTCAGCACAAGCATAACAACTTTACTCTCTATAGTACATGCCATTTGTTCATTCTTTTCAATATATTTAAAAAATCCACTTTTTTCAACATTCATGGATCACAATTTATTTATTTATTTATTTATTTATTTATTTATTCATTCATTCATTCATTCATTTATTCATTGTCTGCTGTGAACTGTAAAAAAAACATAATAACAAGTAACAGATTATTACAAACACGACCGAAGAGTTCAGGGCATTTTACGCAGAAGGCACAATGGATGGAGCGCGAACCTGTTGCATGGCACGGACACATATAAATGCTTTATACCTAATCGATTTGCCATTTTCTACTGAATGAAATGATAAATTGAATGAATGGGTGGTTTGTTTATTAATAATAAAAGTTGAAAAGCCTATGACCTTTAAGTTATTAAAATTCAAATTCCCCTATCATCAGAGTGCTTGTGTTTGTTGAACATCCTATACCACATTACTATAGTCCATTTTTGCTGTTATAATAAACTCCACAGCTTTGGAAGGGTTTTCCACTAGATTTTGGAGTCTGGTTCTGGGCTTTTGTACTCATTAATCCAATGCCATTTTCATTTTGACCTATAAGATATTGTTGTAGTATTTGTTTCATGTTAGCTTTTAAATTGTGATGTTTACAACTGAATATAATTATACACTTAATTGCAAATATCTGCTTGTTGCTTTTTCTTATATTCTTAATCTTCAATATTACATACTGTTGGGCCGTTATCCCTTAACTGACATAAATGTATGTCACTCCGGATAAGAGCATCTGCTAAATGCCAGAAATGTAAACAGTAACTTACTGTTTGGACGATCTCCATCTGTACTGTTACTTCTCCTTCGTGGTCCTAGAACACATCAAAAATATTATTAACCTCATGAATTATAGTTTATATCTAATGTGTCTTATCACAGTTTCTTTGAAGTCTATCACCTGCCAATTACAGTACCAATTTATTTACACCTCAACCAGCTCTTTTCTTATCAAAACATCTATCAGTCAGGCAGGGTGAAGCCTAACATAGTCATCCTGAAATGCATGTGAATTTAGTCAACAGTACCTTTTACAACTGCTGCTCATACTCAGTGCACACTACACTAGTTCTGAAAAAAGGACCATAGTATGATGGCACATGGTATTCAATTCACACGTGGTTCAATATGCAGAATGACATGGTGGCAAGAAAAAAAAACCTCAGATAAAAGACTGGGTACTGTGTTTCACCCAGAGAAGGCTGGTGGACCAGGCACTATTCCAGGCAGAGCGCTCACCAGATGTTCAGACAAGCTGGTGGATTTTGTCCCAGATGTCTTCAACATCTCCCTGAAAATCACTTTTGCTCTGTGCTTTAAAGTCACCACTATTGTCCCTGTGCCCACGAGATCTCCAGTGTCAACTGTTTGCAGTGACAGACATTGAAAATTTGGAAAAATAACATTTGAATGTAGTTCATAGACAGTGCAGTTTAGTATTTAACAATAATTCTGCGACACCTGATTGAAAAGCTTTTTTTTTTTTTAACTGTATCTATTGTCTTGCACATTGTCTTGTGTACTATCTTGCACTATTCTAACACGTTTGCACTTGTGCACTTCATGTAGAATGGGTGTTTTTAGTCGAATTTTTAATAAGTGTAGTCTTGTGTAGTTTGCTGTTGTTTTATGTAGCACCAAGTTCCTGGAAGAACACTGTTTCTTTTCACTATGTACTGTACCTACTGAATGTATGTTTGACATGACAATAAAACCACTTTGACTTTGGCTTAGAGAAAGACGTCTCTTTATGCACAACAATGTTGGCGGTCACTCTGTGCTAGTGAAGTGTGTGATGCTCTGGGAAACAACCCCCTGTTTTAAGTTTAATAGATGCAAGTCTGCTCATTTCATTTATTTAATTTGTACTTGGTAGTCAGTCAGCAAACATGTTGTGAAAGACACCTGTAGGGTCACTATTTAAAGCTTCCACTACACAATTGTAATATGAGCTGCTGCAGGCATAGAAAAAGTTGTGAGCAGCCGTAAAGAGAGCAAATCACATTTTTTACAATTTTGGTCAGGACGTAGACCTGTAGAGGAAGCAGCAGATTCAGCAACACCTGAACTCACTGGCAAAGAGATGGCTAAAGTCAAATATGGAAGTATTACAGCTATAAAGTGAATGCAAAAGGCCTCTAAACACAGCAGCAGTGCTGTGGGGGTGCTGTTTTAACGTGTCTCACAAAGAAAGTTAAGTTCATAGATGAAATACAGAGTGATCGAGAAAAAGACTCCTCACACTTTTAGTGAGACTTTTGACAACACATTGGCTTGGCATTCGGAACAAAAATAATACACATTGGTATAGATATCAAATTCAAAATACTGGTATCATGACGATACTAATATCTACCTTGATTTACGGACATACGGTTGGCTAGTATGTACATAAAATAGCAATACAGAGAATAATAGCACCCTCCCTCCCGGACAGCATAGACCATTTGGCTTCTTGGCCCCTGGACCATCGTTGGTTGTGTAATTATCATTTGAACTTGCAGTCTCCCAACAAACGTTGCACCACTCAGAAGCCGTTGTACACTAGTTGTAGAACAAATTATGCACAGAATATACAAAATATACAGATTTTACACACCAGCCAGCTTTCCCCTATCATACAACAGCTACCAACCAGCGTCTTTGTTGTCTTCTCCATGTGTCTAATGGAGCTATTTCTCTCTTTCCATTAGCTGTGCCTACGTCAAAGGTTTTCGCTCCAGTACAATCATCATCTCCTTTAAATGTGGCTTCTGGTCATGCAGCTCATGCTTTAGTGTCTCCAACTTCTTTTCATCAGTCTTCTCATTAGTCTCTAACTGCTGATTTAGCAGATTTTAGATATGTTTTCCTTATTTAGTGCTTTTTCCTTTATTCTTTTCTCAACTTGAAATTCAATTCCAGTAGTTGTATGTCTTTCAGATTCAGTTTGATTTATCATTTCTTTCATGTAGAGATCATGCCCTCCTCTAGGTCTTTACTCGTCTTTTCTACTTTTCTATCTGTGCCTTTGATATTGAACTTTCAGTATCAGTGTATAAGTCAGATGTGTGTGTGTGTGTGTGTGTGTGTGTGTGTGTGTGTGTGTGTGTGTGTGTAGAACACTAATGATAAACTAGACAACAGCATGATGAATGTTCTGCCAGCGATCACAGTCTGTTGTGTTCACTACACTATGCTCATGATGCTCATATATCTATGTGCTATTGCACTCTGAACACACAGCACAGTCCAATCTATTTCATCTGCACAATAAATATATTATTCATGCAGCATCAACACATCACTATCAGAGAAAAGACTTTATACTCACCCTCATCCTCATCATCCTATGAAAGTAAATAATAGAGAGTGAAGATTTAATGCATGATTATAAATGTGAATTGTTCCATGTGAAAATGTGAAAGTAACTGTTACTCTGGTTAAAACACAGCTGATGTGTGTCTTAATAAAAAAGAGGAAAACTAGACAACAATCAGTCATCACACACAGTAAATCTGTATAATGTAGCATTGTGCTAATATACCGCTAGTTCCCCTTAAGGAACAGAAATATCTTGTGATTTATTGGAAAATACTATTTTCTGATATCTGCATGTATTTACCAATATACAGTATGTCAGTATATGTGCATTTCTGTGCAACTAGTTTATTTAAATCATAATAATATTAGTATCATTTATTTTTCAGTATAACAAAGTCCCCCAATATTTGCTTCTAAAACCAAAATAACTAAATTACGGCACGTTTTTGATTTCCAGTTTTGTTCTTGAATCACAAACAGTAAAAACAGATAAGAAGCTCTTATATTCCATTATGTTTAGTTTAATCAGACACAAGTTGTGTGACCTGAAGTTTTTACTTGTTTCTTCACATGTTGTACTGGATAATGATCTTTTTATTTCATCTTATTGTTTCTGAACACCACTGAGAATTTCATGCTGTTTAAGGGAGTTAAACATGTAACCCTCTGAACAGGGCGTTGTGAGACATAACCGGCGGTGCAGGACGCCCCTTACACATAGCCATTTTATGTAGAGCCATCTACATAAAAAGTTGAGTTTATTATATACAGTATTTCACAAAAGTGAGTACACCCCTCACATTTTTGTAAATATTTTATTATATCTATTCAAGGGACCACGCTAAAGATATGAAACTCTGATAGAATGTAAAGTAATCAGTGTACAGCTTGTATAATGGTGTAAAGTTGATCCCCTCAAAATAACTCAACACACAGCCATTAATGTCTGAACTGCTGGCAACAAAACTGAGTACACCCCTAAATGAAAATGTTCAAACTGTGCCCATGGTCAATATTTTGTCTGGCCACCATTATTTTTCAGCACTGCCTTAACTCTCTTGGGCATGGAGTTGCTACGGGAATCCTCCTTGATCACGTCACGAAGCTGTTGGATGTTAGACACCTTGTGCTTCTCCACCTTTTGTTTGAGGATGCCCCACAGATGCTCAATAGAGTTTAGGTCTGGAGACATGCTTGGCCAGTCCAGCACCTTTATCCTCAGTTTCTTCAGCAAGGCAGTGGTTGTCTTGGAAGTGTGTTTGGGGTCATTATCATGTTGGAATACTGCTCTACGGCCCAGTTTCCGAAGGCAGGTGATCATGCTCTTCTTCAGTATGGCACACTACATGTTGGCATTCATGGTTCCCTCAATGAACTGTAGTTCCCCAGTGCCAGCAGCACTCATGCAGCCCCAAACCATGACACTCCACCACCATGCTTGCCTCTAGGCAAAACACATCTGTCTTTGTACTCCTCACCTGGTCGCCGCCACACACGCTTGACACCATCTGAACCAAATAAGTTTATCGTGGTCTCATCAGACCACAGGATGTGGTTCCAGTATTCCATGTCCTTAGTCTGCTTGTCTTCAGCAAACTGTTTGCGGGCTTTCTTGTGCACCATCTTTAGAAGAGGCTTTCTCCTGGGACAACAGCCATGCAGACCAATTTGATGCAGTGTTCGGCATATGGTTTGAGCACTGACAGGCTGGCTTCCCATCCCTTTTACCTCTGCAGCAATGCTGGCAGCACTTACACGTCTATTTTGCCTGTTCTGAGTGGAACCTGTCCTTTTAAACCGCTGTATGGTCTTAGCCACCGTGTTGCAGCTCAGTTTCAGGGTGTTAGAGATCTTCTTATAGTCTAGGCCATTTTTGTGTAGAGCAATAATTCTTTCTTTCAGATCCTCAGAGAATTCTTTGCCATTAGGTGCCATGTTAAACGTCTAGTGACCAGTATGAGAGTGTGAGAGCGATAACACCAAATTTAACACACCTGCTCCCTAAGAACACCTGAGACCTTGTAACACTAACAAGTGACATGACAACAGGAGGGGAAAAGGGCTAATTGGTCACAATTTGGGCATTTTCATTTAGGGGTGTACTCAGTTTTGTTGCCAGCAGTTCAGACATTAATGGCTGTGTGTTGAATTATTTTGAAGGGACATCAACTTTCTATCAGAGTTTCATATCTTTAGCATTGTCTCTTGAAAAGATATAATAAAGTATTTACAAAAATGTAAGGGCCAAAATATGCCAAGTTGTAGTGCGGACTGGGTATTCAGTTGTGGCGACCCCTTGCCGGGAGCAGCCAAAAGACCAAAAACAACAACATTATATTTATATATATATATATATATATATATATATATATATATATATACACATATATATATATATATATATATATATATATATATATATATATATATAAATATATATACATATATATATATATATATATATATATATATATATATATAATTATTATTATTTATATTCTTGTTTTATTAAATGTATTTTCATTAGGTTAAAGCTTTAAGTGCCTGTATAATATGAATAATTTAAATGTAAAGGATTATTATAAAAATTTCACACTGTATATTTATAAACACTGAATGTGTGTCTTCTTATATTACTTGTAAATTAATGTTGGTGTAGGAGCATGAGGACTCGTATGAGGCGCTGTATAAGGCTCAAATCAAACTTCACTCATGCACACACACATGAAACACTTGCATACACATATATGAAACAGTCACACATACATATATACTACTAACTGCTCAAACAGCTACATATGAAATGCGCGTACATACACACAAACTCTCCGCGCAGACACACCTATGAGACGTGGCCACATACACAAAAACTCTCGGTGCACACACCTATGAGACACGCGCACAAAGTGAACTGTAGCGGTGTAGGGAACGAGTGAACAACGGATCTTCAGTTTAGCGGAAAAGGGAATGAATAATTTCCTATAAGTCATTACATATCGCTGAAGTGTGAAAAAAATTAATTCGAAAAATAATTTATATTTTTATGATAATCATTATCAAAGATGACATAAAAATAAGGACACAATAATTTACATTTTAATTAAATTTAGAAATTATTCGTATTATATAGGCTAGTACCCAGATAGCACAGGTACGTCGCGGAGACGTCTGCTAAAGAGCGTATCATCTGGTAAACATCGCGTTGGTTTTTTTATAGTCGTATTTTGATCGTCTGTAGATCGCCTGTTTGAGCTGTTAAATGATACATCGTCTTTACATCTATACGACGTCTATACGACGTATCTTTATCATCCGAAATTTGCTGGTATGTGGACGGGAAATATATATATATAAATACAGTAATCTGGAAATAGAGTGGAGAAACACCAAAGGAGAATCAACCAGAAGGTGGAATTAGTGCAACACTTACGGATGCAAGCCGCCGTTAAACTCCAAAGAAGAAGAAGAAGAACAGTGTGGTAAGAGGACAAACGTTTGGCGGGCTTGTGGAAAAGGTAAGCAGGAATCAATTCCCCATCTTTTTAAATAGAAACGAAATACTGAACATAAATGTCACCTGCTGTTTAGCGATGTTTAGTCACGTTATTTTGGTTTAAGCTATTTCTTGTATTTTTAATCACACTTAAAATACCGATAGTCAGGGGCAGACTGGGACCAAAAAGTGTCCCTGGACTTCCTGTCCCACAGCAGCCCACATCATAATATATTGGCTCATTAATGTAGAGATAGATTTTTAACACCAGTTACAAGTATAAAAATATAACACAATACAGAAATCAATGCTTTTTAAACATATTATTTGAAGTATCACTGAACATATTTAGGGTCATATTAGTAAAATAAAGAAACAAAGGAAAGAACATCAAGACAAACAACATATAAATCTATAAAGACAATATTTTAAAAAGAATGGCAATAAAACTGAACAGGTGAGCTGAAATAAAATCAGTAGCAGCAGTAGCTCACGCTAGTAAACTAGTTACTTATTTTAATTATTATGGTAGTCAATATTTACACGAAATAATATTGAGAAACATTATTTTAAATTAATATTTACTACTACAATAATTACTAGCACAAGTTAATGCTGCTACTAATTTTATTTCAGCTTACATGTTCAGTTTAATTGTGATTCTTTTCACTTGGCTCTGGTAGATCAGGGGAGACGTGTTGGTCATCATCAGCAGGCACTGGTTCATCATCACTGACCTGCTGCACTTATAGCTCACACTGATGAGTGGTGGTGTATATCACACACTGATGAGTGGTGTATCTCACACTGATGAGTGGTGTATCTTATACACTGATGAGTGGTGTATCTTACACTGATGAGTGGTGTATCTCACACTGATGAGTGGTGTATCTTATACACTGATGAGTGGTGTATCTCACACTGATGAGTGGTGTATCTTATACACTGATGAGTGGTGTATCTCACACTGATGAGTGGTGTATCTCATACATTGATAAGTGGTGTATCTTACACTAATGTGTGGTGTATCTTACACTGCATCACAATGATACCCCCTGTGAAATGTTCATGATATCTCACAAACAAAAAAGCTAATTTTTCTTTTCCTTATAAAGTGTTTAGGTGCAATTCCACCCATACACGTGTGACAAATATGCATAGAAAAAAAAAAATCAGAAAGGGGCAAATACTTTTCCATGGCACTGCACATGTAGTCAGATTGTTCCACTGGGATGAAACTGTGCCAGGTGGAGTTATAGCACTTTTGAAATCATACTAACTTTACACTGATCTGAACTACTTTGAATAATGATATTGTTCTTTTCATTGTTTATTTGTTTGACAAATATAACCCAATATATGTTTAGTGATACTTTTTTTATTTTAATTTTTGTGTTATATTTTTATACTAGTATATGGTTTTAAAAATGAATCTTCACTTTAATGATCCAGTGTATTATGATGTGAGATGTGGTGAGCTGCTGGATCCAGCCTGACCGTAATGTTAGAGCCGTCAGAGCGGAACTGGAACTTTCCTTTACATCGAAGGCAGAATCTTCATTTGAAGCATTTCACAGTATTTACCTCTAAAGCTTTTTCTTATTTTTGTGTAATTTTCAGCTCCACCTTTTCTTCTTCCTCCTTTTCATACATTGAAATTATTATTAATTTGCTGAAAGAAATTCGCTGCACTGATATTTGTATATCGCTATATTTGTAATGTTGCTTGCGGCAGCGTAACAGCCCGTTAATTCATGCTGGTGTACTGATGAGAAGGACAAACTAGTCGATGCCCCCGCTATTTTATTTACTGCATTGTCAGGTTATAGTACAACCTTTCGGGTGAATCCCGCACTTAAATCCAACTAAAAACTACTGAAAAGAAAACAAAACTCAGGCTCTATATCCCAGCTTACATCTCGCATTCGCGTTCAAACACACCAGACCTCATTACCCACAATGCATCTCAATGCATCTCCCACACTGGACTACACTCCCATAAACAGCTGTCGTAAATCAACCTCTCTCTCCCGCAACAACACGCTCTTTGTCGGCGCTGCCCGTGCGATCGACGCACTTATGATTAGGAAAGAGATGCAATATTAAGGTTTCCGTCATTTATATATATATATATATATATATATATATATATATATATATAAAATATATATATATATATATATATATATATATTTGCGTACTGACTGGGCCAGTCCGCCACTGCCAACGGTTATATGCGCGTGCTTAATCTGCGGTTCGTTCTGGTTTCGGTCTGTTCTCATGAGTTGTGAAGCGAGAGGAACAAAGTATAAATATTGTTCATTTGCTAAATTAATTATCACGAATTTTAATTGAATCTATCTCTGTATTTTTTCACAGCAGTTTGTGACTGAAAGTGTCCTGTCAGCATCTGACTTCAGGTGTTTATTGACAAACCCTATCTAAAGATCATATTTAAAAGTCAGAATGTACAGTTATAAAGTACAAAACGTTTCTGTTGTTGTATAATTTTTTTTTCTATGATTAATACTTATTTATTTGTGGTGTTTCATGTTTTGTACATCTTTTTAAATTGAGACCTCATTTGTAAGTAGCTGCTGGTGTAAAACAGGGTTTTTATTGAATATAAAATAAAAATCTCCGTTTTATCCCGTTTGTCTTATGCTTTCTTCCTTCACAGAATAAAATAACGTCTATCCGACATGAATCAGACATTTGGCAGATGTACAAACCTCTGATTAACATCGTCTAAAGAGCGGATCAGGGACGTTTTAATTCATTTACGTCTTAAATACGTAGGCTAAGCGTCATTCTAACATCGGCAAACACCCTCTGCCAGATGAAAAAGATGACGTTGCACAGAGTGCTGTGTGCTATCTGGGTAATCTGTAAAATAAATAAATACATCTCCGTACATCATGTAACTTAATCGAATAATTTATTAGTAAGTTATAAACGTTTTAATATGTTATATATATTTTTTAATGGTATCAGTTTTTGTTTCAATAAATATTCCATATTTAATGTCCGTAGCGTGAAATTTCCACAGCAGCAGCGACAGCTATCCGAGGTGCTTGTGTTACCATGGTAACGCAAGGAGGAAGTGACGTTGCATGGTGTTCTGAATGGTGGAATTTTGTAGAGTTCCCTTAACAGACATTTCCTGTGCAGGGAGTAGGGAGTAGGGTGTAGGGAGTAGGGTGTAGGGAGTAGGGTGTAGGGAGTAGGGTGTAGGGAGTAAGGTGTAGGGTATAGTAATTTCAATGTCTATGAACTTCATTCTCCCTGATTAGTAGCGTTTCTTAAATAGACCGTTAATGGACAGTTTAGGTGAACACATTTCACAAAACAGTAATTGTTTCTGTCGTAGGATCATAATCATGATTAATGATAATTTAGTAATTTTTCCAAAGAGAACACAGCTAAAAAAGACAAGAGAGTTTGGGAACTTTTACAACAACACGAAGACACCGACAACTTGTTAGCTTGACGACGCGCAAGGGTAAGCATCTAAAAAAAGCACATCACTAGCTAACTTTTATCACTGTTGCTAAGCATATAATAAACTTAACTGCCAGTGTTACATTAAAATGCAGATTCTGTATATTACAGGTCGTGCTTCAGAGTGGTGGGATGTGATTGTTCCCGGTTTTACAAACACTCAGTGGCTGGAGAACTTTAGAATGTCTGAAGAAACATTCATCCACTTATGCAACAAACTGCGTCCAGCGATGGAGCGACGGGACACAAACTTCCGTGTGTGTGTACCTTTAAAGAAAGGTGTAAGCATAACAACTGTGTCGGTGTGTTCAGGAGTTCTGTGCAGCAGCAGAAACCCTGTTGGTCCCAGAGCTAATTCGTTAACCAGCAACCAGTAGTTGTTGAAAATGCCTTCGGTCGATTAAAAGGAAGATGGCGATGCATTATGAATAATGACTGTGCTGTCAACCTTGTGAAGTCCATGGTGCTGACATGTTGTGCTTTACATAACCTTTGTGAGAGTCATGGTGAGGCCTATGAGAATGCTTGGGATCAACCCCCAGCAGCAGAGACTGTGGTGGCAGTGCCACAGGCTGTAGAGGAGAAGGGCAGGGATGTCCGTGCAGGTCTGATGCGTTACTTGAGTAGCTAACTATTCACATAGCATGTTCTGTAAAGTGTATTATCAATAAATTTTTAAACACCATTACAATGTATTCCTTTTTTTTTTTTTTGGTGTGTATTGTGGTGGCATTAACCATTTGTCTTTATCAGGAGGTATTTACCTGCTCATACAATAAAAAATCTTTAATATAGTCTTGGGCTACACGTATTTGATCAGATTGTTTTTATTGAAGCACAACACAATTTTACAGGTAAAAATATGACCAGAAAACACTAAAAATCAAGGTGCAAAAAGTAAAAATATAAGTAGTGAAAATATAAACTGTACACTTTAAACATGCACGTAGTGCACAACGGACATACAACAGACAAGTAGAACAAAATAAATTTTAACGTTAACAAAAGAAACTGTTAACAGTGTGCAGACATGTAGTGCAAACATGATAAAAAAACAAACACAAAAACAAACACCTATGGCATTAGTCAGCAAGAGAGTTCTATTCCCGTCGGCCACTCATTGCCTGGACAAGCATCCCCATAACACTGAGGAATGCTTGATTGAAAGCAGCCGTCTGAGAGTGTTCCTCTGCCCTCAAGGCCGCTTCCTGCTCCCTCGCTTGTTTGACCTCTTCCAGTGCCATCTGCAAGTGGCGCTCCCTCTGGGCACGGTTCAGCTCCTGCTGCTCAATGTCTGCCACCTGCATCTCTCTTAATGCAGCAAGATGTTCCTGATGGTGCAGGCTCCGTTTCCTCTTGCCTGGACCAAAGCGTAGAAAATTGGAGTGAAAATGAGAGAAATTATTTTTTAAAATTCATTTGATTTACTTAATTACATTTACAGTATCTATGGTATTGTATAGTATTATCTATGGTATTAAACTATTTATGGTAAGCAACAGTAATTCATGAGACACTATGAGAGACTATATTGTGATATCCTATTTGTACATATTACGATATATGAAGTATCAAATGTGTATTGTACCCGTTAACACACACTGCGGTGTCGTAGTGCAGCTGGAGGGTGATGGTGTTGGCGGGCGTGGTGGAGACGCTGCTAGCACCGCTTGGGAAGAGGAGTCGGCATCGTTGCTGCATGTAGAAAGTGCAAGTGAATCGATCGTGGACAATGAGTCTGGAACGCAAAGTTTGTCTAATCAGTTGGGAATGCACAAATTACTGCAACACAACAACAACAAAAAAAACATGAACATCATGAACAATAGCACTACCACTGATACATGTTAGCTACTAGGAGTTCGTGCTTCATTAGGCCATGATTTTACAGTCAAATTGCGATATAAAATCGACGGTCAATAAAACCAGAAAAGTTAGGATTTCAAGCGTTATAAAAACACAACGTACCATCCTCGATCGTGTTCTCCAACAACAATGGCGTGGCAGAGTCCAGGGCACCCTCCCTTCCATTGCTCGTTGGTCTGCCTCCGTAGATTGCGTCCATTTGGTCGAACCACTTCCACGACCGCCTGTTTGAACCCCTCCCGCTGTTGTGGTCCTTTATACTTCTGTAGTTTTTTTAAACTTTTTTAACTTGTCCCTACACTGTTTGTAAGTCCGATGGTAGCCGTGTGCGGCCAAGAGCTTAGCGACCTCCTGAAAAACTTTTTCATTCCGCGTCGCCCCATCAAGCTCTCGCTGGATCTGCTCCTCGGCTACCAACGAGAGGAACATCTGTACTTCCTCAATAGACCAAGAAACAGCCATTTTTTTTAGTTAATACAGTACAAAAAAATGCGTCCGATCCTTCGCTGGCTGTGCTAATAATACTAGCGGGTCTGTTGTGTCTCGTGTCGCAAGTTCAGTGACGCAGTAATGACGTTTTTTTCCGGCCAATCAGTGACCAGCAGAGTTTACACGTCACGTTTTGGTAACGGTTCGGCGTGCTTGGAACCTCGGCTGAGGTGGTACTAAAAAAAGGACCAGGTACCAGGTACTGTTCCCAGTGGAAACCCCCCCAAAAGTAAGCTGTACTGAACCGTGCCGTGCCGTACTATGCAGTGGAAAAGCGCCATTAGACACACAGGCTACACATGTTGCAATCTAAGACCTCACCAGCAGGGGGCCTCATGGAGCAATATGAAAATATATTTTTTATTTTTAAATGCTTAAAAAAAACATATATTTCAAATGCCTTTATTTTTTAATCATTATGTGATTATACAAATCTATCTCTCAATAATTTTATTCATGAAAAGAAAACAGAAATCAAGTAGGCTGAGGTTTTGTTGTTGTTTTTTCTGCATACTGAGGAAAGGCATTTTTCCACAAACTGCTAAAACACATTTGTGACATAAATTAAGAATCGTAAATGAACAGAAGCTAGATTTGGACAATAGAAGCACCACTTAATTATAAGAGATAAAAACTGTTTTGAAAACAACGATCATGCAAAAATAAGGATGATTCCATAAGGAAATTGTACAAAATATAAACAAAATATCTATTTTTATTGAGATCACAGCACATGAAAGTCATATATGGCTACAATATGGCAGTGTTGATCAGTAATAAAAAAATACTTTCTAACTTAAAAAAAAAAGTTATTTCAAATATGGATTTGCTCAGAGCATCCCACCGCAATATATTTTTAAGTTTTTAATGAAAATATTCCAACACAAAACAAGCAAACAAACAAACAAATAATGGACAGAAAACATCTGTAAAACCATCAACACATCTGCACTTACAGTAAGAATCAGTAGGTTCTCTGACACTTTATTCTTTTTTTTAATTCAAATTCAGTACAAATTCTATTTGTCACATACATTCATAAACAGTCATACACAGTATGATATGCAGTGAAATGGTTGTATAACCGCCCATGACCTAACAGTCTGGTGATTCTGCTCCTAGATGTTATAATACTAATTATAGAAGCAACTAGTGTTTTGAGGATGTACCACAACATGAACTGTAAATACAGTATAAATAGGTAAAATGGGCATACGTATTCAAATATTATTTTGTCAAAATTCTATTGTATAAAAGGCATCGAACACATTGAGGCATAATATTATTTCTTCAGTGTTAGGTTTAAATGATGAAAAATTGTGTCTGAGCTAAGTTTTAAGCTAAGAAAAGAAGAGTTATTTCTTGTTGTGTCCGCTGCACCTTGATACACTAACCGGTCTGGGGCAGATCGACCGGGAGAGACAAACACACACACACACACACACACGCAGGCATGATGTCTGAAGATCTTTGTTTTATACGGTTCTACGTCCCGAACATCAAAAGAACCAGTCATTAACATGTCAGTCATAGAGAGACCCGGAGACAGACAGGAGAGAGGAAATACATTTACATTCTTCTGATTAAACAAAAGGGTTCAAGCAGACAAGAGCCATGTGGATGTATATTCGTCTGGGTACAGGATATAGAACGTGTTACCACATAAGACATCAGGAAGCACAGTGAGGGGTCTGTTCTCAGGGCACAGGGATCTTCTTATTAGATTACAATGTCTTACAATATTATAAAACCTTACATTCAGTTTGTAAAATGTCCCAAAATGTCCCAAAATGTCCCACTCATAAGACTTGATTAATTGCACTGCATGCCAAGAAACTGCAAGTAACTGTTAATATATTTTATGTGTGTTAATATATTTTTTATATGTTTTTAGGGGCCGTGGTGGCTCAGAGGGTTAGTGCACTGAGTTACTGATCGGTAGGTCAGCGGTTCGAGTCCCAGCTCCATCAAGTTGTCATTGTTGTGCCCTTAACCCTGTCTGGTCCAGGAGCGCTGTATCATGGCTGACCCTGCACTCTGACCCCAGTTACGCTGGGATATGTGAGGAAAAGATTTTACTGTGCAGTAATGTATATGTGACAAAAAGAATTAACTTATATTATATTATACACACTTACAGCCAACTGAACAGATCATATAAAAATACAAATCTACACTATACGTGCTATTTAGGGCATTTCCTTGCAGAGTTTTTGTAACATAAAAGAACAGGTTGTGAACTTATTAGCTCCTTAATTAACCTTACGCTAATCTCTCTTCTCAGTGCAGGAGGAGCAGGAGGAGAGGGAGCTGAATTAGTAGGGAGGAGCTTCATGATAACAGGAACTTATTGAGGGGTAGCCTATCCTAGTGTGTGTGTGTGTGTGTGTGTGTGTGTTTGAAAAGCAAGATAACTTATATGCAGTGCAGCTAGAAAAAAATTATTGGATTTTTATCCCAGTCCAGCTCTGTCCACTGTCTCTGGATTGCACACTCAGTTTCTGACTGGGTGAGTGTCTGGGGCTTTATAAACTCTGTTATTTAATGAAAAAATTCTTTAAATTTCTGAGAAATTCCCTTCGACACTTCTCCTGTTACAGCTGCTCTCTCTGACTCTGAGCTGCTCACAGCTTTCCCATAAACCTCTTTACACAGACTGTGAGTCTCTGTGAGGTCTGAAAGGTTCTGTTTAAGAGTCTCCAGCTCTCTGTTCTTCTCCTCCATCTGTCTGCTGAACTCTTCCTGCATCTTTGTTTTTGAGGCCAAAATGTTTCTCTGGAGTTCAGGCATGATGATCTTTATGAGGTCCATCCTGACCTCTCCCTCATACGCCTCCCTGATCTCCTCCATCTCCTGTTGGTGCCTCTCCTCCATCTCTCTCCTCTCCCTCTCTCTCTTTTCTTTTAGTTTCTTCACCTTTTCTTCCATTTCTGCCCTTCGGTCTACCTCTCGTTTCAGCTCCCTCTCAAGTTCTTTCTTTTTCTCTTCATCTCTCTCTTCTTTCATCTTTCTCTCCAGTTCAGTTGTTCGGTCATTCAGTTGTCTGATGTCTCCTTCATGCTCCAGGATTATTCCTTCCATTTTTCTCAGATAGTCCTGCACCTCCTTATCTATTTTTTCCTTTACCTCCATCTCCTCTCTCATTCTTTTTTCTTCTCTTTCCCTCAGGATCTTAGTCTCCAACACTCTAATCTGAGCTTCTGTCTCCAGGTAGATCTCACTGCTGTAGAATTTCTCTCTGCTTCCTTCCACCATTTTCTCTATCTTCTCCAGCAGCTCTGAGACCTGAGAACCATCTCCACTCTGGTTAATGTTGAGACAGTGAAACCTGTTCCCACATTTCTCCACCAGTCTCTGGACCTCCTGGTCTCCTGATTGAATAAACTCCTCAATATTCTTCTTCTGAAGTTCATCAGTGACACTGAATATGATCATGGTGTTTCTCCAACATCTCTCTCCGAAAATCTCCTCCATTTTCTCCAGCATCCCTCTCTCCTCTCCTGTAGGCTGCTTTACAGGTATGACCAGGAGGAAGGCGTGGGGTCCTGGAGCAGACAAATGGACACAGAGTCCCACGTCATGTCTCAGCTTCTCCAGAGAGAGTCCAGGAGAGAACCAGTCAGGAGTGTCCACCACAGTCACCTTCCTCCCAGCCACCTCCCCCTGTGTGCTCTCACTCTGCTGGGTGGATGTAGATGTAGCTGTAGATGTAGCAGCCTGGTTCCTCTCCTCTCTGCTCAGGATGGTGTTTCCTGCTGCACTCTTCCCAGACCCCGTCCTCCCCAGCAGCACCAGCCTCAGTTCTGCTACAGGAACCGACACTGGAGAATGTGGACTAGACGATTCTCCACCTACTAATAATAAAGAATAAATAATTTAATACAGAATCACTTACTTACTGCATTGTGGTGATTATGTTGTTCTCTGGCGGTGGACTGTAGGACAATAATGACTAAATCAGGTAGACCTAAGCCTTTTATGTGAAACAAACTTAAATTCCACAACACAATTATTTATTTATTTTTTTTTTTCACAGCAATTACATGTGTTGAGCTAGAATTAAACCTTTGTGTTATTTGAAGCCCCACCCATGAGTGATCTTTGCCCTATCACATGACAAAGACCAATCATGGCAGGTGAAGGCTAACATGTGCTTCTATTTCTCATTATTTGTTACTGATACTGTTTTATGCCAGAGTTACAATATTGATCTTTTCACTGTAATCTAATTAAAAATATGTGTCTAAATCTGATTATTCTGTCTCTTCATAGACATCTACCCCTAAACTAGTGTTGAGTTACACACTGAACACTAACATTAATCACTTACATAAAGGACGACGTCCCTCCATACTGTTTCTTCTCCTGATTGGTGCTGCTGAGTCCTGAGTCTCTCCACTCACTAGGAAACATCAGAACCAGTCAGAATGAGAGAGACATTCTTCTATAATTAATCACTTTCACTGTTTAAATTACACTTCCTTACAGTAGCTGTTGCAGCATTAAGTATCATTACAGTATATTTCATGTCCTTACATATGATTTATTAGGTGTAGATTTACTAGTTGTACTCATAAAAAAACTTATTTTAATTAATACAAGTAACAAATTACTTACTAGTTGGAGGTAACCACTCCTTGCTGTTTCTTCTCCTGATGGGGGCTGATGATTCTGGATCTGTCTGTTTCTGCAGCTGCGTTGTTTTGAGAGTGAAGGTTTAATGCATGATTACAAATGTGAATTGTTCCATGTGAAAATGTGAAAGTAACTGTTACTCTGGTTAAAACACAGCTGATGTGTGTCTTAATAAAAAAGAGGAAAACTAGACAACAATCAGTCATCACACACAGTAAATCTGTATAATGTAGCATTGTGCTAATATACCGCTAGTTCCCCTTAAGGAACAGAAATATCTTGTGATTTATTGGAAAATACTATTTTCTGATATCTGCATGTATTTACCAATATACAGTATGTCAGTATACAGGTCCTTCTCAAAAAATTAGCATATTGTGATAAAGTTCATTATTTTCTGTAATGTACTGATAAACATTAGACTTTCATATATTTTAGATTCATTACACACAACTGAAGTAGTTCAAGCCTTTTAATTATTTTAATATTGATGATTTTGGCATACAGCTCATGAAAACCCAAAATTCCTATCTCAAAAAATTAGCATATTTTATCCGACCAATAAAAGAAAAATGTTTTTAATACAAAAAAAGTCAACCTTCAAATAATTATGTTCAGTTATGCACTCAATACTTGGTCGGGAATCCTTTTGCAGAAATGACTGCTTCAATGCGACGTGGCATGGAGGCAATCAGCCTGTGGCACTCCTGAGGTGTTATGGAGGCCCAGGATGCTTCGATAGCGGCCTAAAGCTCATCCAGAGTGTTGGGTCTTGCGTCTCTCAACGTTCTCTTTACAATATCCCACAGATTCTCTATGGGGTTCAGGTCAGGAGAGTTGGCAGGCCAATTGAGCACAGTAATACCATGGTCAGTAAACCATTTACCAGTGGTTTTGGCACTGTGAGCAGGTGCCAGGTCGTGCTGAAAAATGAAATCTTCATCTCCATAAAGCTTTTCAGCAGATGGATCATGAAGTGCTCCAAAATCTCCTGATAACTAGCTGCATTGACCCTGCCCTTGATAAAACACAGTGGACCAACATCAGCAGCTGACATGGCACCCCAGACCATCACTGACTGTGGGTACTTGACACTGGACTTCAGGCATTTTGGCATTTCCCTCTCCCCAGTCTTTCTCCAGACTCTGGCATCTTGATTTCCGAATGACATGCAAAATTTGCTTTCATCCGGAAAAAGTACTTTGGACCACTGAGCAACAGTCCAGTGCTGCTTCTCTGTAGCCCAGGTCAGGCGCTTCTGCCGCTGTTTCTGGTTCAAAAGTGGCTTGACCTGGGGAATGCGGCGCCTGTAGCCCATTTCCTGCACACGCCTGTACACGGTGGCTCTGGATGTTTCTACTCCAGACTCAGTCCACTGCTTGCGCAGGTCCCCCAAGGTCTGGAATCGGTCCTTCTCCACAATCTTCCTCAGGGTCCGGTCACCTCTTCTCGTTGTGCAGCGTTTTCTGCCACACTTTTTCCTTCCCACAGACTTCCCACTGAGGTGCCTTAATTCAACACTCTGGGAACAGCCTATTCGTTCAGAAATTTCTTTCTGTGTCTTACCCTCTTGCTTGAGGGTGTCAATGATGGCCTTCTGGACAGCAGTCAGGTCGGCAGTCTTACCCATGATTGCGGTTTTGAGTAATGAACCAGGCAGGGAGTGTTTAAAAGCCTCAGGAATCTTTTGCAGGTGTTTAAAGTTAATTAGTTGATTCAGATGATTAGGTTAATAGCTCATTTAGAGAACCTTTTCATAATATGCTAATTTTTCGAGATAGGAATTTTGGGTTTTCATGAGCTGTATGCCAAAATCATCAATATTAAAATAATTAAAAGGCTTAACCTACTTAAGTTGTGTGTAATGAATCTAAAATATATGAAAGTCTAATGTTTATCAGTACATTACAGAAAATAATGAACTTTATCACAATATGCAAATTTTTTTAAAAGGACCTGTATGTGCATTTCTGTGCAACTAGTTTATTTAAACCGTAACAATATTTGTATCATTTATTTTTCAACATAACAAAGTCCCCCAATATTTGCTTTTAAAACCAAAATAACTAAATTACGGCATGTTTTTGATTTTCAGTTTTGTTCTTGAATCACAAACAGTAAAAACAGATAAGAAGCTCTTATATTCCATTATGTTTAGTTTAATCAGACACAAGTTGTTTGACCTGAAGTTTTTACTTGTTTCTTCACGTGTTGTACTGGATAATGATCTTTTTATTTCATCTTATTGTTCCTGAACACATGGAGAATTTCATGCTGTTTAAGGGAGTTAAACATGTGACCCTCTGAACAGGGCGTTGTGAGACATAACCGGTGGTGCAGGACGCCCCTTACACAATTCACACATTTTATCTTCTTAAATCTCTGTTGCGTGTGTGAAATGCACTAATGTGACGTCCACACTTTCCTCACAAAAGTATGTGAACCTTTCGGGATTACGTGGAGTTTTGCATGAATTGGTCATAAAATGTGCTCTGAACTTCATTTAAGTCTTTAGACTTAATAACTGGTTGACCCTCCTTTGGCAGCAATAACCTCAACCAAACGTTTCCTGTAGTTGCAGATCAGACCTGCACAACGATCTGGAGTAATTTCAGGCCACTCCTCTTCATAAAACTGTTTCAGTGTAGTAATATATTGGGATGTCTGGTGTGAATCGCTCTCTTAAGGTCATGCCACAGCATTTAATTCGGGTTGAGGTCAGGACTCTGACTGGGCCACTCCAGAAGGCGTATTTTGTTCTGTTGAAGCCATTCTTTTGTTGAATTACTTGAATGCTTTGGGTCATTGTCCTGCTGCATCACCCTTACTCTGCGGAGCTTCAGTTGGCGGACAGATGGTCTTACGTTTTCCTGCAAAATGTCCTGATAAACTCTGGAATTCATTTTTTGAGGCTTTGATGTTGGTGTGTTGTGCCTTTTTTTCTACACACATAGTGTTATGTGTTCTTTCCAAACAACTCAATTTTGGTTCCATCTGTCCGCAGAATATTTTGCCAGTCGTGCTGTGGAACATCCTGGTGCTCTTTTGCAAACTTCAAACGTGCAGCAATATTTGTCCTGGACAGTAATGGCTGTCCTCCCATGTACTCCATTCATGTTTAATGTTTTCCTTATTGTAGATGTGTCTTCAAATATGTTAGCATGTGCCAGAGATTTCTGTAAGTCTTTAGCTGAGACTCTAGGATTCTTCTTTACCTCATTAAGCATTCTGCACTGTGCTCTTGCAGTCATCTTTACAGGATGACCACGCCCAGGGAGAGTAGCAACAGTGCTGAACTTTCGCTATTTGTAGACAGTCTGTCCTACCGTGGACACATGAACATCAAGGCTTTTGGAGATACTTTTGTAACCCTTTCCAGCTTCATGCAAGTCAACAATTCTTGATCGTAGGTCTTCTGAGAGCTCTTTCTGGGAGGCATGGCAGTCAGTGCACATCAGGCAGTGCTTCTTGAATCCAGTGAACCCAAAACTGATGTGTGTTTTTAAAGGGCAGGGCAGCTTTCAGCAACACATCCAATATCATCACACTGATTGGACTCAAGGTTGGCTCACTCCTGGCTCCAATTAGCTCTTGGAGAAGTCATTAGGCTAGGGGTTCACATACTGCTTCCACCCTGCACTGTAAATGTTTACATGTTATGTTCAATAAAAACATGTAAACATAAAATGTTTGTGTAGTATTATTTCAAGCAGACTGTGTTTTTTTATTGTTGTGACTTTTAGAGCACATTTTATGACCAATTCATGCCAAACTACACATAATCCCAAAGGATACACATACTTTTTCTTGCAACTGTATTTCTAGTTTTCTGCATAAAAAAATAACCAATTGGTTTAATAATATCTGGTTCAATATCGAGTTCAATAATAATAATAATAATAATAATAATAATAATAATAATTATTATTATTATTATAAATTTTCTTGTTTTATTACATGTATTTTTATTAAGTTGAAGCTTTCAGCGCCTCTACAATATGAATAAATTTTGCCATTATTTAATTTAAAGGATTAGGGTACGAGGTGGGGTACAAACTGGACAGGGTGCCAATCCATCGCAGGGCACACACACATACCCGCGCTCACACACTCATTCACACACTACAGGCAATTTGGGAACGTCTATTAACCTAAGCTACATGTCTTTGGACTGTGGGAGGAAACCGGAGTATCCAGAGGAAACCCACTAAGCACGGGGAGAATATTCAAACTCCATGCACTTAGGAAATAGGAATCGAGCCTGGCCGGGAATCGAACCCGGACCCTGGAGGTGCAAGGCGACAGTGCTACCCACTACACCAAAAAAAAAAAAATGTACACTGTCTATTTATAAACACTGTGGATGTGTGTGTTTTTATATTACTTGTACATTAATGTTGGTGTAGGAGAATGAGGACTCGTTCCCATTTGAGCTTTTCAATAATTTGTGGTCAAATAATTATTTAATGCTGAACACAAACAACAAAAAAGTATGATGATTATTATTTGAAAACGTAAAAAAGCCTGAATAGTCTCGTGTGGATTTACGTCATGAGTCATTTTCTCAGGACAAGATTCTTAAATTCCTGTCTTCCTTAAAATATTCCTTTTTAATTTTGGCATTTCTTCCATATAAGAGTTTTTTTGCCGAACAAATAAGAAGCTGATAAAAACTCATAAGGGCTCCACAAATGCCCTTAAAAATCAATATTGATTTAAGAACGGCGCTTAAAAATCGATACCAAGGCATTAGTGACACCTTAATGTCTACGTCAGAATTCACACGGAGTCAAAAAGAGGCTGTAAGAAGCTGTTACCTCTACTGAGCTCTTCATAATGTATGTCGTAAAAAGTTTGCATCGGTTCAGATTCAAAAGCAAATTCGGATCAGTGGAATGGGGGTGTTAGATTCATTCATTGGTAAAATCTCTGCATTATTGCAGTGCAGTGGGGTTACACACAGGTGCATTGTGGGTAAGAAGCTGACTGATGAAAGCGAAATCTCACTTACTGATCAGAGTCCTTCACATAAACATCATCTGAAAATGTTTTTATCTTTCTATTTGATTCCTAAATTAAAATCTGATACACGTGATAAGTTTATAAAATATCAGTGTTTATCATTAGTGTGAAGTCGAGTTATTTACTTACCCGTACTGAAGGTGTCGTGTGAAACAACAGAAAGAAATAAAATGTTAGATAGAATATAAAGAGAAAAAAATATAATTTAAATTCAGAATATCTGCTAAACAATCTTCACTCTGTGCTTTTAGTACAAAGATGTTCAGCTCCAATTGTAAGACTTTTTATTAAATATAACAATAGATACACAGTCAGTATAAATAGTTTATATTTCGACAGTGAAATACTTCATGCAGTGTGTTTTCTCAGTGCAGTAACATATCTGTGATAAACTGTTGAATAAAACACTCCATATGAAGTTACAGCGCTGAGCATCATGATTATTTAATTACACACTCATGCATTATTGTCATATAACAGCAGAATCTGTTGTGTCATTCTCTACATAATCACCTACAATCATCATAAAGCCTCACACGCTATAATCACATATAACACATGATTGTAGTTTTTCATAAATAAATCCACTATACAGTAATAATGGGATCATGTTGCCGTGTGTGAAGCAAACACTCACTGCTGCTGTTCATTTCTACTCACTGTTCAGTTCCAGAGTCTCATCATAGAGGAGAAAGTTCATTAAAGACACGAGTCTGAATAACTAAGAGAGTGAAGACGTCTAAACTGAGCTTTATTCATCTGTTTCTGTCACAAGCTCTTCTGTATGAAAGTTTCTTTCTCCTCTAGCTCTTTACTCGTCTTTTCTACTTTTCTATCTGTGCCTTTGATATCGAACTTTCAGTATCAGTGTGTAGGTCAGATGTGTGTGTGTGTGTGTGTGTGTGTGTGTGTGTATGTGTGTGTGTAGAACACTAATGATAAACTAGACAACAGCATGATGAATGTTCTGCCAGCGATCACAGTCTGTTGTGTTCACTACACTATGCTCATGATGCTCATATATCTATGTGCTATTGCACTCTGAACACACAGCACAGTCCAATCTATTTCATCTGCACAATAAATATATTATTCATGCAGCATCAACACATCACTATCAGAGAAAAGACTTTATACTCACCTCTTTGCATCTGTGAAAGTAAATAATAGAGAGTGAAGATTTAATACATGATTACAAATGTGAATTGTTCCATGTGAAAATGTGAAAGTAACTGTTACTCTGGTTAAAACACAGCTGATGTGTGTCTTAATAAAAAAGAGGAAAACTAGACAACAATCAGTCATCACACACAGTAAATCTGTATAATGTAGCATTATGCTAATATACCGCTAGTTCCCCTTAAGGAACAGAAATATCTTGTGATTTATTGGAAAATACTATTTTCTGATATCTGCATGTATTTACCAATATACAGTATGTCAGTATATGTGCATTTCTGTGCAACTAGTTTATTTAAACCGTAACAATATTTGTATCATTTCTTTTTCAACATAACGAAGTCCCCCAACATTTGCTTCTAAAACCAAAATAACTAAATTACGGCATGTTTTTGATTTCCAGTTTTGTTCTTGAATCACAAACAGTAAAAACAGATAAGAAGCTCTTATATTCCATTATGTTTAGTTTAATCAGACACAAGTTGTGTGACCTGAAGTTTTTACTTGTTTCTTCACGTGTTGTACTGGATAATGATCTTTTTATTTCATCTTATTGTTCCTGAACACCACTGAGAATTTCATGCTGTTTAAGGGAGTTAAACATGTGACCCTCTGAACAGGGCGTTGTGAGACATAACCGGTGGTGCAGGACGCCCCTTACACAATTCACACATTATATCTTCTTGAATCCCTGTTGCGTGTGTGAAATGCACTAATGTGACGTCCACACTTTCCTCACTCAGCCCACTATTACTGCCACGGCTAAGACTGCTGCATACAGTTGCAAGAAAAAGTATGTGAACCTTTCGGGATTACGTGGAGTTTTGCATGAATTGGTCATAAAATGTGCTTTGAACTTCATCCAAGTGTGGGAGATAATTCTTCCACCTGTTGATGTTGCTGTTAGTTTAAAATATCAATCAGTTAACAAATTACTTACAAAGAGAATTAAAGAAGATTACGCCACGCAGAGCTGGATGAAGTAAGTCAGGCTTTTATTGCAGCAATAAGAACCCAGGTGAGCCGGACTAGCAATGCTTTGGATCAAATCCCAAGCAGTGCCAAAATCGGACTACCTTCACAGTCAAAAGCACGCTCCTTTTATACAGTTCATAAGAGGGGGGATCTCCAGTCTCCTTCCCTGTACATTCACCTCGTTTGACCACATCAAAATTTTATTCCATTATCATCCAGTTTCTATCAATTAATTTTCCATTATAATTACACCTCGTTATTTTTGACTCCTCCCTGCGCTTATCTGACTCCTCCTACGCTTATTAATTTCCCATTATAAATCGTTTTCTTTAATATTTATTTTCTATTATTTTTACACTTTTCGTATCTTTTTTATAAAAAAATATAGGGTGGCGCTTATTTTCAAGGCTTTTTCCTCGTTTTTCTTTGGTTTGTTCTTCATTTCTCAAGAGACCAGCCATGGGTAGGCATCTCCTCTGCACTATTTTACTTATTTTGCCTTATTTTACCCATTTCAATGTTTCTTATGTATTTTGTTCTATTTTATAGCTAACCGCGACTTCTCCATTGATGACTTTATCCCTTTGGATGACTTGGACAGCCAAGGCAGTCCAGATCGTGTTCCTTCTGAGGACTACAACCCGACTGAACCTGTTTTGGATCAGGCCTCCGTGAGTCCTGTCTGAGCTGATTCTGAGTTGTCTGGCTCTTTGATGCATTATCTACGAGACAAAGGATTTACCTATTTTAAGAAAGGTGATCCCAAATCTGGTCTTTCTAAAAGACGGCATTTGGATTTTGAGAGTCCTCACTGTTCTTTTCAGCCAGTGAGGCCAGAGTCTAGTACTCCAGCTCCATCTATCAGATACCCTAGATGTAATGTAAGTGTTGGTACCCAAACTGATTTTAAAGTGTCTGTTAATACACAGACTAAGGATACAGCTACTGTTGGTACTCAAACAGATTTTCCTCAAGCACCTGCTCCTCTGTTAAATCGTGGCATTTCTGCTTTTATTCCTCTCACTGACCTTCCTCTTGGTGTTGTTTTAGCTCAAAGAAGGTTTGATACTGTATGTAATTTTATTTCTGTTGATGCTTCACCCTGGCCCCTTATGTCTTTTTGTATTTTACGTTGGGCTTTTATACTCTGTATTTTTATATTATTATTATGTAGATACACATTTTTATTCTATATCTACTCTTATTTACATTTACATTTACATTTAGGCATTTGGCAGACGCTCTTATTCAGAGCGACTTACATTTTTTTTTTATCTCATTACACATCTGAGCAGTTGAGGGTTAAGGGCCTTGCTCAAGGGCCCAACAGTGGCAACTTGGTGGTTGTGGGGTTTAAACCTGGGATCTTCTGAACCGTAGTCCATTGCCTTAACCACTGAGCTACCCCTGGCCCCTTTTATTAAACTATGTTATTCATAAGACTGGCTCTGTGTCTCAGATTTTTCTGTTTCTTGTTTGCTCGTACCAGCCTGCGCCCGTGGCGCTTTGCACATATGGTTTAGGGAAACTCCTGATCCTTTTAAGTTTGGTTTCGAGGGGGTAATTTATTACATAGGTTTCTGTGCACCTCGCTAGCTTTCCTCATTATCTGGTTTCTTCTATGGCCTGGTCACGCGTTCTTTTCTATGTTCCTCTCATTACCCTAGTTTCTGTTTATCTGTGTGGCAGGGTAAATGTTTGTTTTGAAATGTGCTTCGTTGGGGGGTGTGGCTATCAGATTAATACGGGGAACGCAGTCTATTTAAGGACCCTTATTTTGACTAGTGGTGTTGTGTTTGTGGTGTCTGGGTCCTCTGCAACCTGGCGTGTCCCTTTTCGTTCCTGATCCCTGTTAAGGTAGGCTTGGGTTTTATTGACTGTGTAGCTAGGTGAATAGCTTAATGCTAATCAATGCTATTTACAGTTTAATTCTAGTGGAGGTGACGGCATGGACGTGTGGGCTATTCTCGGCGGAGCGCGCTTTTAGGTATGCCGGTATTTATAATAAATTGTTCTTACTTTGGCAGTAAGCATACTTAGTGTATTTTTATAGTATCAGCGGCGCTAGCGGGATGAGAAGGCCGCCCGGTAGATTGAGCTGCGGCATCGGCGGTGAGTACTCATGCAGCTTCGTGCGGGCGATTGTCTAAACCAAGTAAGTATACATTTTGTGCTTGTCTTTCCATGTGGTCAATAGATGGAGGTTAATGTGTTTATTTTCCTCATGCTAGGAGTGTGGTGGACTATTATAATCTCCTCGCCTTATTCCTAGTTGATAATGCTAGCGGCGACGCCATTGCTGTTTTGCTTATGTGTAAGAAGATTGCTTGCTTGTGACTCGGCTGCTTTGTAGGCCGTGGGGCTGGTAGCTACGGTGTGCATGCTGTTTAAGTTTCTTTTTGTTTTCTTATTTTTACTCTTGATTGCTTTTTGTTCTTGTTTTGTGTGAATGGAATTGCCTTTCCTGGCTGATTGTTTTGCATGTTTGCTTTGTGTATTCTGTTGTGACGGCGCGAATGTTTGTGTTGTTGTTGTCCTTTTTTTTGTTGTGTTAATTTGGTGCGTTTAGGCACCGGTCTCGGTCGTATATAGGATTGGGAGATGACTTGGTGCCCTCCTCCATATGCTATTGAGTCTGTGAAATTGTTTATTTCTGTTTTGTTTGATGTGATTATTGTTTAGTGGGAATTGTGTGGACTTTACACAATTGTGTTCGCTTTGTGTGTGTGTGTGTGTGTGTGTGTGTGTGTGTTTTTCTCTTTCTTTATTGTTGTGATTAGGAGCCAGGCACTGTGCAGGACAGAGAAAGCTGGCTGCATGCATTTGT
The DNA here is from genome assembly GCF_024256425.1 of Clarias gariepinus. Taxonomy (NCBI): domain Eukaryota; kingdom Metazoa; phylum Chordata; class Actinopteri; order Siluriformes; family Clariidae; genus Clarias; species Clarias gariepinus. The sequence continues at coordinate 21,350,302 of NC_071123.1, forward strand.
GGTGTGTGCTTCACCGATTGCAAGGGTATCAACATAATTCTTTCTTGTAGTGAGTGCATGGCACTTAATTTGATGTGGATTTGGGGGGGTTTTTGAATGATTTTCTGAGCTGCAGCCGGCCTGCTTTGTCCTGTAGGTTTCTGTTCCCTTTTTCCTCTGTCCCTGAGGACTGTTTTTATAAATTTTCATTGATTGCTTCTGTGTCTCTTGGGAGCAAATAGATATTTGTCTGCTTTTAATAAATAAACCATCCTTTTTGTACTGTTACCCACGTCTCAGGTACTCATTATTCTTGCCTTTGATAGGTGGAGCTTACCTGTGTGTCTTTATTGGGAGTATTTCCCTGGCGCCCCACCAGGGTGGCGTAGTCGGATTAAATAAATTTTGTAAATTCCCGCCTTTCGGGATATAACGGTTGTCACATTTTGGCGTAATCGGCAGGATCCACCTGGTAAGGCAAGGAAATTTCTTGAGTCGTGGGTATATTTATATTTGGTGATTTTTTTTTTTTTTGTGTTTTTTTTTTCATAAGCAAAACAGCAGTGTGCTTTAGATTTCGTGGGCAAGTATGGAGGATGAGATGCAGGAGTTGCGAGAACTGGTGTCTCAGTTGAGGATGGATAATGACCGTTTGCGACGTGAGCGTGAGCTTTCCGGTTCCAATGCTGTCCGTGTTGCTGCTGTAACCACACCTGGCCCATCCCAGTCAGCGGAAGTCGATTTAGTGGCACCGGAACGATTTGTTTTTGTGCCTAGGGATCGGCGGTGTCCAAAATTTTGTGGTAAATCGGGTATAGGCATTGAGGAGTGGGTGGAGGAGGCCGAAGAATGTATGCGGGTTCGTTGTTTGTCTAAGGCTGATAAGGCATTTTTCCTCTTTGACCACTTGGAAGGTGAAGCCCGGGAGGAGATTAGACATCGTCCCAGTGGGGAACGGGGAGATCCGGACAAGATTATTATGATTTTACGTGAGCTGTATGGTTGCTATCAGTCATATGTAGCGCTCCAAGAAGCATTTTTCTCTAGGAAACATCAAGATGGGGAATCTTTGTTAGAGTTTTCCCTGGTCTTGATGTCTCTACTCGAGAGGGTTAAACAACAGTCGGCCAATGCTATTCCTAATTCCGACATTGTGTTGCGTGATCAGTTTGTAGAGTATGTTGCTGATAGTGCCCTCCGCCGGGAATTGAAGCAGTTAGTCCGTCGTCAGCCCGCCGTTACATTATTGGAGGTACGGGGGGAAGCAATTAGGTGGGAACGAGAAGGGATGCCAGGAGGGGCGAGGGGTAGAAGTCAGTCCGTCCCAATGGCATATGGCATCCAGTACGGAGTGCAAGGGCATTCTCACTTAGAGCTGAGGGAGTTGCGGGAGATGCTGCAATTGCAGCAGCAGCAGCTGGATCGGCTTACTCGAAGTGTTGCAGATATGCGGTTTCCTCAACGGGCTCGCCGGCCCTCTCGTGCCGAAGTGGTGTTACTTTGTCACCGGTGTCAAAAACCAGGTCACGTTGCCCGTGAATGTGATGGAGAACGTGTTCGTTCTTCCTCCTTAGTTTGCCGTGAGTCACCTTCTTCGACAAGGGTTGGACCAACTTTTGTTCAGCCGTCGGAAAACTAGGTCCCACCGAGCTGCTGAGTCACCGTTCGGTAGGGAAAGACACTGACTCAATGACGTTAACTTCTTTGCCACATTTAATGGCATCATGTCCACACCTTGTTGTTTGTATGGGAGGTGTACAAGTACCCTGTTTGATCGATACTGGCTCTATGGTATCTACGATTACGGAAAGTTGTTTCATGGAACTCTTTGTACCATTGGGCCAGGATCGTCTCCGGGCATGTCATTGGTTGCAGCTTCAGGCGGCCAATGGATCGTTAATTCCGTACGTTGGTTATGTTGAGTTGGACGTAGAGCTTTGTGGCCAGGTAATTTCAGGGTGTGGCGTATTGGTTGTTAGAGATCCCCCTAAGGGCACTGGTGCTCGAGTCCCTGGGATCTTGGGGATGAATGTTTTAAGTCGGTGTTATCAGGAGCTCTTTGGGTTGCACGGTGCTGCCCTTTTTGATGCACTATCTGTGTCAGAGGCCTCCCAGTTGGTGGTCCAAGCATTACAACATTGTCAGGAGGTAGGTGCCACCCCTCAGGCAAGCCATATTGGAAAGGTGCGATTGCGGGGTCGTCATGGCTGTTGCATTCCAGGCGGCACTATGAAAGTGGTGGCTGCTACTTGTTCTGAGCACTTCGCTGGGGGAACTGTGCTCTTTGAACCCCCAGAAACAGGGCTGCCTGCCGGACTTTTGGCATCTGCTGCCTTACTACGAGTGACTCGGGGTACAGTTTATGTACCTGTTGTCAACGTAGGTAAGACTGACATAATGCTTTTTCGGAACTCCGTTTTGGGCACCTTGCACCAGGCATTTATGGTGAGCTTGCCTAGTGGTGTTTCAGAATGTAATTCAGTTGCTGTGTCCGTAAATTTACAGACTTCTGTTGTTCTTCCTTCAGTAGTGGAACAAATCAAGAGTCTTGATCTGTCCGTGTTGTCAGAGTCTGAACAGAACCAGGTAAGATCCCTGTTGTTAAAATTTTCTACAGTTTTCTCTGCGCACGAAGGTGATTTGGGATGCACGCAGCTCCTTTCTCATGACATCCCCTTAACGGACTCGGTCCCAGTTCGTCAACGGTATCGGCGGATACCACCGTCAGAGTATGATGTGGTGAAAACGCACATAAACCAGCTACTAGAAAATAACATTATTAGAGAGAGTTGTAGCCCCTATGCCTCTCCTATTGTTTTGGTCAAAAAGAAGGATGGGACCATGCGCATGTGTGTCGATTACCGTCAGCTGAATGCAAAAACCCGAAAAGACGCCTTTCCCTTGCCACGGATAGAGGAAACCTTGGATTCACTGACGGGGGCCCGGTGGTTCTCCACCATGGACCTCGCCAGTGGTTATAATCAGGTTTCTGTTACCGAGGCGGATAGACATAAGACTGCCTTTTGTACACCTTTCGGTCTGTTTGAATGGAATCGTATGCCATTTGGGCTCTGCAATGCCCCAGGCACCTTCCAGAGGTTGATGGAGAGGTTGTTTGGGGATCAGCAGTGCCAGTCCCTTCTTTTATACTTGGATGACATTGTGGTGTTTTCTTCTTCCGTAGCACAACATCTGGATAGGTTGGAGGTGGTTCTAAGTCGACTGGAGCGAGAGGGGCTAAAGGCAAAGTTAGCTAAGTGTGCGTTTTTCCAACAGGAGGTAAGTTATTTGGGACACATAATTTCGGCTAAGGGGGTGTCGACAGACCCAAGTAAGATAGAGGCAGTGAAACAATGGCAACGTCCTACGGGGGTGGCAGAGCTTCGGTCGTTTCTGGGGTTTGCCAGTTATTATCGGAGGTTTGTAGAAGGTTTTGCCAAGTTGGCAGCTCCTCTACATCGTCTAGTAGCTGAATTTGCGGGTCGTAAGTCCAGGGGTCGAGCAGAGTCGAGGTTTGGGGTGGCTTGGACAGAGCAGTGCCAGGTGAACTTTGAGGAACTGAAGAGCAGGCTCACTTCTGCCCCAGTATTGGCGTATGCTGATTTCTCCCTTCCCTTTATCTTGGAGGTAGACGCTAGTCATGGAGGGTTGGGAGCAGTTCTGTCCCAGGAACAGGGAGGGAAGGTGCAGCCTATAGCCTATGCTAGTCGCAGTCTTAGGCCCACTGAGCGCAACATGTCAAACTATAGTTCCATGAAGTTGGAATTTTTGGCGCTCAAGTGGGCCATGACTGAGAAGTTTAGAGAATATTTGCTGGGGCAGAGGTGTGTCATCTTTACTGATAATAACCCTCTTAGCCACCTGGCTACGGCTAAGCTCGGGGCCACAGAGCAGCGGTGGGCGGCGCAGTTGGCCTCTTTTGATTTTGAGCTAAGGTATCGTTCTGGGAGGAGCAACCGGAATGCGGATGCCCTTTTGCGACAGGGTCCTTCCAGTCAAGGTGATTTGGCGGGGGTACTACCTGGTATAGCGCTTCCCACTGTGGTACAGCAGGCTGGTGAGGTGGGGATGGCTTCTCAAGCAGCAGTTACGGTGCTGCCTGGTTTGGCTGTGGATATGCAGTCATTACAGGATGAGGACCCTGTTATAGGGGAAGTGTTAAGGTTTTGGAGGCGAGGAGCCCCACCTAATTTAGAGGAACGTCGACAGCTACCCAAGGCTGTGGTAACTCTTTTGCGACAATGGGGTCGGCTGTGTGAGGAGGACGGGGTATTGTACCGCCGAGTGTTTCGTTCTGATGGGGGAGAGGAGGTGTTGCAAGTGGTGTTACCAGCACTATTGCATCACGAGGTACTGACACAGTTACACCAGGAGCACGGGCACCAGGGGGTGGAACGCACCACTGAGCTGGTGCGACAGCGTTGTTTTTGGCCAGGCCTGACAGCCGATGTGGTACGATGGTGTCGAGAGTGCGAAAGGTGTCAGGCTTCAAAGGATACACGACATCTTCCCAATAGTTTTATGGGTCATTTGTTGGCCTCGAGGCCGAATGAAATACTCGCCCTTGATTTCACTGTATTAGAACCTACCCGGTCAGGATTGGAAAACGTGCTGGTAATAACGGATGTTTTTACAAAATATACCTTGGCTGTACCTACACGAGACCAACGGGCAGAGACAGTGGCCCAGGTTTTGGTGGCGGAGTGGTTCTACAAGTTTGGCGTCCCTAGTCGGATTCATTCAGATCAGGGCCGTAATTTTGAGTCTTCCTTGGTACAGCAGCTTTGTGCACTGTATAAGGTGGAAAAATCGCGTACCACTCCTTACCATCCAGCAGGGAATGGGCAGTGCGAGCGTTTTAACAGGACGTTGCACAACCTTTTGCGTGCTCTGCCTGTGTCTAGAAAAAGGGACTGGGCCTCATGCCTTCCACAAGTGCTGTTTTATTATAACACTACCCCTCATCAGACGACTGGTGAGTCCCCATTCTTTTTAATGTTTGGGCAAGAACCAAGACTCCCTGTGGACTTCCTCCTGGGTAGGGGCCAGGAGGTTGTAGTTGGTGGTGTGCATGAGTGGATGAGGGAGCACCAGGCTAGGCTTTGGGTGGCATTTGAGGGGGCACGGGGAAGACTGGAAGCTGCAGCAGGTCGTCGTAAAGCACAACACGATGCTCATGTTCATGATACACCACTGGGGGAGGGTCAGTTGGTTTATCTGCGTGATTATGGCGCCAGAGGTCGTCATAAAATTCAGGATCTGTGGAGCCCTGTGGTGTATCAGGTGGTTAGAGCCCCTAAGGAGGGTGGGGCAGTATATGCCATCGCACCAGTGGATGATCTGGGGAAGGTTAGATGTGTCCATCGGTCTGCCTTGAAGGCCCGGATCCGGAAGGATAGTGCGGTTTCAGTCTCTCCCCGTTCCCCCCCTTTGGAGACCAAGGTGTCGACACCAGAAGTCTTGGAGAAAGAAATTGATTTGTTTATGGTGGTGCCAGAATTTCCTCCGGTACAGGTTTCCCGGGATACTATTAGGTCACCTAGTGGGCCTGCAAATGCTGACGCGGGGACCACAGTTGTTGGGGGCCCTGAGGCTCCTAACTCTGTAGTAAGTGTATTACCAGGGCCTGTGCATTTGTCAGTGAGTCAGTTAAGTGGTCCGAGTACTTCTCTATGGAGAACAGGGCGGACTACCGCAGGCCATCATTCAAATCTGCACCGGTTACCCCGTGCTGCAGCCGAAGGCATGAGGACGGCTGTAACATCAAGCCCTGTCTCAAATAAAATTTCTGTTTGGTTTAGGCCATGGGACATGGATACGGAGTAATCTAAGGGTATGGGTCCTTCAGTCATCGTCGGGACGCCGATAAAAAAAATAGGGGGTAGAATGTGGCAGGGTAAATGTTTGTTTTGAAATGTGCTTCGTTGGGGGGTGTGGCTATCAGATTAATACGGGGAACGCAGTCTATTTAAGGACCCTTATTTTGACTAGTGGTGTTGTGTTTGTGGTGTCTGGGTCCTCTGCAACCTGGCGTGTCCCTTTTCGTTCCTGATCCCTGTTAAGGTAGGCTTGGGTTTTATTGACTTTGTAGCTAGGTGAATAGCTTAATGCTAATCAATGCTATTTACAGTTTAATTCTAGTGGAGGTGACGGCATGGACGTGTGGGCTATTCTCGGCGGAGCGCGCTTTTAGGTATGCCGGTATTTATAATAAATTGTTCTTACTTTGGCAGTAAGCATACTTAGTGTATTTTTATAGTATCAGCGGCGCTAGCGGGATGAGAAGGCCGCCCGGTAGATTGAGCTGCGGCATCGGCGGTGAGTACTCATGCAGCTTCTTGCGGGCGATTGTCTAAACCAAGTAAGTATACATTTTGTGCTTGTCTTTCCATGTGGTCAATAGATGGAGGTTAATGTGTTTATTTTCCTCATGCTAGGAGTGTGGTGGACTATTATAATCTCCTCGCCTTATTCCTAGTTGATAATGCTAGCGGCGACGCCATTGCTGTTTTGCTTATGTGTAAGAAGATTGCTTGCTTGTGACTCGGCTGCTTTGTAGGCCGTGGGGCTGGTAGCTACGGTGTGCATGCTGTTTAAGTTTCTTTTTGTTTTCTTATTTTTACTCTTGATTGCTTTTTGTTCTTGTTTTGTGTGAATGGAATTGCCTTTCCTGGCTGATTGTTTTGCATGTTTGCTTTGTGTATTCTGTTGTGACGGCGCGAATGTTTGTGTTGTTGTTGTCCTTTTTTTTGTTGTGTTAATTTGGTGCGTTTAGGCACCGGTCTCGGTCGTATATAGGATTGGGAGATGACTTGGTGCCCTCCTCCATATGCTATTGAGTCTGTGAAATTGTTTATTTCTGTTTTGTTTGATGTGATTATTGTTTAGTGGGAATTGTGTGGACTTTACACAATTGTGTTCGCTTTGTGTGTGTGTGTGTGTGTGTGTGTGTGTGTGTGTGTGTGTGTGTGTGTGTTTTTCTCTTTCTTTATTGTTGTGATTAGGAGCCAGGCACTGTGCAGGACAGAGAAAGCTGGCTGCATGCATTTGTGGTGTGTGCTTTACCGATTGCAAGGGTATCAACATAATTCTTTCTTGTAGTGAGTGCATGGCACTTAATTTGATGTGGATTTGGGGGGTTTTTGAATGATTTTCTGAGCTGCAGCCGGCCTGCTTTGTCCTGTAGGTTTCTGTTCCCTTTTTCCTCTGTCCCTGAGGACTGTTTTTATAAATTTTCATTGATTGCTTCTGTGTCTCTTGGGAGCAAATAGATATTTGTCTGCTTTGAATAAATAAACCATCCTTTTTGTACTGTTACCCACGTCTCAGGTACTCATTATTCTTGCCTTTGATAGGTGGAGCTTACCTGTGTGTCTTTATTGGGAGTATTTCCCTGGCGCCCCACCAGGGTGGCGTAGTCGGATTAAATAAATTTTGTAAATTCCCGCCTTTCGGGATATAACGGTTGTCACATCTGCATGGGCAGTTTTCAGGTATTTCCCAAGCCCCTGGTATCGCTGTTTCTCTCTTGCTCCTGTCCTCTCTTTTTGCTATAATAGTTTACTTACAGGCCTTTTATATTTCTGCCTGCATAAATATATGTTGATTAAAACATGCTTACACAAGTCACAACAATAGAAAAGCACAGTCTGCTTAAAATAATACTACACAAACATTATATATTTTTTCATGTTTTTATTGAACATAAAAAATGTGGATGGAAAAGTATGTGAACCTTTGGACTTAATAACTGGTTGACCCTCCTTTGGCAGCAATAACCTCAACCAAACGTTTCCTGTAGTTGCAGATCAGACCTGCACAACGATCTGGAGTAATTTCAGTCCACTCCTCTTCACAAAACTGTTTCAGTGTAGCAATATATTGGGATGTCTGGTGTGAATCGCTCTCTTAAGGTCATGCCACAGCATTTCAATCAGGTTGAGGTCAGGACTCTGACTGGGCCACTCCAGAAGGTGTATTTTGTTCTGTTGAAGCCATTCTTTTGTTGAATTACTTGAATGCTGTGGGTCATTGTCCTGCTGCATCACCCTTACTCTGCGGAGCTTCAGTTGGCGGACAGATGGTCTTACGTTTTCCTGCAAAATATCCTGATAAACTCTGGAATTAATTTTTTGAGGTTTTGATGTTGGTGTGCTGTGCCTTTTTTTTTCTCCACACATAATGTTGTGGTTTTTTTCCAAACAACTCAATTTTGGTTTCATCTGTCCGCAGATTATTTTGCCAGTAGTGCTGTGGAACATCCAGGTGCTCTTTTGCAAGCTTTAAACGTGCAGCAATATTTTTCTTGGACAGACAATGGCTGTCCTCCCATGTACTCCATTCTTGTTTAATGTTTCCCTTATTGTAAATGTGTCAACAAATATGTTAGCATGTGCCAGAGATTTCTGTAAGTCTTTAGCTGAGACTCTAGGATTCTTCTTTACTTCATTAAGCATTCTGCGCTGTGCTCTTGCAGTCATCTTTACAGGATGACCACGCCCAGGGAGAGTAGCAACAGTGCTGAACTTTCGCTATTTGTAGACAGTCTGTCTTACCGTGGACACATGAACATCAAGGCTTTTGGAGATACTTTTGTAACCCTTTCCAGCTTCATGCAAGTCAACAATTCTTGATCGTAGGTCTTCTGAGAGCTCTTTCTGCGAGGCATGGCAGTCAGTGCACATCAGGCAGTGCTTCTTGAAACCAATGAACCCAAAACTGATGTGTGTTTTTAAAGGGCAGGGCAGCTTTCAGCAACACATCCAAAATCATCACACTGATTTGACTCAAGGTTGGCTCACTCCTGGCTCCAATTAGCTCTTGGAGAAGACATTAGGCTAGGGGTTCACATACTTCTTCCACGCTGCACTGTAAATGTTTACATGTTATGTTCAATAAAAACATGTAAACATAAAATGTTTGTGTAGTATTATTTCAAGCAGACTGTGTTTTTCTATTGTTGTGACTTTTAGAGCACATTTTATGACCAATTCATGCCAAACTACACATAATCCCAAAGGGTACACATACTTTTTCTTGCAACTGTATTTCTAGTTTTCTGCATAAAAAAATAACCGATTGGTTTAATAATATCTGGTTCAATATCGGGTTCAATAATAATAATAATATTAATAATAATAATAATAATAATTATTATTATTATTATTAATTTTCTTGTTTTATTTCATGTATTTTTATTAAGTTGAAGCTTTCAGCGCCTCTACAATATGAATAAATTTTGCCATTATTTTATTTAAAGGATTAGGGCACAAGGTGGGGTACAAACTGGACAGGGTGCCAATCCATCGCAGGGCACACACACGTGCTCACACACTCATTCACACACTACAGGCAATTTGGGAACGCCTATTAACCTAAGCTACATGTCTTTGGACTGTGGGAGGAAACTGGAGTATCCAGAGGAAACCCACTAAGCACGGGGAGAATATTCAAACTCCATGCACTTAGGAAATAGGAATTGAGCCTGGCGGGGAATCGAACCCAGACCCTGGAGGTGCAAGGCGACAGTGCTACCCACTACACCAAAAGAATAAAAATGTACACTGTCTATTTATAAACACAGTGAATGTGTGTGTTCTTATATTACTTATAAATTAATGTTGGTGTAGGAGAATGAGGACTCGTTCCCGTTTGAGCTTTCCAATAAATCGTGGTCAAATAATAATTTAATGCTGGACACAAACAACAAAAAAGTATGATTATTATTTGAAAAAAGCCTAAAGAGCCTCGTGTGGATTTACGTCATGAGTCATTTTCTCAGGACAAGATTCTTAAATCCCTGTTTTCCTTAAAATATCCCTTTTTAATTTTGGCATTTCTTCCATGTAAGAGTTTTTTTGCCGAACAAATAAGAAGCTGATAAAAACTCAAAAGGGCTCCACAAATGCCCTTAAAAATCAATATTGACTCAAGAACGGCGATTAAATTCGATACCAAGGCATTAATGACACCTTAATGTCCACGTCAGAATTCACACAGAGTCAAAAAGAGGCTGTAAGAAGCTGTTACCTCTACCGAGCTCTTCATATGTCGTAACGAATTTGCATCGGTTTAGATTCAAAAGCAAATTCGGCTCAGTGGAATGGGGGGTGTTAGATTCATTAATGGGTAAAATCTCTGCATTATTGCAGTACAGTGGGGTTACACACAGGTGCATTGTGGGTAAGAAGCTGACTGATGGAAGTAAAATCTCACTAACTGATCAGAGTCCTTCACATAAACATCTGAAATTTAAATCTGAATCTGAATTAAAATCTGATACACGTGATAAGTTTATAAAATATCAGTGTTTATCATTAGTGTGAAGTCGAGTTATTTACTTACCCATGCTGAAGGTGTCGTGTGAAACAACAGAGAGAAATAAAATGTTAGATAAAATATAAAGAGAAAAACTTCTGATTTACAGACAGAATATCTGCTAAACAATCTTCAGCTCCAGTTGTAAGACTTTTTATTAAATATAACAATAGATACACAGTCAGTATAAATAGTTTATATTCAGACAGTGAAATACTTCATGCAGTGTGTTTTCTCAGTGCAGTAACATATCTGTGATCAACTGTTGAATAAAACACTCCATATGAAGTTACAGCGCTGAGCATCATGATTATTTAATTACACACTCATGCATTATTGTCATATAACAGCAGAATCTGTTGTGTTATTCTCTACATAATCACCTACAATCATCATAAAGCCTCACACGCTATAATCACATATAACACATGATTGTAGTTTTTCATAAATAAATCCACTATACAGTAATAATGTGATCATGTTGCCGTGTGTGAAGCAAACACTCACTGCTGCTGTTCATTTCTACTCACTGTTCAGTTCCAGAGTCTCATCATAGAGGAGAAGGTTCATTAAAGACACGAGTCTGAGAAACTAAGAGAGTGAAGACGTCTAAACTGAGCTTTATTCATCTGTTTCTGTCACAAGCTCTTCTGTATGAAAGTTTCTCTCTCCTCTAGCTCTTTACTCGTCTTTTCTACTTTTCTATCTGTGCCTTTGATATCGAACTTTCAGTATTAGTGTGTAGGTCAGATTTGTGTGTGTGTGTGTGTGTGTGTGGGGGGGGGGGGGGGGGGAGAACACTAATCATAAACTAGACAACAGCATGATGAATGTTCTGCCAGCGATCACAGTCTGTTGTGTTCACTACACTATGCTCATGATGCTCATATATCTATGTGCTATTGCACTCTGAACACACAGCACAGTCCAATCTATTTCATCTGCACAATAAATATATTATTCATGCAGCATCAACACATCACTATCAGAGAAAAGACTTTATACTCACCCTTATCATCATCCTGTGAAAGTAAATAATAGAGAGTGAAGATTTAATGCATGATTACAAATGTGAATTGTTCCATGTGAAAATGTGAAAGTAACTGTTACTCTGGTTAAAACACAGCTGATGTGTGTCTTAATAAAAAAGAGGAAAACTAGACAACAATCAGTCATCACACACAGTAAATCTGTATAATGTAGCATTGTGCTAATATACCGCTAGTTCCCCTTAAGGAACAGAAATATCTTGTGATTTATTGGAAAATACTATTTTCTGATATCTGCATGTATTTACCAATATACAGTATGTCAGTATATGTGCATTTCTGTGCAACTAGTTTATTTAAGCAATAAAGTTCATTACTGCATCATTCGCTTTTAAACATAATAAAACAAATGTGTCACTAACACTCTTTTCTGAAAACTAAAGAAGAATAGGACAATGATATTTATTTAGTATCAATTCTGTTTTGGATTACAAAAAAAAAAAAAAAACAGCTAAGATGCTCTTATATTCCATTATGTTTAGTTTAATCCGACACAAGTTGTGTGACCTGAGGCTCTTATGTCTTTGCACTTGCTACTAGTTCAGTTAATTTTTCAAGGGTAACGACCCCACATAGAGCCGTTAACGATTTTAACCCATTCGTAAGGACATGAAAACGACTTCACTGTGCATTTTGACACGAGCAATAAGGACGAATTATTGACATAATGAAGTTTCAATAGCTGGTCGTTAAGGAATTTCACAATGTTCTACTGAGACCTAAGTACCTGATACTGAAACTGTACCGTCATTACAGACATAATTACAGTTATAACACTACTGACTATAACAAACTTTTATGGTGCTGATAACAATTGTAACAGGTTCGACTCTTTTGCACAGGCAGCACCATAAAGCACAGACACAGGGCGAGGTCTTCTGGGAAAAAGGGTAATTTATTTAGGATAATGGGAAAGGGAAGGGTTAAAGAAGGGAGGATGGCACAAATGGGATGGACAGAATGTGCACATGCAGGTCCGGAGGCAGTGCCACACCGCCATGCGGGCACGCAGCTGGCAATAGGTGGCGGTGGGCGGAGTGGCAGAACGGAGGGGGCCTATCTAGGGAGGCTATGGAGTAAACAAGGAGCGATAATAGATTTGGACGCACGCCCATCACAGACGCACGCCGTGACACAATATGATAATGACCTCATATCATCCCTGTTTTCACCTGTTTTCTTGTTTTTTTGTGATCTGAGTATATTATGACTGAAATAAGGCTGCCCTACATCGGCACCCTGTAAACAACGTGGGTCTCGCGAGGGGCAGAACCGCACATAAATTGTTCAGAAGAGGGCAGATCCGCAGCCTGTTACCACACGGAGTTCTGGACAGGTAAAGGCGCGACTACTTATAGACTCGCGGTTGAGAAGCAACGCTGCAATCAGCCTGAACGTGCCACACCAGGGTCCTGATACCTCAGCACTCCATGCGATCATTTAGGTAGCACCACTAAGGTAACAAGGCCAAAGGAAAAAAAAAATTAATAAATAAAAGACAGAAAGAAAAGAAAGACAGATACACAGACAAAGTGTGCTGTTCAGAGGCAAAGCCCGTGCCTCTGCCTGTCTAAGATGCTACTGAGAGAGTGGCATGCATCAGTCCAGCGTACGCGCTCAGTTAAATAGTGCAAAGCACAAACAAAACTCTCCCATATAAATCCTCTGTAAGGGCAAAGGCCCCGAGAGGATGTAGTTTTTGTTTCAGTTTCCAGAGCCCTGACTGTTCTCATGTAGACGTCGGAGCTCTGTTTTTTTTTTTTTTTTTGTATTTTGTGCTTTCAGTTCTCTTTTGTTTCCTTTTGAGTTTCCTAATTAATAATCCCACACCATCCCCAAACAGAAGGTCTTCAAGTGTGTGACATGACCACACCTTGCTCAGGTACACCAAAGACAGCCATTTCAAAATTAAGCCTGATATTCTTAACATACTGTATGATTCAGACACGATTTTGAATATGGATGTTAGATTTCTGGGCAACTTTATTCAAAATCTTGCCTGAGGCATATGTCGAGAATTTATCATCTTACATTTGCCTATATACTGTATATTTAGTAGCCCAATCTTGCTGAAATAAAGCGTACAAAGAATTTTGAATGTAACTAAACCCAAGCGAGCATACTGTACAGTAGGAGGTTGTGCCATTTACTCATATTTCTCCTGCCAATAAAATCATCAATAAAAAATGATTAAGGCCCAATAGTTGCCAGTGACTAAAGGCCGAGTCTAGTTCAGCCAGGAGGAGGAGGTGGTTCTTGCATATACGAGGATGTTCTTATGTATCATTATGGCAGTGCCCCGTGCCTTAGAATAGAAATTCTAGTGAAAATTTGTCCCAGTCACGATTTCTTTATTCTGAGATAATCATCAATGGGTTTCCTTTAAATATATTATTTTAGATTAAAATATTTTTAATGGGCAAAAATTCTGCCCCTTTTGATTGGGCCATTTAGATCTTTCACATTCCAGCTAATAAATCTAACTTTCAACCCTCCAGGATTTTTTGAGAAATCAGCCATACTGTATCAGACATGGCCAAATATGAATTTAAACAGGCAAACACAAATCACAGATGCCAACAGAAATATACATGTTTTCTTACTGAACTTTTATAAAAGCATAAAAACTAAAATTTCCCAACACATTTTTGATACATGTAACACATAACCAAACATCCAAATCTTTTCCCTATGCTTGCTTCCCCAGCAACCTGCAGAAACCCTTTTACTTTACTTGGCTCCCGATTATGCAGACTTTCCTCTCTCACTTCTTGAGATACCCCGGAATTACAATATTTACACTGAATCCAACTTATCGTTTTAAACTTTATACTGTAAAGGCTTAAGGCAATGAACATAAAAAACTATATAGAGTCACCATGTCTCCTCAGGACAATTGTCTGAATTGTCAAGACAATTGAATGTAACTTGACAGCCAATTTAGTACAGCCAGAGCCGGACTTTAGTCCTGTACAAGGATGCGGTGTTTGTAAAAAGCCTCGGCAGCCTCAGGTAAATCAAAAGTGAGAGTTTCCTTTCCGAGTCTCACACAGAGACAGGCAGGATACAGAAGTTGAAACTTCTTTGAATCTAGCTGCGCTCATATCTGGGTATAACCTCAGGAAAAATTCCGTTGAATTTTATATCATGTTGCCTAGCCTTTTCTGGAAAGCGGTGGAAGCAGACAATGAATGGCCTTGGAGATCACCCTGCTCCAGGTTTGGGGCGAATTGCGTTATACGTTCATTCAAGGACAGGTGGTGTCCTTGTTCCTTCTTCAGTAGTATTCATTCCTAGTGTAACCTTATGTTTGACGGCACAGTTAAATGCGTGTATATATTTTTAATCTGTTTATTTCTGCTGTTATTTTGTGTATGCAGGAGCCGTCATACATTACACATAATATTCCGTGTGTTTTGTAGGATTCTCTCGTAATCAAGTGTGTTATCCTCTGAATGGTGTCGTGAATATAAATAGTGATGCACTGTGTTGTGTTTGATTAAACTTGTAATTTTCTATGTCCTCCTAAAATGTACAGAACCTGAGCCATGCGGTGTAAGGTGTGTGATTACTGTTAGACATACAGTAAGGCCAGGGCTTGTATAGTGGGGGCATCGTATGCAAAACCAATGCTCTTATTTTCAGACACTCACTTAAAGCTGTTCTGAAAAGGTGGCAGGTTTGCCACATATATTTTAGGACTAAAAATTAGATGATATAAATTTGTCATCAGACTTTATTATAAAATTAAAAGAGATGATCAAACCACAGACATTTTAGATCAAATAATTTCTATTTTGCATTTAACTTATAATAAAACAATTATAATACATCTAATAAATCTTTAAATTATGTTAAATCATCAATGTTTTTCTTAAAATATCACTTTGGTATTTTTGGCATTACTTCCATAAACAAGGATTTTTGCTGACCAGATAAAAACAAATAATGACTACATAACTGGGCTTAAAAATTAATGAATCGATAACAACACTTACAGTATGTATAGATACCAAGGCATTGATGTTGGGAGGAGCGGAAGGGATTTTTTTTTACACGCTCCAATCCATACTCCATGTCAGAATTCACACAGAGTCCAAAAGAGGCTGTAAGGAGTCGTTACCTCTACCGAACTCTCCAGAGATCATAACAAATTTGCATCATTCAGATTCGAGAGTAAATTTGGCTCAGTGGAATGGGGGTGTGAGATTCATTTATTGGTAAAATCTCTGCATTATTGCAGTGCAGTGGGTTACACACAGGTGCATTGTGGGTAAGAAGCTGTCTGACGAAAGTGAAATCACACTTACTGATCAGAGTCCTTCACATAAATATCATCTGAAAATGTTTTTATTTTTCTGTTTGATTCCTGAATAAAAAATCTGATACACGGGATAAGTTTATAAAATATCAGTGTTTATCATTAGTGTGAAGTCGAGTTATTTACTTACCCGTACTGAAGGTGTCGTGTGAAACAACAGAGAGAAATGTAATGTTAGATAAAATATAATGAGAAAAACTTCTGATTTACAGACAGAATATCTGCTAAACAATCTTCACTCTGTGCTTTCAGTACAAAGATGTTCAGCTCCAGTTGTAAGACTTTTTATTAAATATAACAATAGATACACAGTCAGTATAAATAGTTTATATTTAGACAGTGAAATACTTCATGCAGTGTGTTTTCTCAGTGCAGTAACATATCTGTGATCAACTGTTAAATAAAACTCGTCTTTTCTACTTTTCTATCTGTGCCTTTGATATCTAACTTTCAGTATCAGTGTTTAGGTCAGGTGTGTGTGTGTGTGTGTGTGTGTGTGTGTGTGTGTGTGTGTGTGTGTGTGTGTGTGTAGAACACTAATGATAAACTAGACAACAGCATGATGAATGTTCTGCCAGCGATCACAGTCTGTTGTGTTCACTACACTATGCTCATGATGCTCATATATCTATGTGCTATTGCACTCTGAACACACAGCACAGTCCAATCTATTTCATCTGCACAATAAATATATTATTCATGCAGCATCAACACATCACTATCAGAGAAAAGACTTTATACTCACCCTTATCATCATCCTGTGAAAGTAAATAATAGAGAGTGAAGATTTAATGCATGATTACAAATGTGAATTGTTCCATGTGAAAATGTGAAAGTAACTGTTACTCTGGTTAAAACACAGCTGATGTGTGTCTTAATAAAAAAGAGGAAAACTAGACAACAATCAGTCATCACACACAGTAAATCTGTATAATGTAGCATTGTGCTAATATACCGCTAGTTCCCCTTAAGGAACAGAAATATCTTGTGATTTATTGGAAAAGTCTATTTTCTGATATCTGCATGTATTTACCAATATACAGTATGTCAGTATATGTGCATTTCTGTGCAACTAGTTTATTTAAATTAACAATATTTGTATGATTTATTTTTCAACATAACGAAGTCCCCCAATATTTGCTTCTTAAACCAAAATAACTAAATTACGGCACGTTTTTGATTTCCAGTTTTGTTCTTGAATCACAAACAGTAAAAACAGATAAGAAGCTCTTATATTCCATTATGTTCAGTTTAATCAGACACAAGTTGTGTGACCTGAAGTTTTTACTTGTTTCTTCACGTGTTGTACTGGATAATGATCTTTTTATTTAATCTTATTGTTCCTGAACACATGGAGAATTTCATGCTGTTTAAGGGAGTTAAACATGTGACCCTCTGAACAGGGCGTTGTGAGACATAACTGGTGGTGCAGGACGCCCCTTACACAATTCACACATTTTATCCTCTTGAATCTCTGTTGCGTGTGTGAAATGCACTAATGTGACGTCCACACTTTCCTCACTCAGCCCACTATTACTGCCACGGCTAACACTGCTGCATATTTCTAGTTTTCTGCATAAAAAATAACTGATTGGTTTAATAATATCTGCAGACCCAGTGAATTTTAAGTGTAATTACTTCATTATTTCTACTATAAGATATTGGCATGAGATACAGTGAGTATAGAGTACATCACTGTACACTGATTTAAGTGGAGTTTAGATTGAAATGTTCCTTTTATTACAGCAGAAACATGAAGTACATATTAATATTTTGATCTCAGAGACCTCCTCTGTGAAATGAGCCATCTACATAAAAAGTTGAGTTTATTATTATTATTATTATTATTATTATTATTATTATAATTATTATTATAATTATTATTATTATTATTATTATTATTTATATTCTTGTTTTATTAAATGTATTTCCATTGGGTTAAAGCTTTAAGTACAATATCAATTGATTTTGCCATTTTAAATGTAAAGGATTATTATAAAAAATTTCACACTGTATATTTATAAACACTAAATGTGTGTCTTCTTATATTACTTGTAAATTAATGTTGGTGTAGGAGCATGAGGACTCGTATGAGGCGCTGTATAAGGCTCAAATCAAACTTCACTCATGCACACACACATGAAACACTTGCATACACATATATGAAACAGTCACACATACATATATACTACTAACTGCTTAAACAACTACAGTGGCTTGCAAAACTATTCGGCCCCCTTGAACTTTCCACATTTTGTCACATTACAGCCACAAACATGAATCAATTTTATTGGAATTTCACTTGAAAGACCAATACAAAGTGGTTTACACGTGAGAAGTGGAAAGTAAATCATACACGATTCCAAACATTTTTTACAAATAAATAACTGCAAAGTGGGGTGTGCGTAATTATTCAGCCTCCTTTGGTCTGAGTGCAGTCAGTTGCCCATAGACATTGCCTGATGAGTGCTAATGACTAAATAGAGTGCACCTGTGTGTAATCTAATGTCAGTACAAATACAGCTGCTCTGTGACGGCCTCAGAGGTCGTCTAAGAGAATATTGGGAGCAAAAACACCATGAAGTCCAAAGGACACACCAGACAGGTCAGGGATAAAGTTATTGAGAAATTTAAAGCAGGCTTAGGCTACAAAAAGATATCAAAGTGAACTGTAGCGGTGTAGGGAACGAGTGAACACCGGATCTTCAGTTTAGCGGAAAACGGAATGAATAATTTCCTATAAGTCATTTATGTATTGCTGGAGTGGGAAAAAATTAAACTCAAAAAATAATTTATATTTTTATTATAATCATTATCGAGGACGACATCATATAAATAGGACACAATAATTTACATTTTGATTTAATTAAGAAACCATTCGTATTATATAGGCTAGTACCCAGATAGCACAGGTACATCGCGGATACTTCTGCTAAAGAGCGTATCATCTGGTGAAAATTGCGTTCGTTTTTTTATAGTCGTATTTTGATCATCTGTAGATCGCCTGTTTGAGCTGTTAAATGATACATCGTCTTTACATCTATACGACGTCTATACGACGTATCTTTATCATCCAAAATTTGCTGGTATGTGGACGGGAAATATATATATATAAATACAGTAATCTGGAAATAGAGTGGAGAAACATCAAAGGAGAATCAACCAGAAGGTGGCGGTAGTGCAACACTTACAGTTGCAAGCCGCCGTTAAACTCAGAAGAAGAAGAAGAACAGTGTGTGTTGAGAAGACAAACGTTTGGCGGGCGTGTGGAAAAGGTAAGCAGGAATTAATTCCCATCTTTCTAAATAGAAACGAAATACTGAACATAAATGTCACCTGCTGTTTAGCGATGTTTAGTCACGTTATTTTGGTTTAAGCTATTTTTTGTATTTTTAATCACACTTAAAATACCGACGGTCAGTGGCGGACTGGGACCAAAAAGTGGCTCTGGACTTCCTGTCCCACAGCAGCCCACATCATAATAAATTGGCTCATTAATGTAGCACGAGTTAATGCTGCTACTGATTTTATTCCAGCTTACATGTTCAGTTTGATTGTGTTTCTTTTCACTTGGCTCTGGTAGATCAGGGGGTTGGTGTTGGTCATCATCACTGACCTGCTGCACTTACAGCTTACACTGCTTACATGAGTGGTGTATCTCATACGCTGATGAGTGGTGTATCTCATACGCTGATGAGTGGTGTATCTCATACGCTGATGAGTGGTGTATCTCATACGCTGATGAGTGGTGTATCTCATACGCTGATGAGTGGTGTATCTTACACTGCATCACAATGATATCCCCTGTGAAATGTTCATGATGTCTCACAAACAAAAAGGCCAATTTGTCTTTTCCTTATAAAGTGTTTAGGTGAACTTCCGCCCATACACGTGTGACAAATATGCAAAGAAAAAAAAATCAGAAAGGGGCAAATACTTTTCCATGGCACTGCACATGTATTCAGATTGTTCTACTGGGATGAAACTGTGCCAGGGGAGTTATAGCACTTTTAAAATTATACTAACTTTACACTGATCTGAACTACTTTGAATAATGAACTTATTGTTCTTTTTTCTTTGTTTATTTGTTTTACAAATATGACCCAATATATGTTCAGTTATACTTTTTTATTTATGTTTTTGTGTTATATTTTTATAGTAGTATGTGGTTTTAAAAATGAATCTCCACTTTAATGATCCAGTGTATCATGATGTGAGATGTGGTGAGCTGCTGGATCCAGCCTCGCTGTCTCTGACCGTAATGTTAGAGCCGTCAGAGAGGAACTGTAATTTTCCTTCACACCAAAGGCAGAATCTGTTCATTAGAAGCATTTCACAACATTTACCTCTAAAGCTTTTTCTTATTTTCGTGTAACTTTCAGCTCCACTTTTTCTTCTTCCTCCTTTTCATTTATTGAAATTAATATTAATTTGCTCCAAGAAATTCACTGCACGATATTTGTATATCGCTATATTTGTAATGTTGCCCGTTAATTCATGCTGGTGTACTGATGAGAAGGACAAACTAGTCGATGCCCCTGCTCTTATATTTGATGCACTGTCAGGTTATAGTACAACCGTTCGGGTGGATCCAGCACTTAAATCCAACTAAATCTAACTACTGAAAAAAAAAAAAAAAAACTCAGGCTCTATATCCCAGCTTACATCTCGCATTCGTGTTCACACACACCAGACCTCATTAACCACAATGCATCTCCCGCACTGGACTACACTCCCATAAACAGCTGTCGTAAATCAACCTCTCTCTCCCGCAACAACACGCTCTTTGTCGGCGGCCCGTGCGATCGACGCACTCATTTATATGATTAGGAAAGAGATGCAATATTAAGGTTTCCATCATATATATATATATATATAAAGGATATATATATATATATATATATATATATATATATACACACTCAACAAAAATATAAACGCAACACCTTTGTTTCTACTCCGATTTTTCATGAGATGGACTTAAAGATCTAAAATTCATTCCAGATACACAATATCACCATTTCTCTTAAACATTGTTCACAAATCAGTCTAAATGTGTGATAGTGAGCACTTCTGCTTTGCTGAGATAATCCATCCCACCTCACAGGTGTGCCACATCAAGATGCTGATCTGACATCATGAGTAGTGCACAGGTGTACCTTATACTGCCCACAATAAAAGGCCACCCTGGAATGTGCAGTTTTGTCTCACAGCAAAATGCATGCCACAAGCATTGAGGGAGCGTGCAATTGGCATGCTGACAGCAGGAATGTCAACCAGATCTGTTGCTCGTGCATTGAATGTTCATTTCTCCACCATAAGCCATCTCCAAAGGCGTTTTAGAGAATATGGCAGTACATCCAACTCGCCTCAAAACCGCAGACCACGTGTAACCACACCAGCCCAGGACCTCCACATCCAGCAGGTTCACCTCCAAGATCGTCTGAGACCAGCCACTCAGCCAGCTGCTGAAACAATTGGTTTGCATAACCAAACAATTTCTGCACAAACTGTCAGAAACCGTTTTAGGGAAGCTCAACTGCATGCTCGTCGTCCTCATCGGGGTCTTGACCTGACTCCAGCTCGTCGCCGCAACAGACTTGAGTGGGCAAATGCTCACATTCTATGGCGTCTGGCACGTTGGAGAGGTGTTCTTTTCACGGATGAATCTCGGTTTACATTGTTCAGGGCAGATGGCAGACAGCGTGTGTGGCGTCGTGTGGGTGAGCGCTTTGCTGATGTCAATGTTGTGGATCGAGTGGCCCATGGTGGTGGTGGGGTTATGGTATGGGCAGGCATCTGTTATGGACGAAGAACACAGGTATATTTTATTGAT
The DNA here is from genome assembly GCF_024256425.1 of Clarias gariepinus. NCBI lineage: Eukaryota > Metazoa > Chordata > Actinopteri > Siluriformes > Clariidae > Clarias > Clarias gariepinus. The sequence goes on from NC_071123.1 coordinate 21,371,804, forward strand.
GGCATTTTGAATGCACAAAGATACCTTGATGAGATCCTGAGGCCCATTGTTGTGCCATACATCCATGAACATCACCTCATGTTTCAGCAAGATAATGCACGGCCCCATGTTGCAAGGATCTGTACACAGTTCTTGGAAGCTGAAAATGTTCTTGCATGGCCAGCATACTCACCGGACATGTCACCCGTTGAGCATGTTTGGGATGTGCTTGACCGGCGTATACGACAGCGTGTACGAGTTCCCACTAATATCCAACAACTTCGCACAGCCATTGAAGAGGAGTGGACCAACATTCCACAGGCCACAATTGACAATCTGATAAACTTTATGCGAAGAAGATGTGTTGCACTGCATGAGGCAAATGGTGGTCACACCAGATACTGACCGGTTCTGAGTCCCCAGACCCCCAATAAAGCAAAAAACTGCACATTCCAGGGTGGCCTTTTATTGTGGGCAGTATAAGGTCATGATGTCAGATCAGCATCTTGATGTGGCACACCTGTGGAATGGATTATCTCAGCAAAGCAGAAGTGCTCACTATCACACATTTAGACTGATTTGTGAACAATGTTTGAGAGAAATGGTAATATTGTGTATCTGGAATGAATTTTGGATCTTTAAGTCCATCTCATGAAAAATCGGAGCAGAAACAAAGGTGTTGTGTTTATATTTTTGTTCAGTGTGTATATATATATATATATATATATATATATATATATATTTGCATACTTACTGGGCCGGCCCACACTGGCCAGCGGCCCACCGGGAAAACTCCCGGTACTCCAGATGGCCAGTCCGCCATTGCCAACGGTTATATGCTCGTGCTTAATCTGCGGTTCAGTTCTGGTTTTGGTCTGTTTTCATGAGTTGTGAAGCGAGAGGAACAAAGTATAAATGTTGTTCATTTGCTAAATTAAGTATCATGAACTTTAATTTAATCTATCTCTGTATTTTTTTTACAGCAGTTTATGACTGAAAAGTGTCCTGTCTGCATCTGACTTCAGGAGTTTCCTGACCAACCATATCTAACAGTCATATTTAAAAGTCATAATGTACAGTTATAAAGTACAAAAACGTTTCTTCTTCTTCTTCTTTGTCTTTCGGCTGTTCCGTTTCAGGGGTCGCCACAGCGAATCATTTGCCTCCATCTAACCCTATCCTCTGCATATTCTTCTCTCATACCAACTAACTTCATGTCTTCTCCCACTGCATCCATAAATCTCCTCTTTGGTCTTCCTCTAGACCTCCTGCCTGGCAGTTCCAACCTCAGCATCCTTCTACCGATATATTCACAATCTCTCCTCTGAACATGTCCAAACCATCTCAATCTGGCCGCTCTGACTTTATCTCCAAAACATCTAATGTGGGTTGTCCCTCTGATGAACTCATTCTTGATCCTATACATCCTTGTCACTCCCAAAGAGAACCTCAACATCTTCAGCTCTGCTACCTCCAACTCTGCCTCCTGTCTTTTCTTCAGTGCCACTGTCTCTAAGCCGTAGAGCATCGCTGGTCTCACCACTGTCCTGTACACCTTTCCTTTCATTCTCACTGATACTCTTTTATCGCACAACACACCTGACACTTTTCTCCACCCATTCCAACCTGCCTGTACCCATCTCTTCACCTCCTTTGAACACTCTCCGTTGCTCTGGACCGTTGACCCTAAGTACTTAAAATCCTGCACCTTCTTTACCTCTGCTCCCTGTAGCCTCACCGATCCTCTTGGGTCCCTCTCATTTACACACATGTATTCTGTCTTGCTGCGGCTAATCTTCATTCCTCTGCTTTCCAGAGCATACCTCCACCTCTCCAAATTTTCCTCCACCTGTTCCCTGCTCTCGCTACAAAGGACAATGTCATCTGCAAACATCATAGTCCATGGAGACTTCTGTCTTACCTCATCGGTCATCCTGTCCATCACCAGAGCAAACAAAAAGGGGCTTAGAGCCGATCCTTGATGCAGACCCACCTCCACCTTGAACTCTTCTGTCGCACCCACAGCACATCTCACCACTGTCTTACAGCTCTCATACATGTCCTGCACCACTCTAACATACTTCTCTGCCACTCCAGACTTCCTCATACAATACCACAGCTCCTCTCTCGGCACCCTGTCATATGCTTTCTCTAGATCTACAAAGACACAATGCAACTCTTTAGTACCTTCTCTGTACTTCTCCACCAGCATCCTCAAAGCAAATACTGCATCTGATGTACTCTTTCTAGGCATAAAACCATATTGCTGCTCACAAATGCTCACCTCTGCCCTTAACCTAGCTTCCACTACTCTTTCCCACAGCTTCATTGTCTGGCTCATTAGCTTTATACCTCTAAAATTGACACAGCTTTGCACATCCCCCTTGTTCTTAAAAATTGGCACCAATAAACTTCTCCTTCATTCCTCTGAAATCCTCTCACTCTCCAAGATAGTGAAACTAGTCAGAAACTCTACTGCCACCTCTCCTAAGCACTTCCATACCTCCACAGGTATGTCATCAGGACCAACAGCCTTTCCACTCTTCATGCTCTTCAACGCCCCTCTCACCTCACTTCTACTAATATTTGCTACTTCCTGTTCCACAACAGTCACCTCTTCTACTCTTTGTTCTCTTTCGTTTTCCTCATTCATCAACTCCTTAAAGTACTCCTTCCATCTTCCCATCACCCTCCTGGCATCTGTCAGTACATTTCCATCTCTATCTTTAATCACTCTAACCTGCTGCACATCCTTCCTATCTCTATCTCTCTGCCTTGCCAACCTGTACAGATCCACCTCTCCCTCCTTACTGTCAAGCCTAGCTTACAAGTCCTCATATGCTTTTTGTTTGGCCTTTGCCACCTCTACCTTCACCTTACTCTGCATCTCCCTGTACTCCTGTCTACTCTTTCAGTCCTCTCAGTGTCCCACTTCTTCTTAGCTAGCCTCTTTCCCTGTATCCACTCCTTGACTTCCTCATTCCACCACCAAGTCTCCTTGTTCACTTTTCGCCTTCCTCACCACCAGGGTTATTTTACACACCACCATTCTGTGTTGTCTGGCTACACTCTCCCCTACCAACACTTTGCAGTCACTGATCTCTTTCAGATTACAATGTCGACACAAGATGTAGTCGACCTGAGTGCTTCTGCCTCCACTCTTATATGTCACCCTATGTTCCTGCCTCTTCTGGAAGAAATAATTTGCTACTGCCATTTCCATCCTTTTTGCAAAGTCCCCCACCATCTGTCCTTCTACATTCCTGTCCTGAAGACCAAACCTGCCCATCACATTTTCATCACCTCTGTTCCCTTCCCCACCATGTCCATTGAAGTCTGCACCACTCTCTCACCTCTGGGGATGCTCTGCATCACTTCATCTAACTCACTCCAGAATTTCTCCTTCTCTTTTAACTCACATCCTACCTGTGGGGCATAACCACTAACAACATTGAACATTATCCCTTCAATTTCCAGCTTCAGACTCATCACCCTATCTGATACTCTCTTCACCTCTGGAACATTCCTTGCAAACTCCTCTTTCAGGATAACTCCTACTCAATTTCTTTTCCTATCCACACCATAATAAAACAATTTGAACCCTGATCCTAAGCTTGTGGCCTTGCTACCTTTCCACCTGGTCTCCTGGACACACAGTATATCCACCTTCCTTCTCTGCATCATATCAACCAACTCTCTTTCCTTCCCTGTCATAGTCCCAACATTCAAAGTCCCTACGATCACTCCCAAACTCTTGCCTTTCCTCTTCTCTTTCTGCTTTCGAACACACTTTCCTACTCTTTTTCTTCGACCAACAGTAGCCCAATTTCCACCGGCACCCTGTAGGTCAACAACACCAGTGTCGGTCGTTGTTAACCCGGGCCTTGACCGATCCGTTATGGGATTTAGATTCGCATCGTTGATTTGGCAAATGTTTTACGTCGGATGCCCTTCCTGACACAACCCTCTGCATTTATCCAGACTTGGGACTGGCACAAGAAGAGAAGTACAAAACGTTTCTGTTGGTGTTTAATTTTTTCCCCTTTGATTAATACTTATTTATTTGTGGTGTTTTATGTTTTGTACATCTTTTCAAATTGAGACCTCATTTGTAAGTTCCTGCTGGTGTAAAACAGGGTTTTTATTAAATATAAAATAAAAATCTCTGTTTTATCCCGTTTGTCTTATGCTTCCTTCCTACAACGACGAATAAAACGACGTCTATCCGACATGAATCAGACATTTAGCAGACGTATGAACATCTGATTAACATCGTCTAAAGAGCGGATCAGGGACGTTTTAATTCATTTAAGCCTTAAATACGTAGGCTAAGCGTCATTCTAACATCGGGCACGGACGTCTCGGCGACATCTGCCAGATAAGTAGACGCCCTCTGCCAGATGAAAAAGATGACGTCGCATAGACGTCTCCGCGACGTGTGTGTCCTATCTGGGTAATCTGTAAAATAAATAAATACATCTCCGTACATCATGTAACTTAATCGAATAATTTATTAGTAAGTTATAAACGTTTTAATACATTATATATATTTTTTATGGTATTTTATTTTTTTATTCAATATATATTTTATATTTAATGTCCGTAGCGTGAAATTTCCACAGCAGCAGCGACAGGTATCCAAGGTGCTTGTGTTACCATGGTAACGCAAGGAGGAAATGACGTTGCATGGTGTTCTGAATGGTGGAATTTTGTAGAGTGAAGTTTCCTTAACAGACATTTCCTGCGCAGGGAGTAGGGTGTTGGGAGTAGTAATGTCAATGTATATGAACTTTATTCTCCCTGATTAGTAGCATTTCTTAAATAGACTGTTAATGGACAGTTTAGGCGAGGAAACACATGTCAGAAAACAGTAATTGTTTCTGTTGTAGGATCCGACATATTAGCCACAGATTCCGTGCTTCAATTTTTTTTTTGCAAATCATCACCTGCGTTTTCTGCCGCTGCAATATTTAGACATTATTTGGACAGTTCTGAATAAGCCATGTGATTGAGCAGTGATGATCATTATACTGTCCTACTCCTTCTTTTAAACTGTCCAACAGCAGACTGTTTACAAACCAGTACTACCATTCAGGGAGAATGAAGCGAAAAGTCCGTCCACACTGAAATTAATCATCCCGGGCATTAATGTCGGGAGGGGGCAGATAATTTTTTTACTCGCTCCAATCCACACTTGTCAGAATTCACACAGAGCCCAAAAGAGGCTGTAAGGAGCCGTTACCGTCCTCTACCGCGCTCTCCAGACGTCATAAGAAATTTGCACCGGTTTAGATTCAAGAGGAAATTCGAAAGGTGCATTGTGGGTAAGAAGCTAACTGACAAAATCTCACTTACTGATCGGAGTCCTTCACATAAATTTGATCTAAAAAATATTTTTATCTTTCTGTTTGATTCCTGAATTAAAATATGATACACGTGACAAACACTGATATTTTATAAATTTATCATAAGGGCGAAGTCGAGTTATTTACTTACCGGTTCTGAATCTGTCGTGTGAAACAACAGAGAGAAATGTAATGTTAGATCAAATATAAAAAGAAAAACTTCTGATTTACAGTCAGAATATCTGCTAAACAATCTTCACTCTGTGCGTTCAGTACAAAGATGTTCAGCTCCAGTTGTAAGACTTTTTATTAAATATAACAATAAATACACAGTCAGTATAAATAGTTTATATTTCGACAGTGAAATACTTCATGCAGTGTGTTTTCTCAGTGCAGTAACATATCTGTGATCAACTGTTGAATAAAACACTCCATATGAAGTTACAGCGCTGAGCATCATGATTATTTAATTACACACTCATGCATTATTGTCATATAACAGCAGAATCTGTTGTGTTATTCTCTACATAATCACCTACAATCATCATAAAGCCTCACACGCTATAATCACATATAACACATGATTGTAGTTTTTCATAAATAAATCCACTATACAGTAATAATGTGATCATGTTGCCGTGTGTGAAGCAAACACTCACTGCTGCTATTCATTTCTACTCACTGTTCAGTTCCAGAGTCTCATCATAGAGGAGAAATTTCATTAAAGACACGAGTCTGAGAAACTAAGAGAGTGAAGACGTCTAAACTGAGCTTTATTCATCTGTTTCTGTCACAAGCTCTTCTGTATGAAAGTTTCTCTCTCCTCTAGCTCTTTACTCGTCTTTTCTACTTTTCTATCTGTGCCTTTGATATCGAACTTTCAGTATCAGTGTGTAGGTCAGATGTGTGTGTGTGTGTGTGTGTGTGTGTGTGTGTGTAGAACACTAATGATAAACTAGACAACAGCATGATGAATGTTCTGCCAGCGATCACAGTCTGTTGTGTTCACTACACTATGCTCATGATGCTCATATATCTATGTGCTATTGCACTCTGAACACACAGCACAGTCCAATCTATTTCATCTGTACAATAAATATATTATTCATGCACCATCAACACATCACTATCAGAGAAAAGACTTTATACTCACCCTCATCATCATCCTGTGAAAGTAAATAATAGAGAGTGAAGATTTAATACATGATTACAAATGTGAATTGTTCCATGTGAAAATGTGAAAGTAACTGTTACTCTGGTTAAAACACAGCTGATGTGTGTCTTAATAAAAAAGAGGAAAACTAGACAACAATCAGTCATCACACACAGTAAATCTGTATAATGTAGCATTATGCTAATATACCGCTAGTTCCCCTTAAGGAACAGAAATATCTTGTGATTTATTGGAAAATACTATTTTCTGATATCTGCATGTATTTACCAATATACAGTATGTCAGTATATGTGCATTTCTGTGCAACAAGTTTATTTAAACCGTAACAATATTTGTATCAATTATTTTTCAACATAACGAAGTCCCCAATATTTGCTTCTAAAACCAATATAACTAAATTACGGCACGTTTTTGATTTTCAGTTTTGTTCTTGAATCACAAACAGTAAAAACAGATAAGAAGCTCTTATATTCCATTATGTTTAGTTTAATCAGACACAAGTTGTGTGACCTGAAGTTTTTACTTGTTTCTTCACGTGTTGTACTGGATAATGATCTTTTTATTTCATCTTATTGTTCCTGAACACCACTGAGAATTTCATGCTGTTTAAGGGAGTTAAACATGTGACCCTCTGAACAGGGCGTTGTGAGACATGACCGGTGGTGCAGGACGCCCCTTACACAATTCACACATTATATCTTCTTGAATCTCTGTTGCGTGTGTAAAATGCACTAATGTGACGTCCACACTTTCCTCACTCAGCCCACTATTACTGCCACGGCTGAAACTGCTGCATACAGTTGCAAGAAAAAGTATGTGAACCTTTCGGGATTACGTGGAGTTTTGCATGAATTGGTCATAAAATGTGCTCTGAACTTCATCCAAGTGTGGGAGATAATTCTTCCACCTGTTGATGTTGCTGTTAGTTTAAAATATCAATCAGTTAATAAATTACTTACAAAGAGAATTAAAGAAGATTACGCCACGCAGAGCTGGATGAAGTAAGTCAGGCTTTTATTGCAGCAATAAGAACCCAGGTGAGCCAGACTAGCAATGCTTTGGATCAGATCCCAAGCAGTGCCAAAATCGGACTACCTTTACATTTAAAAGCACGCTCCTTTTATACAGTTTATAAGAGGGGGGATCTCCAGTCTCCTTCCCTGTACATTCACCTCGTTTGACCACATCAAAATTTTATTCCATTATAATCTAGTTTCTATCAATTAATTTTTCCATTATAATTACACCTCGTTATTTTTGACTCCTCCCTGCGCTTATCTGACTCCTCCTACGCTTATTAATTTCCCATTATAAATCGTTTTCTTTAATATTTATTTTCTATTATTTTTACACTTTTCGTATCTTTTTTATAAAAAAATATAGGGTGGCGCTTATTTTCAAGGCTTTTTCCTCGTTTTTCTTTGGTTTGTTCTTCATTTCTCAAGAGACCAGCCATGGGTAGGCATCTCCTCTGCACTATTTTACTTATTTTGCCTTATTTTACCTAATTCAATGTTTCTTATGTATTTTGTTCTATTTTATAGCTAACCGCGACATCTCCATTGATGACTTTATCCCTTTGGATGATTCAGACAGCCAAGGCAGTCCAGATCGTGTTCCTTCTGAGGACTACAACCCGACTGAACCCGTTATGGATCAGGCCTCCGTGAGTCCTGTCCGAGCTGATTCTGAGTTGTCTGGATCTTTGATGCATTATCTACGAGACAAAGGGTTTACCTATGTTAAGAAAGGTGATCCCAAACCTGGTCTTTCTAAAAGACGGCGTTTGGATTTTGAGAGTCCTCACTGTTCTTTTCAGCCAGTGAGGCCAGAGTCTAGTACTCCAGCTCCATCTGTCAGATACCCTAGATGTAATGTAAGTGTTGGTACCCAAACTGATTTTAAAGTGTCTGTTAGTACACAGACTAAGGATACAGCTACTGTTGGTACTCAAACAGATTTTCCTTAAGCACCTGCTCCTCCGTTAAATCGTGGCATTTCTGCTTTTATTCCTCTCACTGACCTTCCTCTTGGTGTTGTTTTAGCTCAAAGAAGGTTTGATATGTAATTTTATTTCTGTTGATGCTTCACCCTGGCCCCTTATGTTTTTTTGTATTTTACGTTGGGCTTTTATACTCTGTATTTTTATATTATTATTATGTAGATACACATTTTTATTCTGTATCTACTCTTATTAAACTATGTTATTCATAAGACTGGCTCTGTGTCTCTGATTTTTCTGTTTCTTGTTTGCTCGTACCAGCCTGCCCCCGTGGCGCTTTGCACATATGGTTTAGGGAAACTCCTGATCCTTTTAAGTTTGGTTTCGAGGGTGTAATTTATTACATAGGTTTCTGTGCACCTTGCTAGCTTCCCTCATTATCTGGTTTCTTCTATGGCCTGGTCTTGCGTTCTTTTCTATGTTCCTCTCATTACCCTAGTTTCTGTTTTATCTGCATGAGCAGTTTTCACGTATTTCCCAAGCCCCTGGTACCGCTGTTTCTCTCTTGCTCCTGTCCTCTCTTTTTGCTATAATGGTTTACTTACAGGCCTTTTATATTTCTGCCTGCATAAATATATGTTGATTAAAACATGCTTACATGAATATAAGTTAATTAAAACATGCTTACACAAGTCACAACAATAGAAAAGCACAGTCTGCTTAAAATAATACTACACAAACATTATATATTTTTTCATGTTTTTATTGAACATAAAAAATGTGGATGGAAAAGTATGTGAACCTTTGGACTTAATAACTGGTTGACCCTCCTTTGGCAGCAATAACCTCAACCAAACGTTTCCTGTAGTTGCAGATCAGACCTGCACAACGATCTGGAGAAATTTTGGACCACTCCTCTTCATGAAACTGTTTCAGTGTAGCAATATATTGGGATGTCTGGTGTGAATCGCTCTCTTAAGGTCATGCCACAGCATTTCAATCGGGTTGAGGTCAGGACTCTGACTGGGCCACTCCAGAAGGTGTATTTTGTTCTGTTAAAGCCATTCTTTTGTTGAATTACTTGAATGCTGTGGGTCATTGTCCTGCTGCATCACCCTTACTCTGCGGAGCTTCAGTTGGCGGACAGATGGTCTTACGTTTTCCTGCAAAATGTCCTGATAAACTCTGGAATTCATTTTTTGAGGTTTTGATGTTGGTGTGCTGTGCCTTTTTTTTTCTCCACACATAATGTTGTGGTTTTTTTCCAAACAACTCAATTTTGGTTTCATCTGTCTGCAGATTATTTTGCCAGTAGTGCTGTGGAACATCCAGGTGCTCTTTTGCAAGCTTCAAACGTGCAGCAATATTTGTCTTGGACAGACAATGGCTGTCCTCCCATGTACTCCATTTATGTTTAATTATTATTGTAAATGTGTCAACAAAAATGTTAGCATGTGCCAGAGATTTCTGTAAGTCTTTAGCTAAGACTCTAGGATTCTTCTTTACCTCATTAAGCATTCTGCGCTGTTCTCTTGCAGTCATCTTGAAAGGACGACCACGCCTAGGGAGAGTAGCAACAGTGCTGAACTTTCACTATTTGTAGGCAGTCTGTCTTACCGTGGACACATGAACATCAAGGCTTTTGGAGATACTTTTGTAACCTTTTCCAGCTTCATGCAAGTCAACAATTCTTGATCGTAGGTCTTCTGAGAGCTCTTTTCTGCGAGGCATGGCAGTCAGTGCACATCAGGCAGTGCTTCTTGAATCCAGTGAACCCAAAACTGGTGTGTGTGTTTTTAAAGGGCAGGGCAGCTTTCAGCAACACATCCAAAATCACACTGATTGGACTCAAGGTTAGCTCACTCCTGGCTCTCCAATTAGCTCTTGGAGAAGTCATTAGGCTAGGGGTTAACATACTTCTTCCACCCTGCACTGTAAGTAGTATTATTTCAAGCAGACTGTGTTTTTCTATTGTTGTGACTTTAAGAGCACATTTTATGACCAATTCATGCCAAACTAGACATTATCCCAAAAAGGTAAATACTTTTTCTTGCAACTGTATCTCTAGTTTTCTGCATAAAAAATTACCGATTGGTTTAATAATATCTGCAGACCCAGTGAATTTAAAGCATAATTACTTCATTATTTCTACTGTAAGATATTGCCATGAGATACAGTGAGTATTGAGTACATTACTGTACACTGATTTAAGTGGAGTTTAGATTGAAATGTTCCTTTTATTACAGCAGAAACATGAAGTACATATTAATATTTTGATTTCAGAGGCTTCCTCTGTGAAATCAGACATCTACATAAAAATTAGGGTTTAACAATAATAATAATAATAATAATAATAATAATTAATTTTCTTGTTTTATTACATGTTTTTTATTAAGTTGAAGCTTTCAGCGTCTCTACAATATGAATCAATTTTGCCATTATTTTATTTAAAGGATTAGGGCAGGAGGTGGGGTACACACACACATACCCGCGCTCACACACTCATTCACACACTACAGGCAATTTGGGAACGCCTATTAACCTAAGCTACATGTCTTTGGACTGTGGGAGGAAACCGGAGTATCCAAAGGAAACCCACTAAGCACGGGGAGAATATTCCAACTCCATGCACTTAGGAAATAGAAATCGAGCCTGGCCGGGAATCGAACCCGGACCCTGGGGGTGCAAGGCGACAGTGCTACCCACTACACCCAAAAAAAAACAAAAAAAACACACTGTCTATTTATAAACACTGTGGATGTGTGTGTTTTTATATTACTTGTAAATTAATGTTGGTGTAGGAGCATGAGAACTCGTTCCCTTTTGAGCGTTCCAATAATTCGTGGTGAAATAATTATTTAATGCTGAACACAAACAACAAAAAAGTATGATGATTATTATTTGAAAACGTAAAAAAGCCTAAAGAGCCTCGTGTGGATTTACGTCATGAGTCATTTTCTCAGGACAAGATTCTTAAATCCCTGTTTTCCTTAAAATATCCCTTTTTAATTTTGGCATTTCTTCCATACTGTATAAGAGTCTTTTTGCCAAACAAATAAGCAGCTGATAAAAACTCATAAGGGCTCCATAAATGCCCTTAAAAATCAATTTTGACTCAAGAACGGCGCTTAAAAATCGATACCAAGGCATTAATGACACCTTAATGTCTACGTCAGAATTCACACCGAGTACAAAAGAGGCTGTAAAAAGCTGTTACCTCTACTGAGCTCTTCATAATGTATGTCGTAACAAGTTTGCATCGGTTCAGATTCAAAAGCAAATTCGGCTCAGTGGAATGGGGGTGTTAGATTCATTCATTGGTAAAATCTCTGCATTATTGCAGTACAGTGGGGTTACACACAGGTGCATTGTGGGTAAGAAGCTAACTGACGTTAGCGAAATCTCACTTACTGATCAGAGTCCTTCACATAAACATCATCTGAAAATGTTTTTATCTTTCTGTTTAATTCCTGAATTAAAATCTGATACACGTGATAAATTTATAAAATATCAGTGTTTATCATTAGTGTGAAGTCGAGTTATTTACTTACCGATTCTGAAGGTGTCGTGTGAAACAACAGAAAGAAATAAAATGTTAGATAAAATATAAAGAGAAAAAAATATAATTTACATTCAGAATATCTGCTAAACAATCTTCACTCTGTGCTTTCAGTACAAAGATGTTCAGCTCCAATTGTAAGATTTTTTATTAAATATAACAGATACACAGTCAGTATAAATAGTTTATATTTCGACAGTGAAATACTTCATGCAGTGTGTTTTCTCAGTGCAGTAACATATCTGTGATCAACTGTTGAATAAAACACTCCATATGAAGTTACAGCGCTGAGCATCATGATTATTTAATTACACACTCATGCATTATTGTCATATAGCTGTCACATGCCAGCCAGATCAACCCAGCACCTCCAGATTCTAAACTCCACTCCAGGTTTTTTCCCTCTCAAGCTCACCTGCCACTCAAGCACACCTGAAACCTATTATGCAATCATCTCTAGGCTTTTTAAGCACGCTGAGAGAACCATTCAGTGCCGCAGTATCTTACTCGTGTGCCTCACGTCTATCTTGTAAAGCAGCTTTCAGTGTTATCTAGCCTGTTATCGACCCTGCCTGTTTTTCAGACTTCTCTCTCGTCTACGCCCCTCCTGGTACTTCTGCTGTTATCGGACTGATTAATGTGTATGACCTCGCATGTTCCCAGGATTTCGGATTTGCACTCACGTTTTGGATTTGTTCGCCCTTGCTGCTGGATTTCCGGATATCGACCTCTGCCTGGACAAGGACGACTCTTCCAGCCGCCACTTCATCTTGCTCGCCTTGCTCGCGAGCACTTCCGCATTCGAGCATTCCCGTATTCGCGGAGAAAAGACACTCGCGGCGCGCGCCGATCTTCACTTTCGCCGAAGAAGACAAGCCACTGCACTCCATTCACCAACTTATACGTGCTAAGCGGACTGACAGCAAAAGAAAAGATCGCTTGCAAGAACCCGAGAGGATTCCCCGCGTTCGACTTCCGGGATTGTGGAGATCCCCTCGCGTCATAGCCCCGCCTCCTCTCACGTCAGTAAAGGCTTCCCCAGTCACTAAGCACACACAGCCACTGCTTCTCTCCCCTGCTCCTGCTGTGCCTGCTACCCAAGCCTCAGTTTATAAAATAAAGATTTAAAACACTATTTCCCATCATTTAATCACTGTGTGTCTGCTATTGGGTTCATTTCCGTCCAGCCACCTCTGCCCGCCCCTGACAGTATACTGCGGCCATGACGGACCCAGGGGACGCTTCTCGCCACAGACCTAGCTCTTAGGCCAGGCTTCAACTCAGGTCTAGCGCACGCTCTGATGCCCGATTGCGTCACACTGTCGCCCAGCAGGGACTTTTGATCAATTCCCAACAGCAAAGTCTCCAGCAGATCTCCCAGGCCTTGTCTCAGCTGTCGACTCAATTTTAACAGGTATGCTCTGCCCTTCCTTCTACTTCAACACCCGCGACCCGGCACGAACCTCGCCTGCCCAACCCACAACCATACAATGGCGATCCCGGAACCTGTCGTTCCTTCCTGTCTCAGTGTTCTCTGTCACTGGAGCTCCAACCCTCAACTTTTCCCACAGAACGCTCTAAGGTGGCCTATGTCATCACCCTCCTCACAGACAGAGCCCGTGAGTGGGGAACCGCCATCTGGGATGCTAACAGCCCTTGCTGTGCCACCTTCAGTGCCTTCACTGAGGAAATGAAGAGGGTCTTTGATCGTTCTTACGCAGGAAGGGAGGCCGCGAGGCAACTGCTGGAGCTTCGCCAGGGTTCTAGGTCTGCTTACGACTATGCCATTGAGTTTCGAACCTTGGCAGCTGCCACTGAGTGGGACGCCCAGGCCTTGTATGACACCTTTTTAAATGGACTTTCGGAGTCTGTCAAGGATCAGTTAGTCTCCCAGCAGCTCCTTGAAGACATTAATGGTCTAATGGATCTGGCAGGGCGAGTAGACGCACGCCTCCGACAAAGACGCCGCGCCCCTGGCCAACTCCAGCCCAGGACCAATAATTCTCCTGTTCAAACCACCTCCAACGACTCTCCGACCGAACCCATGCAGATTGGGCGAACCCGGATCTCACCGGAGGAGCGACAACGTCGGGTTCAGACAGGGGCGTGCTTTTACTGTGGGCAACTCGGACACCTACGCCTCCAGTGCCCATTAAAAGCAAGGCCCCCCCAGTGAACCTAGGCACACTGGAGGGGGCGTGCCAAGGACAGTCGCCTAAGGACCGTTCACTTCTTCCTGTCATGCTCCTTTGGGATCATTGCTCCCATGTTCTTCATGCTCTCGTCGACTCCGGCTTGGACCAGAATTTAATCAGTGCATCAAAAGTTGAGGAACTGCACTTGCCAACCGTCCCTTTGGGACCGCCGCTGTCAGTCCGCGCTCTCGATGGGACGCTTCTTTCCCCCATTACCCAGCGGACCGCCCCAGTAACCCTGAGGACATCTGGGAACCACTCAGAGGAGGTATCATTTCTTGTCATGCCAAAGGCTCAAGCCCAGCTCGTTCTTGGACGCCCCTGGCTCATCCGCCATAACCCACAAATAGACTGGCAGCACAACGCCGTCCTTAGATGGAGCCCAGTCTGCCTAGCATCATGTCTCAAGTCTGCGCTCAGCCCCGCTCCAGTAATAATCTCCCCTGAGGAGTTTCCTGACCTCTCCTCAGTCCCAAGTGACTACGCTGATCTCAGAACGGTCTTCAGTAAATCCCGGGCGACTTCTCTACCACCACACCGACCCTACGACTGTGCCATTGACCTCCTCCCTGGCACGACTCCTCCACGGGGACGTCTCTACTCACTCTCCTAACACGAAAGAAAGGCCGTGGATAAGTACATCTCAGAATCATTAGCCGCCGGCATCATCCGACCATCATCATCACTCGCCGGGGCAGGCGTCTTCATCGTGTCCAAAAAAGATGGGTCCCTGCACCCCTGTATTGACTATAGAGGGCTTAACGACATTACCGTTAAAAACCGGTATCCCCTACCCCTGATGTCAACAGCCTTTGACCTTCTGCAGGGGGCCCAGGTCTTTACCAAGCTGGACCTCCGCAGTGCCTATCACCTCGTTAGAATCAGGGAGGGAGATGAGTGGAAGACCGCCTTCAACACCTCATCTGGTCATTATGAATATCTTGTAATGCCTTTCGGGTTGGCCAATGCCCCGGCAGTCTTCAAAGCCTTGGTCAACGATGTCCTTAGGGACTTTATTAATGTATTTGCCTTTGTCTATCTTGATGACATTCTCATCTTCTCCCGCTCCATAGAGGAACATACAAGACATGTTCGCCAGGTGCTTCAGAGGCTTCCTGAGAACCAGCTCTTCGTGAAGGCTGAAAAATGTGAATTTCATCGAAACACTGTTTCTTTTCTAGGCTTCATCATTGCCCCTTCAATGATCCAGATGGACCCCGCAAAGTTGCAAGCTGTTACCGACTGGCCCGTTCCGACCACCCGTAAGGACCTTCAGCGTTTCTTGGGCTTCGCCAATTTTTACAGGCGGTTTATCCGAGACTATAGCTCTGTAGCTATGCCACTCACCTCCATGACCTCAGTAAAGAGCCCGTTTACCTGGACGAAACAAGCAGCTGAGGCATTTCGGGAACTGAAGATGCGCTTCACTTCAGCTCCGATTCTCCAACAACCTGATCCTGCCCTTCAGTTTGTGGTCGAGGTGGACGCCTCAGATTCTGGAGTAGGGGCAGTGCTGTCACAAAGGTCTCCCGCGGACAACAAGCTGCACCCCTGCTGTTTTTTTTCCCGCCGCCTCTCGCCCACCGAAAGGAATTACGGCATTGGGGACCGGGAGCTGCTGGCTGTAAAATTGGCATTAGAGGAGTGGAGACACTGGCTGGAGGGAACCGAGGCCCCGTTCCTGGTCTGGACGGACCACAAGAACTTGGAATATATAAGGACAGCCAAATGCCTCAATTCCTGACAAGCAAGGTGGTCTCTATTTTTTTCTCGTTTCAACTTCTTCCTGTCCTACCGCCCGGGCTCGAAGAATACCAAACCGGACGGGCTCTCCCGCCAGTTTTCACCAGTCCAAGATCAAGCATCCGATGCCTCCATTTTGCCCCCCCAATGCCTGGTAGGGGCGGCACTGCTAGACGTCGAGTCACGAGTCAGGACAGCGCTCAACCAGGGACCCGGTCCCCCAGAGACACCAGCAGGCAGGCTCTTTGTCCCGGAGGCAGAACGACCATGTGTCCTGGAATGGGGGCATGGTTCTAGGCTGGCCTGCCACCCTGGGGCGGCACGCACTCTAGCCCTTGTCCAGCAACGCTTCTGGTGGCCCACCATGAGAAATGACATCCGTCGCTTCGTGAATGCCTGTGACCTCTGCGCAAGAAACAAGACCAGCAATAAGCCGCCTGCTGGCCACCTTAGGCCGCTTCCAATTCCACACAGACCCTGGTCCCACATAGCCCTTGATTTTGTTACCGGGCTTCCCAAGTCCGAAGGTTACACCTGCGTCCTCACTATCGTGGACCGCTTCTCCAAGTCAGCTTACTTCGTTCCCCTATCTCCCCACGGCCAAAGAGACAGCGAACTACTAATCATTCATGTTTTCCGACTTCACAGACTCCCGATGGACATTGTATCGGACCGTGGACCCCAGTTTGCGGCACAGTTCTGGTCTGCCTTCTGTAGACTAATCGGTGCCACGCCCAGTCTATCCTCGGGGTATCATCCACAGACTAACGGGCAGACGGAACGGGCCAACCAGAACCTGGAGACAGCCCTCCGGTGTATGATATCCAAGGAGCCCCGGTCCTGGAGCCGGATGCTCCCATGGATCGAATACGCCCGCAACTCTCTGCCCACGTCAGCTACCGGCCTGTCGCCTTTTCAGTGCTCTCTCGGGTACCAGCCTCCCCTGTTTCCCTCTCAGGAGGAGGAGGTCTCGGTCCCTTCGGCTCAAGCCTTCATTCATAGATGCCGGAGAACTTGGCTAAATGCAAGATCAAGGATTTCAAACAACAAGCCGACCGACACCGTTCCAGGGCACCGCCCTATCGAGTAGGCCAAAGGGTCATGTTGTCTGCTCGTCATATCCCCCTCAAGACCATCTCTCGGAAACTGTCCCCCAGGTTTCTTGGCCCATTTACTATCATTAAAGTCATCAACCCCTGCACCGTCAGACTCCGTCTTCCCTCCACTATGCGTCGGATAAACCCCTCATTTCACGTCTCCCAGATCAAACCTCTGGTCTCCTGCCCGCTAAATCCACCCGCCCGCCCAGCTCCTCCTCCCCAGGTCATCGATGGTGGCGAAGCGTTCACCGTACGAAGACTGCTGAAGGCTCGACGACGAGGCAGGGGTCTCCAGTATCTAGTAGATTGGGAGGGCTATGGCCCAGAGGAGAGGAGCTGGATTCCGTCAAGATTCATTTTGGATCCATCCCTCATTGAGAATTTCCACCAACAACATCCCAACGCACCAGCCAGAACGCCAGGTGGCGTCCGTAGGAGGGGGGGTACTGTCACATGCCAGCCAGATCAACCCAGCACCTTCAGACTCTAAACTCCACTCCAGGTTTTTTCCCTCTCAAGCTCACCTGCCACTCAAGCACACCTGAAACCTATTATGCAATCATCTCTAGGCTTTTTAAGCACGCTGAGAGAACCATTCAGTGCCGCAGTATCTTACTCGTGTGCCTCACGTCTATCTTGTAAAGCAGCTTTCATTGTTATCTAGCCTGTTTTCGAACCTGCCTGTTTTTCGGACATCTCTCTCGTCTACGCCCCTCCTGGTACTTCTGCTGTTATCGGACTGATTAATGTGTATGACCTCGCATGTTCCCAGGATTTCGGATTTGCACTCACGTTTTGGATTTGTTCGCCCTCTCTGCTGGATTACCGGATATCGACCTCTGCCTGGACAAGGACGACTCTTCCAGCCGCCACTTCATCTTGCTCGCCTTGCTCGCGAGCACTTCCGCATTCGAGCATTCCCGTATTCGCGGAGAAAAGACACTCGCCGCGCGCGCGGATCTTCACTTTCGCCGAAGAAGACAAGCCATTGCACTCCATTCACCAACTTATACGTGCTAAGCGGACTGACAGCAAAAGAAAAGATCGCTTGCAAGAACCCGAGAGGATTCCCCGCGTTCGACTTCCGGGATTGTGGAGATCCCCTCGCGTCATAGCCCCGCCTCCTCTCACGTCACTAAAGGCTTCCCCAGTCACTAAGCACACACAGCCACTGCTTCTCTCCCCTGCTCCTGCTGTGCCTGCTACCCAAGCCTCAGTTTATAAAATAAAGATTAAAAACACTATTTCCCATCATTTAATCACTGTGTGTCTGCTATTGGGTTCATTTCCGTCCAGCCACCTCTGCCCGCCCCTGACAATAACAGCAGAATCTGTTGTGTTATTCTCTACATAATCACCTACAATCATCATAAAGCCTCACACGCTATAATCACATATAACACATGATTGTAGTTTTTCATAAATAAATCCACTATACAGTAATAATGTGATCATGTTGCCGTGTGTGAAGCAAACACTCACTGCTGCTGTTCATTTCTACTCACTGTTCAGTTCCAGAGTCTCATCATAGAGGAGAAATTTCATTAAAGACACGAGTCTGAGAAACTAAGAGAGTGAAGATGTCTAAACTGAGCTTTATTCATCTGTTTCTGTCACAAGCTCTTCTGTATGAAAGTTTCTCTCTCCTCTAGCTCTTTACTCGTCTTTTCAACTTTTCTATCTGTGCCTTTGATATCGAACTTTCAGTATCAGTGTGTAGGTCAGATTTGTGTGTGTGTGTGTGTGTGTGTGTGTGTGTGTGTGTGTGTGTGTAGAACACTAATGATAAACTAGACAACAGCATAATGAATGTTCTGCCAGCGATCACAGTCTGTTGTGTTCACTACACTATGCTCATGATGCTCATATATCTATGTGCTATTGCACTCTGAACACACAGCACAGTCCAATCTATTTCATCTGCACAATAAATATATTATTCATGCAGCATCAACACATCACTATCAGAGAAAAGACTTTATACTCACTTCTTTGCCCCTGTGAAAGTAAATAATAGAGAGTGAAGATTTAATGCATGATTACAAATGTGAATTGTTCCATGTGAAAATGTGAAAGTAACTGTTACTCTGGTTAAAACACAGCTGATGTGTGTCTTAATAAAAAGAGAAAAACTAGACAACAATCAGTCATCACACACAGTAAATCTGTATAATGTAGCATTGTGCTAATATACCGCTAGTTCCCCTTAAGGAACAGAAATATCTTGTGATTTATTGGAAAATACTATTTTCTGATATCTGCATGTATTTACCAATATACAGTATGTCAGTATATGTGCATTTCTGTGCAACTAGTTCAACATAAAGAAGTACAATATTCGTTTGTAAAACAAAATTAACCAAAGGATTATGGCATATTTTTGATTTTCAATTATGTTTCAATTATGTGTCAAATCAAAAAACAAACAAACAAAAAAAAAAAAACAGATAAGAAGCTCTTATATTCCATTATGTTTAGTTTAATCAGACACATGTTGTGTGACCTGAAGTTTTTACTTGTTTCTTCACGTGTTGTACTGGATAATGATCTTTTTATTTCATCTTATTGTTCCTGAACACATGGAGAATTTCATGCTGTTTAAGGGAGTTAAACATGTGACCCTCTGAACAGGGCGTTGTGAGACATAACCGGCGGTGCAGGACGCCCCTTACACAATTCACACATTTTATCTTCTTGAATCCCTGTTGCGTGTGTGAAATGCACTAATGTGACGTCCACACTTTCCTCACTCAGCCCACTATTACTGCCACGGCTGAAACTGCTGCATACAGTTGCAAGAAAAAGTATGTAAACCTTTCGGGATTACGTGGAGTTTTGCATGAATTGGTCATAAAATGTGCTCTGAACTTCATCCAAGTGTGGGAGATAATTCTTCCACCTGTTGATGTTGCTGTTAGTTTAAAATATCAATCAGTTAACAAATTACTTACAAAGAGAATTAAAGAAGATTACGCCACGCAGAGCTGGATGAAGTAAGTCAGGCTTTTATTGCAGCAATAAGAACCCAGGTGAGCCAGACTAGCAATGCTTTGGATCAGATCCCAAGCAGTGCCAAAATCGGACTACCTTCACATTCAAAAGCACACTCCTTTTATACAGTTTATAAGAGGGGGGATCTCCAGTCTCCTTCCCTGTACATTCACTTCGTTTGACCACATCAAAATTTTATTCCATTATAATCTAGTTTCTATCAATTAATTTTTCCATTATAATTACACCTCGTTATTTTTGACTCCTCCCTGCGCTTATCTGACTCCTCCTACGCTTATTAATTTCCCATTATAAATCGTTTTCTTTAATATTTATTTTCTATTATTTTTACACTTTTCGTATCTTTTTTATAAAAAAATATAGGGTGGCGCTTATTTTCAAGGCTTTTTCCTCGTTTTTCTTTGGTTTGTTCTTCATTTCTCAAGAGACCAGCCATGGGTAGGCATCTCCTCTACACTATTTTACTTATTTTGCCTTATTTTACCCATTTCAATGTTTCTTATGTATTTTGTTCTATTTTATAGCTAACCGCGACATCTCCATTGATGACTTTATCCCTTTGGATGATTCAGACAGCCAAGGCAGTCCAGATCGTGTTCCTTCTGAGGACTACAACCCGACTGAACCCGTTATGGATCAGGCCTCTGTGAGTCCTGTCCGAGCTGATTCTGAGTTGTCTGGATCTTTGATGCATTATCTACGAGACAAAGGGTTTACCTATGTTAAGAAAGGTGATCCCAAACCTGGTCTTTCTAAAAGACGGCGTTTGGATTTTGAGAGTCCTCACTGTTCTTTTCAGCCAGTGAGGCCAGAGTCTAGTACTCCAGCTCCATCTATCAGATACCCTAGATGTAATGTAAGTGTTGGTACCCAAACTGATTTTAAAGTGTCTGTTAGTACACCGACTAAGGATACAGCTACTGTTGGTACTCAAACAGATTTTTCTTAAGCACCTGCTCCTCCGTTAAATCGTGGCATTTCTGCTTTTATTCCTCTCACTGACCTTCCTCTTGGTGTTGTTTTAGCTCAAAGAAGGTTTGATATGTAATTTTATTTCTGTTGATGCTTCACCCTGGCTCCTTATGTTTTTTTGTATTTTACGTTGGGCTTTTATACTTTGTATTTTTATATTATTATTATGTAGATACACATTTTTATTCTATATCTACTCTTATTAAACTATGTTATTCATAAGACTGGCTCTGTGTCTCTGATTTTTCTGTTCCTTGTTTGCTCGTACCAGCCTGCGCCCGTGGCGCTTTGCACATATGGTTTAGGGAAACTCCTGATCCTTTAAAGTTTGGTTTCGAGGGTGTAATTTATTACATAGGTTTCTGTGCACCTCGCTAGCTTCCCTCATTATCTGGTTTCTTCTATGGCCTGGTCTTGCGTTCTTTTCTATGTTCCTCTCATTACCCTAGTTTCTGTTTTATCTGCATGAGCAGTTTTCACGTATTTCCCAAGCCCCTGGTACCGCTGTTTCTCTCTTGCTCCTGTCCTCTCTTTTTGCTATAATGGTTTACTTACAGGCCTTTTATATTTCTGCCTGCATAAATATATGTTGATTAAAACATGCTTACATGAATATAAGTTAATTAAAACATGCTTACACAAGTCACAACAATAGAAAAGCACAGTCTGCTTAAAATAATACTACACAAACATTATATATTTTTTCATGTTTTTATTGAACATAAAAAATGTGGATGGAAAAGTATGTGAACCTTTGGACTTAATAACTGGTTGACCCTCCTTTGGCAGCAATAACCTCAACCAAACGTTTCCTGTAGTTGCAGATCAGACCTGCACAACGATCTGGAGTAATTTTGGACCACTCCTCTTCATGAAACTGTTTCAGTGTAGCAATATATTGGGATGTCTGGTGTGAATCGCTCTCTTAAGGTCATGCCACAGCATTTCAATCGGGTTGAGGTCAGGACTCTGACTGGGCCACTCCAGAAGGTGTATTTTGTTCTGTTGAAGCCATTCTTTTGTTGAATTACTTGAATGCTGTGGGTCATTGTCCTGCTGCATCACCCTTACTCTGCGGAGCTTCAGTTGGCGGACAGATGGTCTTACGTTTTCCTGCAAAATGTCCTGATAAACTCTGGAATTCATTTTTTGAGGTTTTGATGTTGGTGTGCTGTGCCTTTTTTTTCTCCACACATAATGTTGTGGTTTTTTTCCAAACAACTCAATTTTGGTTTCATCTGTCTGCAGATTATTTTGCCAGTAGTGCTGTGGAACATCCAGGTGCTCTTTTGCAAGCTTCAAACGT
Organism: Clarias gariepinus; assembly: GCF_024256425.1. Lineage (NCBI taxonomy): Eukaryota > Metazoa > Chordata > Actinopteri > Siluriformes > Clariidae > Clarias > Clarias gariepinus. Next base: position 21,394,131 of record NC_071123.1, read on the forward strand.
GCAGCAATATTTGTCTTGGACAGACAATGGCTGTCCTCCCATGTACTCCATTTATGTTTAATTATTATTGTAAATGTGTCAACAAAAATGTTAGCATGTGCCAGAGATTTCTGTAAGTCTTTAGCTAAGACTCTAGGATTCTTCTTTACCTCATTAAGCATTCTGCGCTGTTCTCTTGCAGTCATCTTGAAAGGATGACCACGCCTAGGGAGAGTAGCAACAGTGCTGAACTTTCACTATTTGTAGGCAGTCTGTCTTACCGTGGACACATGAACATCAAGGCTTTTGGAGATACTTTTGTAACCCTTTCCAGCTTCATGCAAGTCAACAATTCTTGATCGTAGGTCTTCTGAGAGCTCTTTTCTGCGAGGCATGGCAGTAGGTGCACATCAGGCAGTGCTTCTTGAATCCAGTGAACCCAAAACTGGTGTGTGTTTTTAAAGGGCGGGGCAGCTTTCAGCAACACATCCAAAATCACACTGATTGGACTCAAGGTTAGCTCACTCCTGGCTCTCCAATTAGCTCTTGGAGAAGTCATTAGGCTAGGGGTTAACATACTTCTTCCACCCTGCACTGTAAGTAGTATTATTTCAAGCAGACTGTGTTTTTCTATTGTTGTGACTTTAAGAGCACATTTTATGACCAATTTATGCGAAACTACACATAATCTCAAAAGGTTTACATACTTTTTCTTGCAACTGTATTTCTAGTTTTCTGCATAAAAAATAACCGATTGGTTTAATAATATCTGCAGACCCAGTGAATTTAAAGCATAATTACTTCATTATTTCTACTGATAAGATATTGACATGAGATACTGTGAGTATTGAGTACATCACTGTACACTGATTTAAGTTGAGTTTAGATTGAAATGTTCCTTTTATTACAGCAGAAACATGAAGTAAATATTAATATTTTGATTTCAGAGGCTTCCTCTGTGAAATCAGACATCTACATAAAAATTAGGGTTTAACAATAATAATAATGATAATAATATATATATATTTTTTTTTATTACATGTATTTTTATTAAGTTGAAGCTTTCAGCGTCTCTACAATATGATTCAATTTTGCCATTATTTAATTTAAAGGATTAGGGCACGAGGTGGGGTACACACTGGACAGGGTGCCAATCCATCGCAGGGCACACACACACACACGCACTCACACACTCATTCACACACTACAGGCAATTTGGGAACGCCTATTAACCTAAGCTACATGTCTTTGGACTGTGGGAGGAAACCGGAGTATTCAGAGGAAACCCACTAAGCACGGGAAGAATATTCAAACTCCATGCACTTAGGAAATAGGAATCGAGCCTGGCGGGGAATCGAACCCAGACCCTGGAGGTGCAAGGCGACAGTGCTAACCACTACACCAAAAAAATTTTTACACTGTCTATTTATAAACTCTGTAAATGTGTGTGTTTTTATATTACTTGTACATTAATGTTGGTGTAGGAGAATGAGGACTCGTTCCCTTTTGAGCTTTCCAATAATTTGTGGTCAAATAATAATTTAATGCTGAACACAAACAACAAAAAAGTATGATGATTATTATTTGAAAACTTAAAAAAAAGCCTGAAGAGCCTCGTGTGGATTTACGTCATGAGTCATTTTCTCAGGACAAGATTCTTAAATCCCTGTTTTCCTTAAAATATCCCTTTTTAATTTTGGCATTTCTTCCATAAAAGAGTTTTTTTGCCAAACAAATAAGAAGCTGATAAAAACTGATAAGGGCTCCACAAATGCCCTTAAAAATCAATGTTGACTCGATAACCCCGCTTAAAAATCGATACCAAGGCATTAATGACGCCTTAATGTCCACGTCAGAATTCACACAGAGTCAAAAAGAGGCTGTAAGAAGCTGTTACCTCTACCGAGCTCTTCATAATGTATGTCGTAAAAAGTTTGCATCGGTTCAGATTCAAAAGCAAATTCGGATCAGTGGAATGGGGGTGTTAGATTCACTAATGGGTAAAATCTCTGCATCATTGCAGTGCAGTGGGGTTACACACAGGTGCATTGTGGGTAAGAAGCTAACTGATGGAAGTGAAATCTCACTTACTGATCAGAGTCCTTCACATAAACATCATCTGAAAATGTTTTTATCTTTCTGTTTTATTCCTAAATTAAAATCTGATACACGGGATAAGTTTATAAAATATCAGTGTTTATCATTAGTGTGAAGTCGAGTTATTTACTTACCCGTACTGAAGGAGTCGTGTGAAACAACATAGAGAGAAATGTAATGTTAGATAAAATATAAAGAGAAAAACTTCTGATTTACAGTCAGAATATCTGCTAAACAATCTTCACTCTGTGCGTTCAGTACAAAGATGTTCAGCTCCAGTTGTAAGACTTTTTATTAAATATAACAATAAATACACAGTCAGTATAAATAGTTTATATTTCGACAGTGAAATACTTCATGCAGTGTGTTTTCTCAGTGCAGTAACATATCTGTGATCAACTGTTGAATAAAACACTCCATATGAAGTTACAGCGCTGAGCATCATGATTATTTAATTACACACTCATGCATTATTGTCATATAACAGCAGAATCTGTTGTTATTCTCTACATAATCACCTACAATCATCATAAAGCCTCACACGCTATAATCACATATAACACATGATTGTAGTTTTTCATAAATAAATCCACTATACAGTAATAATGTGATCATGTTGCCGTGTGTGAAGCAAACACTCACTGCTGCTGTTCATTTCTACTCACTGTTCAGTTCCAGAGTCTCATCATAGAGGAGAAAGTTCATTAAAGACACGAGTCTGAGAAACTAAGAGAGTGAAGACGTCTAAACTGAGCTTTATTCATCTGTTTCTGTCACAAGCTCTTCTGTATGAAAGTTTCTCTCTCCTCTAGCTCTTTACTCGTCTTTTCTACTTTTCTATCTGTGCCTTTGATATCGAACTTTCAGTATCAGTGTGTAGGTCAGATGTGTGTGTGTGTGTGTGTGTGTGTGTGTGTGTGTGTTATTGCACTCTGAACACACAGCACAGTCCAATCTATTTCATCTGCACAATAAATATATTATTCATGCAGCATCAACACATCACTATCAGAGAAAAGACTTTATACTCACGTAAAGAAATCCCCTGTGAAAGTAAATAATAGAGAGTGAAGATTTAATGCATGATTACAAATGTGAATTGTTCCATGTGAAAATGTGAAAGTAACTGTTACTCTGGTTAAAACACAGCTGATGTGTGTCTTAATAAAAAAGAGGAAAACTAGACAACAATCAGTCATCACACACAGTAAATCTGTATAATGTAGCATTGTGCTAATATACCGCTAGTTCCCCTTAAGGAACAGAAATATCTTGTGATTTATTGGAAAATACTATTTTCTGATATCTGCATGTATTTACCAATATACAGTATGTCAGTATATGTGCATTTCTGTGCAACTAGTTTATTTAAACCTTAACAATATTTGTATCATTTATTTTTTAACAAAACGAAGTCCCCAATATTTGCTTCTAAAACCAAAATAACTAAATTACGGCATGTTTTTGATTTCCAGTTTTGTTTTTGAATCACAAACAGTAAGACACGTTCCCTTTGAGCTTTAACCCTGCTTTCAGTAAGAGAAACTGTTTTTGAGTGCACCTATTTTTTTAAGGGCTCCTTCAACAGCAAAAAGTTTGCCGTGCACTTCAAGAAAAATCCCGATGTTTATCCAGCATGACATGAGAAGAAAACCAATAGAACACTTCCTGATGGTAGGTGGGTGTGGCTTTGGAAAAGAGTATCAAAAAACAAAACTTTTATGATAAAAATGAAGAAACGAATGATAGATGGAGTACCAGTGATTCTGTAGATGATTAGGCCTCCATTCCAATGACAAATTTGCTACTGACCTCTCCTGACGTCTCCCGATTTAAAATCGGCTCTGAAGTTCGTGTGGTCACTACCAGTCAGGTTAACATTTCAAGCGTAGTGACCTCTTATCGAGCTTTAATGATTTAAACCCATTTGTAAAGACATGAAAACGACTCTACGGTGCATTTTGACGCGCAATAAGGACGTGTTATCGACATAATGATTTTTTAATAGACGGCCGTTCAAGAATTTAACAATGTTCTAATGAGCCCAGAATAACTGATAATGAAAAACTAAACTAACACTGCCTTTTACAAAGTGAAAGTGTGCACCAATGTGAGGAGCTTTATTTCAGTCATAAATTCACATTCCAGCCATTCGTAGTCAAATAATTATTCAACGCTGGACAAAAACAAAAGTAAAAAAAAAGCCTGAAGAGCTTCGTGTGGATTTATGTGACGAGTCATTTTCTCAGGAGAAGATTCTGACATCTTACATCATTGTTTTCCTTAAAAGGACTTCCTTCTTAAATAAAACTTAATCTGAGTGACTCTGGTCTTCAAAAATTCATATAATCTTTCAGATTTTTATATTTGTCAGAACTTTAAGTTCTGTAGTCTTAAGATTAAGTAGTTCTCATTTATCACCAACTACAACTACTGGTCTTACTTTTCACTTTCATCTCTCCACCTTTACTGCTTCTGTCTCTTCTGTCAGAACTTTTTTTATTCAGTCAATAATATTTAAGTAAAATTCACCAGAATCACCAGAATTGCTGTGCATGGATGTGCATCGTGGTATAGAGACCTGGACCAAAAGGTACTATAATCTCCTGCCAAAAATGAGATCTTGTTTGAATTTGTTTAAATATGATTCTATTTCTAAGGCAGAGCAGAACAATACTGGGTCACATGTCCCAATAAAAGGGTTCTATAGACACCCATGTCTCTACGGAACTGCACTTAAAACAGCTGCTCTTCCTGAAAGCAGGCTTCATCTGGTACAGCGATGCACACTTGTACTCTATTAATCAGGGGCGTTTCTAGGATTTTCAGTTAAGGGGGGCTCAGCCCCCATAGATGTTTAACACATATTTGGCTTTGTTCAGAATCAGTACTCAAATGAGTCTTCTTGATCACACACACTGTTTACCGTATAAACCTTTTTCTATGGACAGGTACAATCAGAAAAACGTAACCAGAAAACAACATATAACTTTAAACTTACATTGATTAGCAATATAAACAACACACCTATGAGGCTAGACAATGGAATAAACTGTGTGGGGGCCAATAATCTCAAACATATGTCTGTTAATTCTTTGACAATACTGCTGCAGGTGGCGCAAGGGATCGCGCATACTATCTATGCGTCATTCAGTGCGTATGTGTAACTATCTCAGGTTTTATTCCATATATGCAGTACGGATTCTAAATATAAAATATTTATTGAAACAATAACTAATACCATTATAAAATATGTATAACGTAGTGAAACGTTTATAAGTTATCGAAAATGATTTGATTAGTTTACAAGATGTATGGAGATGTATTTATTTTATTTATTTATTTTGTATTTTTTTAAAAGCCTATCTACTAAGTTGTGTTGACTTGGGCTCTCTTATTGGCAATGTTTATGTGTATGTTCTGTGGGTCTTTGTGTGTGGAGCTGATTCAGTCCTGTCCTAGGTGTATGTATGTACTGTTTCTTGTCCCCTTGTTTTTATGTGTGTTTAGCTAGAACAGGTAAGTAGATAGGTGTGTGTTTCGCTAGAAGTGTGGGTAGCTAAAATCTAGGTTAAGCTAACTAGCATGCTTCTAGTCCCTTTGTGTCTCTAGCTATTCTGTGTTTCCTGTCTCCCTAGTGTCCCAGTGAGCTTGGCCTTGGAATATCTCCTAGCCTAGCCACTGGGTATCCCTTGTCTGTGTTTCTGTGCCCCAATTCCCTAGTGTGTGTTGAGCTATTAGGTATGTGTAGCTTAGTGCATGTTGAAGGCTGAAGACATGTTTAGCTAGGTGTATGTGTAGCTGCTCTTAACCATGTTAAGCTAAAAGCCATGCCTAGCTGACTGCCATGTCTTTAGCCCTAATCCCGTCTCCCTCTAGTGTCTCCCCTCTCTCTAGTGTCTCCCTCTAGTGTCCAGTTTCAGCTCCATGCATAGTTTGTGTGTCCTGTTATGTGTTTGTCCTCCCCCTGCCTGTGTCTCGCCACAGGACGTGTTATTTGTCCCCCTGCCTGTGTCTCGCCACAGGACGTGTTATTTGTCCCCCTGCCTGTGTCTCGCCACAGGATGTACGTTTGTCCTCCTTTTGCCTGTGTCTCGTCACAGGATGTACGTTTGTCCTCCTTTTGCCTGTGTTTCGTCACAGGATGTGTTCATCCTCCCGTCTGTGTCTTGCCAGAGAGCCCCTGTTAGCACAATGTTATTGAGTTTGATTGTTTCTTTTGTTTGTTGAGTTTTACTTATACTTTTGTGTTTAATGTTCATTAAAGACTCGTTTTGGTTACACAACTTCTCTGCCTCTATGCCTGCTCTCTCGGCCCACGGCGATCAACACCTGCCCTTACACCCCGTTCGTGACGAGTGGTACAGTTAGCTACTCTGTGCAGCTGTGTGTGCACAGAGAGGTGTGTGTATATGTGTGCGCATCTCATAGGTGTATGTACGCGCATTTCATATGTAGTTGTTTTGAGCAGTTAGTAGTATATATGTAGATGTGACTGTTTCATATACGTGTATGCAAGTGTTTCATGTGTGTGTGCATAAGTTAAGTTTAATTAAAGTCATATACGGCGCCTCATCGAGTTTCAGGTAAATTTCAGGTGAAAAAAAAATGTGTATGCACTTTTAATAAAGAGTAAACAATAAACACTGCCTTTTGCAAAGTGAAAGTGAGTGCCGTTGATCAAAAGGCTGATAAACGCGCGTGCAGATATGAGCAGATTTATTGATAAAACTGCAGACATACTCCCTCTAAAATGCAACAATTAATATATATTGTTTATTCTCTGAATACGGCGCTCTGAGCCGAACACCCGCAGACCCCCAGTTACTGTAATCCCTCTTCTCACCTTTCATTCACGATAGGTGTGAAGTTATCAAACCGGTTTTGCTGATGGGGGAGTTGACTGTATTGGGAGTTTTAAAACAAATTAACAAGACCGATCAGACGTCTCTGCCTAAAAAATTTTTCGCCAGCAAAACATGAAATAGACAATAAAATGCTAGATGGTACCAATTAAATCAGGCTTCATGGTCGTGTTTGTTGTATATTGATAAGTCATACATTTACTGAATATATTCAGATTTTGTAAAATAACGAAAACTGATGTCTCCGTTTCCTTCTCCCTTCCATTTGTCCACATCACCATTCTTTCCTCGCTTTAATCTGTGTATTTAAGTGAAATATACTGTAGTTTGCATAAAGGTCTAAATATTAATTTTTATTTATGGACAGGTGTATTATGTTTGATCTGCATTATTGCATTATGTTTCAAGACATGCTTTATTTACCTTAGTTAAATTTACACATTTACACCTAACAGCGTGGACACACTGAAATCTAATGCCACAAAAAGATTTGATCATATGATGTGTAGTTAGTGCCCTTGTAGAGAATAAATAAATGAATAACAATCACCTCTCAAGAGAGTGCCATAGTCCATTGTTAGTTTTATTGATTTGGCAGAAACTAATTATCACTACATAAGTAACCTAACATCATTGATCATGAAAAAATTAGCATATTGTGATAAAGTTAATTATTTTCTGTAATGTACTGATAAACATTAGACTTTCACATATTTTAGATTTATTACATACAACTGAAGTAGTTCAAGCCTTTTATTGTTTTAATATTGATGATTTTGTCATACAGCTCATGAAAACCCCAAATTCCTATCTCAAAAAATGTGCATATTTCATCCGACCAATAAAAGAAAAGTGTTTTTAACACAAAAAAAGTCAACCTTCAAATAATTATGTTCAGTTATGCACTCAATACTTGGTCGGGAATCCTTTTGCAGAAATGACTGCTTCAATGCGGCGTGGCATGGAGGCAATCAGCCTGTGGCACTGCTGAGGTGTTATGGAGGCCCAGGATGGTTCGATAGCTCTTCACAATATCCCACAGATTCTCGTGGCTCTGGATGTTTCTACTCTAGACTCAGTCCACTGCTTCCGCAGGTCCCCCAAGGTCGGGAATCGGTCCTTCTCCACAATCTTCCTCAGGGTCCGGTCACCTCTTCTCGTTGTGCAGCGTTTTCTGCCACACTTTTTCCTTCCCACAGACTTCCCACTGAGGTGCCTTGATACAGCACTCTGGGAACAGCCTATTCGTTCAGAAATTTCTTTCTGTGTCTTACCCTCTTGCTTGAGGGTGTCAATGATGTCCTTCTGGACAGCAGTCGGGTCGGCAGTCTTACCCATGATTGCGGTTTTGAGTAATGAACCAGGCTGGGAGTTTTTAAAAGCCTCAGAAATCTTTTGCAGGTGTTTAGAGTTAATTAGTTGATTCAGATGATTAGGTTAATAGCTCGTTTAGAGAACCTTTTCATGATATGCTAATTTTTTGAGATAGGAATTTTGGGTTTTCATGAGCTGTATGCCAAAATCATCAATATTAAAACAATAAAAGGCTTGACCTACTTCAGTTTTGTGTAATGAATCTAAAATATATGTTTTTAGTACATTACAGAAAATGATGAACTTTATCACAATGTGCTAATTTTTTGAGAAGGACCTGGTATGTATGTATATATATATATATATATATATATATATATATATATATATATACATACATACACACACACACACACACACATATACATACATACATACATACAGGGTGACACAAAAAAACAGGAACTTTTTTACAATATTTTATAAAACATTTTTATGGCTAACGCACACTGTTGCCTGTTCCACTGATCCATGATTACTAAAATGGCGGAGTGTTTACTTGCTAAATGTCACTAACCTGCAGTGCTACCACCAGCTAATGGCTACCAATACCAATATTTGTTATTCTGTGTCACCTTGTGTGTGTGTATATATATATATATATATATATATATATATATATATATACATACATACATACATACACTCACCTAAAGGATTATTAGGAACACCATACTAATACGGTGTTTAACCCCCTTTCGCCTTCAGAACTGCCTTAATTGTACGTGGCATTGATTCACCAAGGTGCTGAAAGGATTCTTTAAAAATGTTGGCCCATATTGATAGAATAACATCTTGCAGTTGGTGGAGATTTGTGGGATGCACATCCAAGGCACGAAGCTCCTGTTCCACCACATCCCAAAGATGCTCTATTGGGTTGAGATCTGGTGACTGTGGGGGCCATTTTAGTACAGTGAACTCATTGTCATGTTCAAAAACCCAATTTAAAATGATTCGAGCTTTGTGACATGGTGCATTATCCTGCTAGAAGTAGCAATCAGAGGATGGGTACATGGTGATCATAAAGGGATGGACATGGTCAGAAACATGCTCAGGTAGCCCGTGGCATTTAAACGATGCCCAATTGGCACTAAGGGGCCTAAAGTGTGCCAAGAAAACATCCCCCACACCATTACACCACCACCAGCAGCCTGCACAGTGGTAACAAGGCATGATGGATCCATGTTCTCATTCTGTTTACACCAAATTCTGACTCTACCATTTGAATGTCTCAACAGAAATCGAGACTCATCAACTGTCCAATTTTGGTGAGCTCATACAAATTGTAGCCTCTTTTTCCTATTTGTAGTGGAGATGAGTGGTACCCGGTGGGGTCTTTGGCTGTTGTAGCCCATCTGCCTCGGTTGTGCGTGTTGTGGCTTCACAAATGCTTTGCTGCATACCTCGGTTGTAACAAGTGGTTATTTCAGTCAAAGTTGCTTTTCTATCAGCTTGAATCAGTCGGCCCATTCTCCTCTGACCTCTAGCATCAAGGAGGCATTTTTGCCCACAGGACTGCCGCATACTGGATGTTTTCCCTTTTCACACCATTCTTTGTAAACCCTAGAAATGGTTGTGCGTGAAAATCCCAGTAACTAAGCAGATTGCAAAATACTCAGACCGGCCCGTCTGGCACCAACAACCATGCCACGATTAAAATTGCTTAAATCACCTTTCTTTCCCATTTTGACATTCAGTTTGGAGATCAGGAGATTGTCTTGACCAGGACCACACCCCTAAATGCATTGAAGCAACTGCCATGTGATTGGTTGATTAGATAATTGAATTAATGAGAAATTGAACAGGTGTTCCTAATAACCCTTTAGGTGAGTGTGTGTGTGTGTATATATATATATATATATATATATATATATATATATATATATATATATACACACACACACACACACACACACACACGTGTGTGTGTGTGTGTGTGTGTACATAATCGAGGCCGGCTTTACGCAGGGGCACATGTTAATATATTCCTAAAATTATCTCCAAAAAAAAACCCCTTGCTTGTTGCCAAGTGTTGTCAAGTGGAGAGATATTTGACCGACAGCCTAGAACAAATGGTGTGATCACAACCCCCTCCGAATGACCATGCCATAAATCACTGACCACCTCAGAAGTTCCCTCCAATGTATGCTGATGTTTTGCAAGAATTTTTATCACCATTTAAAGTCTTACAATTCATTTAGTTTAGATTTCTGGCAGATGCCATAAGTTTTGTTCCCTGAACATCAGCCCCCTTGATTTTCATTTGCTTACGAACACAAGTTCCCTTCAACATTGGGAATTTTGCAGATGTTACACTTTAGTTTAGTTCTCATTGAGTGGCCACACATCACTTCCACATTTCCCTCACTTTTCTTACATGGTTCTTATGTGAGAATAAACAGTGAAACATTCTGCAGGTTTATAATACACTGCGACCAAGTGAACCACGTTCCCGTTGAACGAAACGAGGCATAATCCTGGTGTTTGCTTCGGTTATAACATAGCATAGTTTATTATCTGCTGTGGTAGATTTGATTCATTCAAATTTAATATTGTTTTTAAAATAATAAAATTAAGTCGAGCTTTCCTTTATGTTATAGTATGAAGCCTCTAGATAGACAAAGGAGGAGAAAAAACGCATGGCGCATTGTCTACGTGCATGTTGATCTTGGAGCTAAAAACTTTGGGTGAAAGCGCCATCTAGCGATCATTGTGTGTCAACGACAGCTTCCCATTCAAAACAATAGGCGGTCAAACTGAACCGTGTTAAAAGTAGGTGACACTGGCGCGGCGCTTCTAGTGTTAATTCTCCATATGTGCTGGCGAATTGAAGACCGCAATGTAAGACGGGGATGAGCCGAAGGAACCGAAGTCTGCCGCCACTTTCATATGAAATTTAAAGGGGACCATGCGTGACCAGCAATTTGTGTGAAGTTTATGGAGATTTTTTCGGAGGCTGAGTACAAATGTTAGGGGGCTAAAGCCCCCTTAAAATGGCCTAGCAACGCCCATGCTATTAATACTGCAGTGACTGTAAAGGCTCTAACAGAGGGTCATGTAAAGTTTGAAACTTTATTTACTGTAAAAACTCCAACTAGATAACTATTGAATTAATTAATATTGTAAACTATTTTTCGGTTATCTTTCAGGTTATTTAAAACAGTTAGAGTTATATACGTGAGGCTGGTGTCCACTTGTCGCTATACTGATGCACCTTGACGTTACTGAGGTGAGATTAGCTAACGTTAGATTTCATGGTACTTTTTAATTAACACACATCTCTTATAACTGTCCGGATAAAATAATCTGCCATGGCACAAAAAAAGTGTTTTAATAAGTTTTTTTGTAAGAAAAAAATAAATAAATAAATGATTACTACTGACTATTACAAACTATTAAGCAGACATTAACAATATAATAATGACCTCATATCTATGTCTCTATGCCATGGATTCATTAGTTTTCTTGTTTTTTGTGATGTAAATATAATATGACTGAAATAAAGCTGCTCACATCGACGCACACTTTCACTTTGCAAAATGCTGTGTTTATTTAGCGAATATATGTTTGTGTTTTGTTGTTTTCTGGGGTAATGTTATTGATTTTACATTTCACCTGCTTTGCAAAAGTTGCCACTCTTTCATGACTGAAATCAAGCTGTTTAAATCACCCTGTGCAACGTGAAAAGAAAACACCAATGTGAGCAGTTTTATTTCAGTCCTAATATACTCAGATCACAAAAAGCGGCAATTTTTGCAAAGCAGATGAAATGTAACATCAATAATAGAAAACAGAAATCAACATAGCACAAATATGTACTCGCTAAACAAACACTGCCTTTTACCAAGTGAAAGTGCATATAAAGTGACATTTACTTAAAATGTCACTTTTTTAATTTTGGCATTACTTCCCGAATGCACACTCCAATCCATACTCTACATCTGGATTCACACAGAGTCTAAAAGAGTCTGTAAGGAGCGGTTACCTCTACAGAGCTCTCTAGAGATCATAACAAATTTGCATCAGTTAGATTCAAGAGCAAATTCGGCTCAGTGGAATGGGCGTGTTAGGTTTTCAAATTGGTAAAATCTCTGCATTATTGCAGTACAGTGGGGTTACAGACAGGTGCATTGTGGGTAAGAAGCTGACTGATGGAAGTGGAATCTCACTTACTGATCAGAGTCCTTCACATAAACATCATCTGAAAATGTTTTTATCTTTCTGTTTGATTCCTAAATTAAAATCTGATACACGTGATAAATTTATAAAATATCAGTGTTTATCATTAGTGTGAATTCGAGTTATTTACTTACCGAATCTGAAGGTGTCGTGTAAAACAACAGAGAGAAATGTAATGTTAGATAAAATATAAAGAGAAAAACTTCTGATTTACAGTCAGAATATCTGCTAAACAATCTTCACTCTGTGCTTTCAGTACAAAGATGTTCAGCTCCAGTTGTAAGACTTTTTATTAAATATAACAATAGATACACAGTCAGTATAAATAGTTTATATTCAGACAGTGAAATACTTCATGCAGTGTGTTTTCTCAGTGCAGTAACATATCTGTGATCAACTGTTGAATAAAACACTCCATATGAAGTTACAGCGCTGAGCATCATGATTATTACACACTCATGCATTATTGTCATATAACAGCAGAATCTGTTGTGTTATTCTCTACGTGCTATGTGCTATTGCACTCTGTGCTATTGCACTCTGAACACACAGCACAGTCCAATCTATTTCATCTGCAAAATAAATATATTATTCATGCAGCATTAACACATCACTATCAGAGAAAAGGATTTTATACTCACCCGAAGAAATCTGCTGTGAAAGTAAATAATAGAGAGTGGAGATTTAATGCATGATTGCTAGACTGTTATTCTGGTTAAAACACAACTGATGTGTGTCTTAAAGTGCCCCTATTATGCCATTTTAAAGGTTGCTAATATTGCTTAGTGAATCTCTTAAAACAGGGTTACATGTATGCATGGTCAAAAAACACTTTAGTTTTCTCCAAAAATAGATAAAATTTTACCCCATTACTAAATGATTTGTAAACGACTCGTGTGAAGCAGTTTAAAGATTTAGTCTGTCTAAACCCCTCCTTTGGTGCACCAAAACCAAACAAAGATATGAATAATATTTATAAACTTCATATAATAAACGGTATGTGTATGTGTGCGAGTAAGTGTAAAATGTCCGAAATCCGTGTTTATCCGAGTATACTGAGTATGGTTCGGTTAAGTCCGGGAGGCCGATGACGGAGGGTGAGAAGTCCGAGGAATATGTCTAGTCAAAGGTAATCCGGTTAAAAAATCTTCAAAAGAAAATGATCCACAGCAATCTCTCCTTCTCTCGTTCAAACAAATAATGGCTGGTCCACCATTACTACTCCTCGCTGCACCCCCCCAGGTCAGGGAAAGGGCAATGGCGCATGCACACTTCGTGTGTGTGGATGCATTTTTTTCCCGGTGCCTTGCCACTTCGCGAGTGTCAAGTTCAGTTTTGGTGAATGGTGGAGAATAAACAGTTAAAAAGGATCTCGTGTGCTCTCGTTTTTATTGTTTTTATATATTACAAAGTGTTTAGGCGAACCTGGCATGAATGCTTGGTCACATTAACAAGAGTGTGGTAACGTTAATTGTAAGATGGCGGACAAGTTGTTGGCGACGTAGAACGTAGGCGGACATTATGCAAATATGTTACAGAGTGACGTGGATCCGTCACAGAAAAAGATTCGAATCGCTAACGACTCGTTTAGGCGAATGTGAGCCGACTTTTTTTTTTAATAGACAAAAACTTCATTTATCGTGCACTGTCAGCGTCACAGATAGTGCAGATAGTTTATGTTCACATACTGTACAGCTACATGACACACTGCATGAAAGAAAATATTTGAAAAAGCATAATGGGGCACTTACAACATAAAGAAGTACAATATTCGTTTGTAAAACAAAATTAACCAAAGGATTATGGCATATTTTTGATTTTCAATTATGTGCTTGAATCACAAATAAAAAAACAAACAAACAAACAAACAAACAAACAAAAAAACAGATAAGAAGCTCTTATATTCCATTTTGTTTAGTTTAATCAGACACAAGTCGTGTGACCTGAAGTTTTTACTTGTTTCTTCACGTGTTGTACTGGATAATGATCTTTTTATTTCATCTTATTGTTCCTGAACACCATGGATAATTTCATGCTGTTTAAGGGAGTTAAACATGTGACCCTCTGAACAGGGCGTTGTGAGACATAACCGGCGGTGCAGGACGCCTCTTACACAATTCACACATTTTATCTTCTTGAATCTCTGTTGCGTGTGTGAAATGCACTAATGTGACGTCCACACTTTCCTCACTCAGCCCACTATTACTGCCACGGCTGAAACTGCTGCATACAGTTGCAAGAACAAGTATGTGAACCTTTCGGGATTACGTGGAGTTTTGCATGAATTGGTCATAAAATGTGCTCTGAACTTCATTTAAGTCTTTGGACTTAATAACTGGTTAACCCTCCTTTGGCAGCAATAACCTCAACCAAACGTTGCCTGTAGTTGTAGATCAGACCCGCACAACGATCTGGAGTAATGTTGGGCCACTCCTCTTTATAAAACTGTTTCAGTGTAGTAATATATTGGGATGTCTGGTGTGAATTGCTCTCTTAAGGTCATGCCACAGCATTTCAATCGGGTTGAGGTCAGGACTCTGACTGGGCCACTCCAGAAGGTGTATTTTGTTCTGTTGAAGCCATTCTTTTGTTGAATTACTTGAATGCTTTGGGTCATTGTCCTGCTGCATCACCCTTACTCTGCGGAGCTTCAGTTGGCGGACAGATGGTCTTACGTTTTCCTGCAAAATGTCCTGATAAACTCTGGAATTAATTTTTTGAGGTTTTGATGTTGGTGTGCTGTGCCTTTTTTCTACACACATAGTGTAATGTGTTTTTTCCAAACAACTTAATTTTGGTTTCATCTGTCCGCAGAATATTTTGCCAGTAGTGCTGTGGAACATACAGGTGCTCTTTTGCAAACTTCAAACGTGCAGCAATATTTGTCCTGGACAGTAATGGCTGTCCTCCCATGTACTCCATTCATGTTTAATGTTTTCCTTATTGTAGATGTGTCTTCAAATATGTTAGCATGTGCCAGAGATTTCTGTAAGTCTTTAGCTGAGACTCTAGGATTCTTCTTTACCTCATTAAGCATTCTGCACTGTGCTCTTGCAGTCATCTTTACAGGATGACCACGCCTAGGGAGAGTAGCAACAGTGCTGAACTTTCGCTATTTGTAGACAGTCTGTCTTACCGTGGACACATGAACATCAAGGCTTTTGGAAATACTTTTGTAACCCTTTCCAGCTTCAGGCAAGTCAACAATTCTTGATCGTAGGTCTTCTGAGAGCTCTTTCTGGGAGGCATGGCAGTCAGTGCACATCAGGCAGTGCTTCTTGAATCCAGTGACCCCAAAACTGGTGTGTGTGTTTTTAAAGGGCAGGACAGCTTTCAGCAACACATCCAATATCATCACACTGATTGGACTCAAGGTTGGCTCACTCCTGGCTCCAATTAGCTCTTGGAGAAGTCATTAGGCTAGGGGTTCACATACTGCTTACACCCTGCACTGTAAATGTTTACATGTTATCTTCAATAAAAACATGTAAACATATAATGTTTGTGTAGTATTATTTCAAGCAGACTGTGTTTTTCTATTGTTGTGACTTTAAGAGCACATTTTATGACCAATTTATGCGAAACTACACATAATCCCAAAAGGTTTACATACTTTTTCTTGCAACTGTATTTCTAGTTTTCTGCATAAAAAAAACGATTGGTTTAATAATATCTGCAGACCCAGTGTATTTAAAGCGTAATTACTTCATTATTTCTACTGTAAGATATTGACATGAGATACTGTGAGTATTGAGTACATCACTGTACACTGATTTAAGTGGAGTTTAGATTGAAATGTTCATTTTATTACAGCAGAAACATGAAGTACATACAGTGGTGTGAAAAACTATTTGCCCCCTTCCTGATTTCTCATTCTTTTGCATGTTTGTCACACAAAATGTTTCTGATCATCAAACACATTTAACTATTAGTCAAAGATAACACAAGTAATCACAAAATGCAGTTTTTAAATGATGGTTTTTATTATTTATGGAGAAAAAAAATCCAAACCTACATGGCCCTGTGTGAAAAAGTAATTGCCCCCTGAACCTAATAACTGGTTGGGCCACCCTTAGCAGCAATAACTGCAATCAAGCGTTTGCGATAACTTGCAACGAGTCTTTTACAGCGCTCTGGAGGAATTTTGGCCCACTCATCTTTGCAGAATTGTTGTAATTCAGCTTTATTTGAGGCTTTTCTAGCATAAACCGCCTTTTTAAGGTCATGCCACAACATCTCAATAGGATTCAGGTCAGGACTTTGACTAGGCCACTCCAAAGTCTTCATTTTGTTTTTCTTCAGCCATTCAGAGGTGGATTTGCTGGTGTGTTTTGGGTCATTGTCCTTGTAAGGGCCATATTTCATTCTTGTGATTTGTTGTTATGTTTATCTTATTTCAGTTTATTAGTTAAGCATTAAGCATTAAGTATCATACTTATAATTTGTATTGTGACATCATTTCATGAGTTGTTCTGTGACATCATCCCACAGTTATGCAGTCTCATGTTTATCACGCACGTTAGTTGTTAGTTGCTGTTAAGACACGGAAGGATACAGAAAGGTTTGGAGCACACAAGCTTTTGACCGTGAGACAGTAAGCTAAAAGGAATACAGTAAAATAAGTTGTTGTAACTGTAATCTATCGAAGCTACAGAACACAGCAAGCGACTTGTCGTGACTACAGTGGATTTATGCAAGAAACTGTAACAACCGTTGTTTTTGATGTTGAAAATAAACAAGAGACAAAGAAATCAACGAAACGTCTGATGTCGTCAGTGACACTGTGTAACAAAAGACACGCGTCAGAACTTGTGAATAACATGCACCTACAGTCCTGCTGCAGCACCCAAGATCGCTTCAGCTTGAGTTGCCGAACAGATGGCCGGACATTCTCCTTCAGGATTTTTTGGTGGACAGTAGAATTCATGGTTCCATCTATCACAGCAAGCCTTCCAGGTCCTGAAGCAGCAAAACAACCCCAGACCATCACACTACCACCACCATATTTTACTGTTGGTATGATGTTTTTTTTCTGAAATGCTGTGTTACTTTTACGCCAGATGTAACGGGACACGCACCTTCCAAAAAGTTCAACTTTTGTCTCGTCGGTCCACAAGGTATTTTCCCAAAAGTCTTGGCAATCATTGAGATGTTATTTAGCAAAATTGAAACGAGCCTTAATGTTCTTTTTTGCTTAAAAGTGGTTTGCGCCTTGAAAATCTGCCATGCAGGCCGTTTTTGCCCAGTCTCTTTCTTATGGTGGAGTCGTGAACATTGACCTTAATTGAGGCAAGTGAGGCCTGCAGTTCTTTAGATGTTGTCCTAGGGTCTTTTGTGGCCTCTCGGATGAGTTGTCTCTGCGCTCTTGGGGTAATTTGGTCAGCCGGCCACTCCTGGGAAGGTTCACCACTGTTCCATGTTTTTGCCATTTGTGGATAATGGCTCTCACTGTGGTTCGCTGGAGTCCCAAAGCTTTAGAAATGGCTTTATAACCTTTACCAGACTGATAGATCTCAATTACTTTTGTTCTCGTTTGTTCCTGAATTTCTTTGGATCTTGGCATAATGTCTAGCTTTTGAGGTGCTTTTGGTCTACTTCTCTGTGTCAGGTAGCTCCTATTTAAGTGATTTCTTGATTGAAAAAGGTGTGGCAGTAATCAGGACTGGGGGTGACTACAGAAATTGAACTCAGGTGTGATAAACCACAGTTAAGTTATTTTTTAACAAGGGGGGCAATCACTTTTTCACACAGGGCCATGTAGGTTTGGATTTTTTTTTTCTCCCTTAATAACGTAAACCTTCATTTAAAAACTGCATTTTGTGTTCAATTATGTTATTTTTGACTAATAGTTAAAGGGTTTTTGATGAGCAGAAACATTTAAGTGTGACAAACATGCAAAAGAATAAGAAATCAGGAAGGGGGCAAATAGTTTTTCACACCACTGTATTAATATTTTGATTTCAGAGGCTTCCTCTGTGAAATGAGCCATCTACATAAAAATTAGGGTTTAACAATAATAATAATAATAATAATAATAATAATAATAAATTTTCTTGTTTTATTACATGTATTTTTATTAAGTTGAAGCTTTCAGCGTCTCTACAATATGATTCAATTTTGCCATTATTTTATTTAAAGGATTAGGGCAGGAGGTGGGGTACACACTGGACAGGGTGCCAATCCATCGCAGGGCACACACACATACACGCGCTCACACACTACAGGCAATTTGGGAATGCCTATTAACCTAAGCTACATGTCTTTGGACTGTGGGAGGAAACCGGAGTATTCAGAGGAAACCCACTAAGCACGGGAAGAATATTCAAACTCCATGCACTTAGGAAATAGGAATCGAGCCTGACCGGGAATCGGACCCTGGTGGTGCAAGGCGACAGTGCTAACCACTACACCAAAAAAAATTTTACACTGTCTATTTATAAACACTGTGGATGTGTGTGTTTTTATATTACTTGTAAATTAATATTGGTGTAGGAGAATGAGGACTCGTTCCCTTTTGAGCTTTCCAATAATTTGTGGTCAAATAATTATTTAATGCTGAACACAAACAACAAAAAAGTATGATGATTATTATTTGAAAACTTAAAAAAACCCTGAATAGTCTCAAGTGGATTTACGTCATGAGTCATTTTCTCAGGACAAGATTCTTAAATCCCTGTTTTCCTTAAAATATTCCTTTTTAATTTTGGCATTTCTTCCATGTAAGAGTTTTTTTGCCGAACAAATAAGAAGCTGATAAAAACTGATAAGGGCTCCACAAATGCCCTTAAAAATCAATGTTGACTCGATAACCCCGCTTAAAAATCGATACCAAGGCATTAATGACGCCTTAATGTCCACGTCAGAATTCACACAGAGTCAAAAAGAGGCTGTAAGAAGCTGTTACCTCTACTGAGCTCTTCATAATGTATGTCGTAACGAATTTGCATCGGTCTAAATTCAAAAGCAAATTCGGCTCAGTGGAATGGGGGTGTTAGATTCATTAATGGGTAAAATCTCTGCATTATTGCAGTGCAGTGGGGTTACACACAGGTGCATTGTGGGTAAGAAGCTGACTGACGTAAGCGAAATCTCACTTACTGATCAGAGTCCTTCACATAAACATCATCTGAAAATGTTTTTATCTTTCTGTTTGATTCCTGAATTAAAATCTGATACATGTGAAAAGTTTATAAAATATCAGTGTTTATCATTAGTGTGAAGTCGAGTTATTTACTTACCCGTACTGAAGGTGTCGTGTGAAACAACATAGAGAGAAATGTAATGTTAGATAAAATATAAAGAGAAAAACTTCTGATTTACAGTCAGAATATCTGCTAAACAATCTTCACTCTGTGCTTTCAGTACAAAGATGTTCAGCTCCAGTTGTAAGACTTTTTATTTAGTATAACAACAGATACACAGTCAGTATAAATAGTTTATATTCAGACAGTGAAATACTTCATGCAGTGTGTTTTCTCAGTGCAGTAACATATCTGTGATCTGTGAACTGTTGAATAAAACACTCCATATGAAGTTACAGCGCTGAGCATCATGATTATTTAATTACACACTCATGCATTATTGTCATATAACAGCAGAATCTGTTGTGTTATTCTCTACATAATCACCTACAATCATCATAAAGCCTCACACGCTATAATCACATATAACACATGATTGTAGTTTTTCATAAATAAATCCACTATACAGTAATAATGTGATCATGTTGCCGTGTGTGAAGCAAACACTCACTGCTGCTGTTCATTTCTACTCACTGTTCAGTTCCAGAGTCTCATCATAGAGGAGAAAGTTCATTAAAGACACGAGTCTGAATAACTAAGAGAGTGAAGACGTCTAAACTGAGCTTTATTCATCTGTTTCTGTCACAAGCTCTTCTGTATGAAAGTTTCTTTCTCCTCTAGCTCTTTACTCGTCTTTTCTACTTTTCTATCTGTGCCTTTGATATCGAACTTTCAGTATCAGTGTGTAGGTCAGATTTGTGTGTGTGTGTGTGTGTGTGTGTGTGTGTGTGTGTAGAACACTAATGACAAACTAGACAACAGCATGATGAATGTTCTGCCAGCGATCACAGTCTGTTGTGTTCACTACACTATGCTCATGATGCTCATATATCTATGTGCTATTGCACTCTGAACACACAGCACAGTCCAATCTATTTCATCTGTACAATAAATATATTATTCATGCAGCATCAACACATCACTATCAGAGAAAAGACTTTATACTCACTTCTTTGCCCCTGTGAAAGTAAATAATAGAGAGTGAAGATTTAATGCATGATTACAAATGTGAATTGTTCCATGTGAAAATGTGAAAGTAACTGTTACTCTGGTTAAAACACAGCTGATGTGTGTCTTAATAAAAAAGAGGAAAACTAGACAACAATCAGTCATCACACACAGTAAATCTGTATAATGTAGCATTGTGCTAATATACCGCTAGTTCCCCTTAAGGAACAGAAATATCTTGTGATTTATTGGAAAATACTATTTTCTGATATCTGCATGTATTTACCAATATACAGTATGTCAGTATATGTGCATTTCTGTGCAACAAGTTTATTTAAACCGTAACAATATTTGTATCATTTATTTTTCAGTATAACAAAGTCCCCAATATTTGCTTCTAAAACCAAAATAACTAAATTACGGCATGTTTTTGATTTTCAGTTTTGTTCTTGAATCACAAACAGTAAAAACAGATAAGAAGCTCTTATATTCCATTATGTTTAGTTTAATCAGACACAAGTCGTGTGACCTGAAGTTTTTTCTTGTTTCTTCACGTGTTGTACTGGATAATGATCTTTTTACTTCATCTTATTGTTCCTGAACACATGGAGAATTTCATGCTGTTTAAGGGAGTTAAACATGTGACCCTCTGAACAGGGCGTTGTGAGACATAACCGGCGGTGCAGGACGCCCCTTACACAATTCACACATTTTATCTTCTTGAATCTCTGTTGCCTGTGTGAAATGCACTAATGTGACGTCCACACTTTCCTCACTCAGCCCACTATTACTGCCACGGCTGAAACTGCTGCATACAGTTGCAAGAACAAGTATGTGAACCTTTCGGGATTACGTGGAGTTTGGCATGAATTGGTCATAAAATGTGCTCTGAACTTCATTTAAGTCTTTGGACTTAATAACTGGTTAACCCTCCTTTGGCAGCAATAACCTCAACCAAACGTTTCCTGTAGTTGCAGATCAGACCTGCACAACGATCTGGAGTAATGTTGGGCCACTCCTCTTCATAAAACTGATTTAGTGTAGTAATATATTGGGATGTCTGGTGTGAATCACTCTCTTAAGGTCATGCCACAGCATTTCAATCAGGTTGAGGTCAGGACTCTAACTGGGCCACTCCAGAAGGCGTATTTTGTTCTGTTGAAGCCATTCTTTTGTTGAATTAATTGAATGCTTTGGGTCATTGTCCTGCTGCATCACCCTTACTCTGCGGAGCTTCAGTTGGCGGACAGATGGTCTTATGTTTTCCTGCAAAATGTGTTGGTAAACTCTGGAATTCATTTTTTGGGGTTTTGATGTTGGTGTGCTGTGCCTTTTTTTTCTACACACAGTGTTATGTGTTTTTTCCAAACAACTCACTTTTGGTTTCATCTGTCCGCAGATTATTTTGCCAGTAGTGCTGTGGAACATACAGGTGCTCTTTTGCAAACTTCAAACGTGCAGCAATATTTGTCCTGGACAGTAATGGCTGTCCTCCCATGTACTCCATTCATGTTTAATGTTTTCCTTATTGTAGATGTGTCTTCAAAAATGTTAGCATGTGCCAGAGATTTCTGTAAGTCTTTAGCTGAGACTCTAGGATTCTTCTTTACCTCATTAAGCATTCTGCGCTGTGCTCTTGCAGTCATCTTTACAGGATGACCACGCCCAGGGAGAGTAGCAACAGTGCTGAACTTTTGCTATTTGTAGACAGTCTGTCCTACCGTGGACACATGAACATCAAGGCTTTTGGAAATACTTTTGTAACCCTTTCCAGCTTCATGCAAGTCAACAATTCTTGATCGTAGGTCTTCTGAGAGCTCTTTCTGCGAGGCATGGCAGTCAGTGCACATCAGGCAGTGCTTCTTGAAACCAATGAACCCAAAACTGATGTGTGTTTTTAAAGGGCAGGGCAGCTTTCAGCAACACATCCAAAATCATCACACTGATTGGACTCAAGGTTGGCTCACTCCTGGCTCCAATTAGCTCTTGGAGAAGTCATTAGGCTAGGGGTTCACATACTTCTTCCACCCTGCACTGTAAATGTTTACATGTTATGTTCAATAAAAACATGTAAACATATAATGTTTGTGTAGTATTATTTCAAGCAGACTGTGTTTTTCTATTGTTGTGACTTTTAGAGCACATTTTATGACCAATTCATGCCACATAATCCCAATGGATACACATAATCCCAAAGGATACACATAATCCCAAAGGATACACATAATCCCAAAAGATACACATAATCCCAAAGAATACACATAATCCCAAAGGGTACACATACTTTTTCTTGCAACTGTATTTCTAGTTTTCTGCATAAAAAAAATAACCGATTGGTTTAATAATATCTGCAGACCCAGTGAATTTAAAGTGTAATTACTTCATTATTTCTACTGATAAGATATTGCCATGAGATACTGTGAGTATTGAGTACATCACTGTACACTGATTTAAGTGGAGTTCAGATTGAAATGTTCATTTATTACAGCAGAAACATGAAGTAAATATTAATATTTCGATCTCAGAGGCTTCCTCTGTGAAATGATACATTTACATAAAAATTAGGGTTCAATAATAATAATAATAATAATAATAATAATAATAATTATTATTATTATAATTATTATTAATTTTCTTGTTTTATTACATGTATTTTTATTAAGTTGAAGCTTTCAGCGCCTCTACAATATGAATAAATTTTGCCATTATTTAATTTAAAGGATTAGGGTACGAGGTGGGGTACACACTGGACAGGGTGCCAATCCATCGCAGGGCACACACACATACCCGCGCTCACACACTCATTCACACACTACAGGCAAATTAGGAACGCCTATTAACCTAAGCTACATGACTTTGGACTGTGGGAGGAAACCGGAGTATTCAGAGGAAACCCACGAAGCACCGGGAGAATATTCAAACTCCATGCACTTAGGAAATAGGAATCGAGCCTGGCCGGGAATCGAACCCGGACCCTGGAGGTGCAAGGCGACAGTGCTAACCACTACACCCAAAAAAAAAAAAAAAAAAACACACTGTCTATTTATAAACAATGTGGATTTGTGTGTTTTTATATTACTTGTACATTAATGTTGGTGTAGGAGAATGAGGACTCGTTCCCTTTTGAGCTTTCCAATAATTTGTGGTCAAATAATTATTTAATGCTGGACACGAACAACAAAAAAGTATGATGATTATTATTTGAAAACGTAAAAAAGCCTGAATAGTCTCGTGTGGATTTACGTCATGAGTCATTTTCTCAGGACAAGATTCTTAAATCCCTGTTTTCCTTAAAATATCCCTTTTTAATTTTGGCATTTCTTCCATGTAAGAGTTTTTTTGCCAAACAAATAAGAAGCTGATAAAAACTGATAAGGGCTCCATGAATGCCCTTAAAAATCAATATTGACTCGATAACCCCGCTTAAAAATCGATACCAAGGCATTAATGACGCCTTAATGTCCACAACAGAATTCACACGGAGTCAAAAAGAGGCTGTAAGAAGCTGTTACCTCTACCGAGCTCTTCATAATGTATGTCGTAACAAGTTTGCATCGGTTCACATTCAAAAGCAAATTCGGATCAGTGGAATGGGGGGTGTTAGATTCATTAATGGGTAAAATCTCTGCATTATTGCAGTGCAGTGGGGTTACACACAGGTGCATCGTGGGTAAGAAGCTGACTGATGGAAGTGAAATCTCACTGATCAGAGTCCTTCACATAAACATCATCTGAAAATGTTTTTATCTTTCTGTTTGATTCCTAAATTAAAATCCGATACACGTGATAAGTTTATAAAATATCAGTGTTTATCATTAGTGTGAAGTCGAGTTATTTACTTACCGATACTGAAGGTGTCGTGTGAAACAACAGAGAGAAATAAAATGTTAGATAAAATATAAAGAGAAAAACTTCTGATTTACAGACAGAATATCTGCTAAACAATCTTCACTCTGTGCTTTCAGTACAAAGATGTTCAGCTCCAGTTGTAAGACTTTTTATTAAATATAACAATAGATACACAGTCAGTTTAAATAGTTTATATTCAGACAGTGAAATATTTCATGCAGTGTGTTTTCTCAGTGCAGTAACATATCTGTGATCAACTGTTGAATAAAACACTCCATATGAAGTTACAGCGCTGAGCATCATGATTATTTAATTACACACTCATGCATTATTGTCATATAACAGCAGAATCTGTTGTGTTATTCTCTACATAATCACCTACAATCATCATAAAGCCTCACACGCTATAATCACATATAACACATGATTGTAGTTTTTCATAAATAAATCCACTATACAGTAATAATGGGATCATGTTGCCGTGTGTGAAGCAAACACTCACTGCTGCTGTTCATTTCTACTCACTGTTCAGTTCCAGAGTCTCATCATAGAGGAGAAAGTTCATTAAAGACACGAGTCTGAATAACTAAGAGAGTGAAGACGTCTAAACTGAGCTTTATTCATCTGTTTCTGTCACAAGCTCTTCTGTATGAAAGTTTCTCTCTCCTCTAGCTCTTTACTCGTCTTTTCTACTTTTCTATCTGTGCCTTTGATATCTAACTTTCAGTATCAGTGTGTAGCTCAGATGTGTGTGTGTGTGTGTGTGTGTAGAACACTAATGATAAACTAGACAACAGCATGATGAATGTTCTGCCAGCGATCACAGTCTGTTGTGTTCACTACACTATGCTCATGATGCTCATATATCTACGTGCTATTGCACTCTGAACACACAGCACAGTCCAATCTATTTCATCTGCACAATAAATATATTATTCATGCAGCATCAACACATCACTATCAGAGAAAAGGATTTATACTTACCAGCCAGTGCCTGTGAAAGTAAATAATAGAGAGTGAAGATTTAATGCATGATTATAAATGTGAATTGTTCCATGTGAAAATGTGAAAGTAACTGTTACTCTGGTTAAAACACAGCTGATGTGTGTCTTAATAAAAAAGAGGAAAACTAGACAACAATCAGTCATCACACACAGTAAATCTGTATAATGTAGCATTGTGCTAATATACCGCTAGTTCCCCTTATGGAACAGAAATATCTTGTGATTTATTGGAAAATACTATTTTCTGATATCTGCATGTATTTACCAATATACAGTATGTCAGTATATGTGCATTTCTGTGCAACTAGTTTATTTAAACCATAATAATATTTGTATAATTTATTTTTCAGCATAACAAAGTCCCCCAATATTTGCTTCTAAAACCAATATAACTAAATTACGGCACGTTTTTGATTTCCAGTTTTGTTGTTGAATCACAAACAGTAAAAACAGATAAGAAGCTCTTATATTCCATTATGTTTAGTTTAATCAGACACAAGTTGTGTGACCTGAAGTTTTTTCTTGTTTCTTCACGTGTTGTACTGGATAATGATCTTTTTACTTCATCTTATTGTTCCTGAACACATGGAGAATTTCATGCTGTTTAAGGGAGTTAAACATGTAACCCTCTGAACAGGGCGTTGTGAGACATAACCGGCGGTGCAGGACGCCATCCAAAGGAAACCCACTAAGCATCGGGAGAATATTCAAACTCCATGCACTTAGGAAATAGGAATCGAGCCTGGCCGGGAATCAAACCCGGACCCTGGAGGTGCAAGGCGACAGTGCTACCCACTACACCCAATAAAACCCAAAAAAAAAAACACTGTCTATTTATAAACAATGTGGATGTGTGTGTTTTTATATTACTTGTACATTAATGTTGGTGTAGGAGAATGAGGACTCGTTCCCTTTTGAGCTTTCCAATAATTCGTGGTCAAATAATTATTTAATGCTGGACACAAACAACAAAAAAGTATGATGATTATTATTTGAAAACGTAAAAAAGCCTGAATAGTCTCGTGTGGATTTACGTCATGAGTCATTTTCTCAGGACAAGATTCTTAAATCCCTGTTTTCCCTAAAATATCCCTTTTTAATTTTGCCATTTTTTCCATATAAGAGTTTTTTTGCCAAACAAATAAGAAGCTGATAAAAACTGATAAGGGCTCCATGAATGCCCTTAAAAATCAATATTGACTCGATAATCCCGCTTAAAAATCGATACCAAGGCATTAATAACGCCTTAATGTCCACATCAGAATTCACACAGAGTCCAAAAGAGGCTGTAAGAAGCTGTTACCTCTACCGAGCTCTTCATAATGTATGTCGTAACAAGTTTGCATCGGTTCAGATTCAAAAGCAAATTCGGATCAGTGGAATGGGGGGTGTTAGATTCATTAATGGGTAAAATCTCTACATTATTGCAGTGCAGTGGGGTTACACACAGGTGCATCGTGGGTAAGAAGCTGACTGATGGAAGTGAAATCTCACTGATCAGAGTCCTTCACATAAACATCATCTGAAAATGTTTTTATCTTTCTGTTTGATTCCTGAATTAAAATCTGATACACGTGATAAATTTATAAAATATCAGTGTTTATCATTAGTGTGAAGTCGAGTTATTTACTTACCGGTACTGAAGGTGTCGTGTGAAACAACAGAGAGAAATAAAATGTTAGATAAAATATAAAGAGAAAAACTTCTGATTTACAGTCAGAATATCTGCTAAACAATCTTCACTCTGTGCTTTCAGTACAAAGATGTTCAGCTCCAGTTGTAAGACTTTTTATTAAATATAACAACAGATACACAGTCAGTATAAATAGTTTATATTTCGACAGTAAATTACTTCATGCAGTGTGTTTTCTCAGTGCAGTAACATATCTGTGATCAACTGTTGAATAAAACACTCCATATGAAGTTACAGCGCTGAGCATCATGATTATTTAATTACACACTCATGCATTATTGTCATATAACAGCAGAATCTGTTGTTATTCTCTACATAATCACCTACAATCATCATAAAGCCTCACACGCTATAATCACATATAACACATGATTGTAGTTTTTCATAAATAAATCCACTATACAGTAATAATGTGATCATGTTGCCGTGTGTGAAGCAAACACTCACTGCTGCTGTTCATTTCTACTCACTGTTCAGTTCCAGAGTCTCATCATAGAGGAGAAAGTTCATTAAAGACACGAGTCTGAGAAACTAAGAGAGTGAAGACGTCTAAACTGAGCTTTATTCATCTGTTTCTGTCACAAGCTCTTCTGTATGAAAGTTTCTCTCTCCTCTAGCTCTTTACTCGTCTTTTCTACTTTTCTATCTGTGCCTTTGATATCTAACTTTCAGTATCAGTGTGTAGCTCAGATGTGTGTGTGTGTGTGTGTGTGTGTAGAACACTAATGATAAACTAGACAACAGCATGATGAATGTTCTGCCAGCGATCACAGTCTGTTGTGTTCACTACACTATGCTCATGATGCTCATATATCTATGTGCTATTGCACTCTGAACACACAGCACAGTCCAATCTATTTCATCTGTACAATAAATATATTATTCATGCAGCATCAACACATCACTATCAGAGAAAAGGATTTATACTCACCTAACCAGTGCCTCTGTGAAAGTAAATAATAGAGAGTGAAGATTTAATGCATGATTACAAATGTGAATTGTTCCATGTGAAAATGTGAAAGTAACTGTTACTCTGGTTAAAACACAGCTGATGTGTGTCTTAATAAAAAAGAGTAAAACTAGACAACAATCAGTCATCACACACAGTAAATCTGTATAATGTAGCATTGTGCTAATATACCGCTAGTTCCCCTTAAGGAACAGAAATATCTTGTGATTTATTGGAAAATACTATTTTCTGATATCTGCATGTATTTACCAATATACAGTATGTCAGTATATGTGCATTTCTGTGCAACTAGTTTATTTAAACCTTAACAATATTTGTATAATTTATTTTTCAACATAACGAAGTCCCCCAATATTTGCTTCTAAAAACCAAAATAACTAAATTACGGCACGTTTTTGATTTCCAGTTTTGTTCTTGAATCACAAACAGTAAAAACAGATAAGAAGCTCTTATATTCCATTATGTTTAGTTTAATCAGACACAAGTTGTGTGACCTGAAGTTTTTTCTTGTTTCTTCACGTGTTGTACTGGATAATGATCTTTTTACTTCATCTTATTGTTCCTGAACACATGGAGAATTTCATGCTGTTTAAGGGAGTTAAACATGTGACCCTCTGAACAGGGCGTTGTGAGACATAACCGGCGGTGCAGGACGCCCCTTACACAATTCACACATTATATCTTCTTGAATCTTTGTTGCGTGTGTGAAATGCACTAATGTGACGTCCACACTTTCCTCACTCAGCCCACTATTACTGCCATGGCTGAAACTGCTGCATATTTCTAGTTTTCCGCATGGACAATAACTGATTGGTTCAATAATATCTGCAGACCCAGTGAATTTAAAGTGTAATTACTTCATTATTTTTTACTGTAAGATATTGCCATGAGATACTGTGAGTATTGAGTACATTACTGTACACTGATTTAAGTGGAGTTTAGATTGAAATGTTCATTTATTACAGCAGAAACATGAAGTAAATATTAATATTTTGATCTCAGAGACTTCCTCTGTAAAATGAGCCAACTACATAAAAATGTAGGTTTAATAATAATAATAATAATAATAGTAATTATTATTTTTATTATTGCTATTATTTATTTTCTTGTTTTATTAAATGTATTTTCATTAGGTTAAAGCTTTAAGCGACTCAACAATATTAATTGATTTTGCCATTTTTAAATGTAAAGAATCATTATAAAAAGCTCACACTGTCTATTTATAAACACTGTGAATGTGTGTGTTCATATATTACTTGTGAATTAATGTTCGAGTAGGACCATGAGGACATGTTCCCTTTGGGCTTTAACCCTGCTTTCAGTTGTACCAATGAATCTGTAGATGATTAGACCTCCATTCCAATGAGCCATTCCACTTATTTAGCATTTATATATTTGTGTTTAGTAGGTTTTTCTGAGTTTAATGTGACTTTACTGTAATGGAAGCTTCATGTAATTTTCTGGACGAAATGTAAAATGATTGATTTTAGCTTTCGTCTGCTTTGCAAAAGTTGCAAAAATGCATGTTGAGTATTATTTGAAAAAAAAAAAAAAAAGCCTGTAGAGCCTCATGTGAATTTATGTAATGAGTAATTTTTTCAAGACAACATTCTGACATCTTACATCACTGTTTTTCTTAAATTAATACTGTTTTAATTACTTCCATATACGAGGATTTTTGCCAAACAAGTAAGAAGGTGATAAAAACAGATATGGACTCCATAAATACGCTTGAAAATTCAAGATTGACTCGATGACGGTGATTATAAATCAATATCAAGGCATTACCGGTGCATTAATGTCGGAAGGGGCAGACAATTTTTTTTTTTACACACTCCAATCCATACTCCATGTCAGAATTCACACAGAGCCCAAAAGAGGCTGTAAGGAGCCGTTACCGTCCTCTACCGAGCGGTTCAGAGGTCATAAGAAATTTGCATCGGTTTAGATTCAAGAGCAAATTCGACAAGTGCATTGTGGGTAAGAAGCTAACTGACAAAATCTCACTAACTGATCAGAGTCCTTCACATAAACATGATCTGAAAATGTTTTTATCTTTCTGTTTGATTCCTGAATTAAAATTTGATACACGTGATAAGTTTATAAAATATCAGTGTTTATCATTAGTGTGAAGTTGAGTTATTTACTTACCGGTACTGAAGGTGTCGTGTGAAACAACAGAGAGAAATAAAATGTTAGATAAAATATAAAGAGAAAAACTTCTGATTTACAGATAGAATATCTGCTAAACAATCTTCACTCTGTGCTTTCAGTACAAAGATGTTCAGCTCCAGTTGTAAGACTTTTTATTAAATATAACAATAGATACACAGTCAGTATAAATAGTTTATATTCAGACAGTGAAATACTTCATGCAGTGTGTTTTCTCAGTGCAGTAACATATCTGTGATCAACTGTTGAATAAAACACTCCATATGAAGTTACAGCGCTGAGCATCATGATTATTTAATTACACACTCATGCATTATTGTCATATAACAGCAGAATCTGTTGTGTTATTCTCTACATAATCACCTACAATCATCATAAAGCCTCACACGCTATAATCACATATAACACATGATTGTAGTTTTTCATAAATAAATCCACTATACAGTAATAATGTGATCATGTTGCCGTGTGTGAAGCAAACACTCACTGCTGCTGTTCATTTCTACTCACTGTTCAGTTCCAGAGTCTCATCATAGAGGAGAAAGTTCATTAAAGACACGAGTCTGAGAAACTAAGAGAGTGAAGACGTCTAAACTGAGCTTTATTCATCTGTTTCTGTCACAAGCTCTTCTGTATGAAAGTTTCTTTCTCCTCTAGCTCTTTACTCGTCTTTTCTACTTTTCTATCTGTGCCTTTGATATCGAACTTTCAGTATCAGTGTGTAGGTCAGATGTGTGTGTGTGTGTGTGTGTGTGTGTGTGTGTGTAGAACACTAATGATAAACTAGACAACAGCATGATGAATGTTCTGCCAGCGATCAAAGTCTGTTGTGTTCACTACACTATGCTCATGATGCTCATATATCTATGTGCTATTGCACTCTGAACACACAGCACAGTCCAATCTATTTCATCTGCACAATAAATATATTATTCATGCAGCATCAACACATCACTATTAGAGAAAAGACTTTATACTCACCTATTTCTGCCTCCTGTGAAAGTAAATAATAGAGAGTGAAGATTTAATGCATGATTACAAATGTGAATTGTTCCATGTGAAAATGTGAAAGTAAC
Source organism: Clarias gariepinus (assembly GCF_024256425.1). Taxonomy (NCBI): domain Eukaryota; kingdom Metazoa; phylum Chordata; class Actinopteri; order Siluriformes; family Clariidae; genus Clarias; species Clarias gariepinus. The sequence continues at coordinate 21,425,638 of NC_071123.1, forward strand.
TGTTACTCTGGTTAAAACACAGCTGATGTGTGTCTTAATAAAAGAGAGGAAAACTAGACAACAATCAGTCATCACACACAGTAAATCTGTATAATGTAGCATTGTGCTAATATACCGCTAGTTCCCCTTAAGGAACAGAAATATCTTGTGATTTATTGGAAAATACTATTTTCTGATATCTGCATGTATTTACCAATATACAGTATGTCAGTATATGTGCATTTCTGTGCAACTAGCTTATTTAAATCATAATAATATTAGTATCATTTATTTTTCAGCATAACGAAGTCCCCCAATATTTGCTTCTAAAACCAAAATAACTAAATTACGGCATGTTTTTGACTTCCAGTTTTGTTCTTGAATCACAAACAGTAAAAACAGATAAGAAGCTCTTATATTCCATTATGTTTAGTTTAATCAGACACAAGTTGTGTGACCTGAAGTTTTTTCTTGTTTCTTCACGTGTTGTACTGGATAATGATCTTTTTACTTCATCTTATTGTTCCTGAACACATGGAGAATTTCATGCTGTTTAAGGGAGTTAAACATGTGACCCTCTGAACAGGGCGTTGTGAGACATAACCGGCGGTGCAGGACGCCGACCAAAGGAAACCCACTAAGCACCGGGAGAATATTCAAACTCCATGCACTTAGGAAATAGGAATCGAGCCTGGCCGGGAATCAAACCCGGACCCTGGAGGTGCAAGGCGACAGTGCTACCCACTACACCCAAAAAAAAAAACAAAAAAAAAACACACTGTCTATTTATAAACACTGTGAATGTGTGTGTTTTTATATTACTTGTACATTAATGTTGGTGTAGGAGAATGAGGACTCGTTCCCTTTTGAGCTTTCCAATAATTCGTGGTCAAATAATTATTTAATGCTGGACACAAACAACAAAAAAGTATGATGATTATTATTTGAAAATGTAAAAAAGCCTGAATAGTCTCGTGTGGATTTACGTCATGAGTCATTTTCTCAGGACAAGATTCTTAAATCCCTGTTTTCCTTAAAATATCCCTTTTTAATTTTGCCATTTCTTCCATGTAAGAGTTTTTTTGCCAAACAAATAAGAAGCTGATAAAAACTAATAAGGGCTCCATGAATGCCCTTAAAAATCAATATTGACTCGATAACCCCGCTTAAAAATCGATACCAAGGCATTAATAACACCTTAATGTCCACATCAGAATTCACACAGAGTCCAAAAGAGGCTGTAAGAAGCTGTTACCTCTACCGAGCTCTTCATAATGTATGTCGTAACAAGTTTGCATCGGTTCAGATTCAAAAGCAAATTCGGATCAGTGGAATGGGGGGTGTTAGATTCATTAATGGGTAAAATCTCTACATTATTGCAGTGCAGTGGGGTTACACACAGGTGCATTGTGGGTAAGAAGCTGACTGATGGAAGTGAAATCTCACTGATCAGAGTCCTTCACATAAACATCATCTGAAAATGTTTTTATCTTTCTGTTTGATTCCTGAATTAAAATCTGATACACGTGATAAGTTTATAAAATATTAGTGTTTATCATTAGTGTGAAGTCGAGTTATTTACTTACCGGTACTGAAGGTGTCGTGTGAAACAACAGAGAGAAATAAAATGTTAGATAAAATATGAAGAGAAAAACTTCTGATTTACAGTCAGAATATCTGCTAAACAATCTTCACTCTGTGCTTTCAGTACAAAGATGTTCAGCTCCAGTTGTAAGACTTTTTATTAAATATAACAATAGATACACAGTCAGTATAAATAGTTTATATTCAAACAGTGAAATACATCATGCAGTGTGTTTTCTCAGTGCAGTAACATATCTGTGATCAACTGTTGAATAAAACACTCCATATGAAGTTACAGCGCTGAGCATCATGATTATTTAATTACACACTCATGCATTATTGTCATATAACAGCAGAATCTGTTGTTATTCTCTACATAATCACCTACAATCATCATAAAGCCTCACACGCTATAATCACATATAACACATGATTGTAGTTTTTCATAAATAAATCCACTATACAGTAATAATGTGATCATGTTGCCGTGTGTGAAGCAAACACTCACTGCTGCTGTTCATTTCTACTCACTGTTCAGTTCCAGAGTCTCATCATAGAGGAGAAAGTTCATTAAAGACACGAGTCTGAGAAACTAAGAGAGTGAAGACGTCTAAACTGAGCTTTATTCATCTGTTTCTGTCACAAGCTCTTCTGTATGAAAGTTTCTCTCTCCTCTAGCTCTTTACTCGTCTTTTCTACTTTTCTATCTGTGCCTTTGATACCGAACTTTCAGTATCAGTGTGTAGGTCAGATGTGTGTGTGTGTAGAACACTAATGATAAACTAGACAACAGCATGATGAATGTTCTGCCAGCGATCACAGTCTGTTGTGTTCACTACACTATGCTCATGATGCTCATATATCTATGTGCTATTGCACTCTGAACACACAGCACAGTCCAATCTATTTCATCTGCACAATAAATATATTATTCATGCAGCATCAACACATCACTATCAGAGAAAAGGACTTTATACTCACCCTCATCCTCCTGTGAAAGTAAATAATAGAGAGTGAAGATTTAATGCATGATTACAAATGTGAATTGTTCCATGTGAAAATGTGAAAGTAACTGTTACTCTGGTTAAAACACAACTGATGTGTGTCTTAAGAAAAAATTTTTAAAAAAAACTTATTACACAAAGTAAATATGTATAATGTAGCATTGTGCTAATATACACGTACAGATAGAAATAGAAACATTCATTGACTTTTTGGAAAATATTTACAGTAGATACGTGCATGAATTTACCAGTTCATAAGTGATGTTTAAGCCTTACAAATCTGTGTACCATCCATTTTTTTTTGTGTAATGTTTATTATTACACTGTGACCGTGTGTGTGTGTGTGTGTGTGTGCACATAAAGCATCTTTTATATGGTGTTTGCATGTTTGTATGTGCGCGCTTGTGTAAGAGTGAATCTCTATCCGATAAACTGGAGTGTGTGTGTGTGTGTGAAATTGGTCCTACACACATATTATATGTACAGTATATGTATATAGATGTGTGTGTGAGTTAAGTTAATTTATTTATATAGCACATTTAAAACAACCGATAGTTGATCAAAGTGCTTTACATAAAGTAAAGACAAGTAAAAACAGAAAATCATTTGAAAACAGCAGAACCATCAAATTACCAATACAAAACCACTATAACATGTTTAAAAGCCTCGGTAAACAGATAAGTTTTTAAGTTCGATAAAAAAATTTAACACTGTGAGCAGAACGGACATGGAAAGCTTGTTCCAAAGGGTGGGCCCAGACACAGAAAAGCCACGGTCGCCTCTCCTTCTCAATCGACTTTTCGGAATTGTGAGCAAAAGTTGATTCGATGATCTAAGTGCTCTCTGTGGACAGTATCAGTAAATCAAATCACTCATATATAGAAGCGCTACCCCCTTGATCGCCTTAAAAACAAATAAAAGAATTTTAAAAATAACTATTTTACCGGCAACCAATGTAGCTAAACTAAAATCGCAGTAATATGACATTTTTTTTTTGTGTGTATGTGTATAAATGTGTGTGTTTTCCGATTTTCATTTCTAAAACCACATTGTAAAGTAGCATCAAAACTTAGCCGATGGTTCTTCTAACACTCACACTGTGGAATTGTGGGTAATTATCTCCCATGGCTTGTCTCTGTGTGTCACTCGTATAGTCAACATCCATGCGCGCGTGTACTGTTTACTATTACACTGTGACTGTGTGTGTGTGTGTGTGTGTGTGTGTGTGTGTGTGTGTGTGTGTGCATGCAAAGCATCTTTTTATTTGGTGTTTGTATGTGTGCTAGTGAGTGTGTGCGCTTGTGTACTGGGCCTGATGTTTTGTGTGGTAATGTTACGGCTGATCAATGAACGATTCCTGGTTGTCGTCCCTGTTACTCGATATGGTAAAACTCTATGCCTACATTACTGCAGTACAGTGATGAACAGGTGCATTGTGGGAAAAATATGACTGATAGAAGTGGAATCTTACTTACAGATCAGAGTTCTTCACATAAACATGTTTTGAAAATAACATGTATGTTTCTATTTGATCAATGAATTGAAGGCTAATGAATGCAATATGTTCATAAAATATTAAAGTATTTATTTTATTTTGTTCATACAATATTCAAATTAGTGTATAGTTAGATTGTTTACTTACTGATGAGGAGGCTCCTAAACAAGAAAGAGATTAATGTGAGAAAATATACAGTGACCAAAACATTCAAAATACAGTATTTAACAGTGCTTAACAATTTTCACTCTGTGCTTTCAGTACAAAGATGTTCAGCTCCAGTTGTAAGACTTTTTTATTAAATATAACAATATATTCAGTATAGTTTATATTTAGACATTGAAATACTTCATGCAGTGTGTTTTCTCAGTGCAGTAACATTTCTGTGATCAACTGTTGAATAAAACGGGTCAAGACATCACTATCAGAGAAAATAGTTTATACTTACTCTGGTCGTCCTTCTTCTGTGAAAGAAAATAATCGAGAGTGAAGATTTAATGCATGATTACAAATGTGAATTGTTCCATGTGAAAATGTGAAAGTAACTGTTACTCTGGTTAAAACACAGCTGATGTGTGTCTTAATAAAAAAGAGGAAAACTAGACAACAATCAGTCATCACACACAGTAAATCTGTATAATGTAGCATTGTGCTAATATACCGCTAGTTCCCCTTAAGGAACAGAAATATCTTGTGATTTATTGGAAAATACTATTTTCTGATATCTGCATGTATTTACCAATATACAGTATGTCAGTATTCTGTTTGTACATTCATGTGCAACAGATGCTTTATTTAAGCCGTAACAATCCATGCATCATGTTTTGCAACATAAATATATTTTCTGATATATACATATTTACCAACACTTGCATTCATATAATACAGTATGTGCATTTATGTGCTGCATATGATTTATTTAGGCCATACAATTAAACTATAATAAGCAGACAATTAGCAGCAGGTTTGGAAAAAATCCTTGTCTGCGCTCTGTGTGATAACTGGAGCTGAGGGGGAATGTTTAAAGAGCTGATAAATCTTAAAGAAAATTCAATGAAACTAAAATGAAATTCAGAAGACTAATAATAGAATACTATAGGAAATTATTCCAAATTTATAAGCTGAAAATACAAGTACTGTATATAAAAGGAGAGAGATTCTGATGGAGTCTGGCAGGGGTGTGTGTTATATGTTACATGTAAAGGCCTTCGCCTACATTATTTTAGTGCGCTGGGGTTTTACATGCAGGTGCATTGTGGGAAAGACGCTGATTGTGTGAAGTGGGGCGGCGCCCCTGTGCAGGCACTCAGAAGGGATTGTGTATTGTGCACACTTTACGGAAAGCTCCCCGGAGTTTATTAACTCAAGGGAGACACAGAAACAAAAGCAAATGTAATAAGCAGTCATACTTTAATTCCCTCATCTTTAAGTTTTCCTCCTTAAAGCAACTATTTTTCTTTTCAACACAACACCCTTCTTTTCATTCATTCTTTTCTGCTCTTGTGTCTTTGTCTCTGTTACTGGAGCCACTCACTCTCACACCGAGTGCTACCTATGTGGCGTATTCACAAATTTGCCTGTCATACTGGCTGTCTTGTTTCAGTCTGATAAGAATCTCAGGCCATGTCCACATGTAGCTGGGTGTTGATATTTATGTTTGCAGTTTTGGCCTTTTGTCCACATGCAAACATGACTTTGGTTGTTTTAAAAACTGAGCTTTTGAAAAACTCCAAAGTGAAGATTTTCCAAAATTCTGTTCCCTTTCAAAGGCTACACTCGATGCTGCGTGAAAACGCTAAGGGAACATCTTGTCATGTTGCCGGTTGTGAAGCATGTGTGTACCAAACACGCCAAATTTTTGGCTTTTATAACCTCGGTCAGGTGACGTCATCTGATAGGACGCACCTGCAAGTTATAAATAGGAGTGAACCGGAAACATTCCTCAGATTCTTGTCTTCACCTAGTTGTGAGCGTGTGTGTCTAACCAGCAAAAATAAGTGTTTAACTCACCGATAATGGCAGAGTTTAAACGAGATGTCCCTCCGTGTGTATAATCCATATCGGAGGGCGATCTCTACACTTTACTGCTTCGATTAAGTGCTACGCGCGCGCCTCGCATTCCGAGCCGCCGCGCATTCCTGGGGCTTAAACACGTGCATCTGGCAGAGCAGTGAGAGACGGATTTAAAACTCCTTTCTTTCGCGTTCTCATCAGATCGGGAAATCCCTCTGTCCGCTCTCAAGCGCGCGCTGCGCTTCTTGTGAATGGGCAAGGATAAACATCCTCTCCTGCTTCGGCGGAGATGGTAATAGCTTCTAAGCACTCAAAAATAATAAAAATAAAAACATAGACAGCAGGTTCTGTCGGGTGGCCGGAGGCGGAGCCTCAACGACGCTCTCTCCCCTTTTCTTAGCAATCTCCATATGAGTTAATCCTTTCATGGAGTAAGCAGTATTCATCCCGTGTTTTCCTGCCATCAACTTATTTATTTAAATATAATTGAGGTAGGAACGCAGAGTTATATGATGACACCCAGATAGAAGAGACGCTTCCAGGCTATCTCTCTTCTGGGACATCATCCTTCCTGAAAAGCTATTACTTCCTTTCAAGCTGTGTAGACTTTTTATCCTCCCTGGAGGGAAAAGCTTTTCAGGCAGCAGGCCAGGTTGGCGCATTGCACACCATGGCGGTTTTGCACGCCTACCAGGCTGACCTGCTGAGAGACTTGAGTACTGGCGGGGCTCTGCAAGGTAAGGCGTATTGGATTTACGCCGGGCCACAGACTTGTCTCTTCGTGCAACAAAGCAGATGGCTTGTGCTATCGGCCGTTTTATGGCTGCTATGGTCTCCGCGGAGAGGCACTTGTGGTTGAATCTCAGGGGCATTAAGGAGAAGAATCGTGTATTCCTCCTCGATGCCCCATCTCGCCTCCCGGCCTACTTGGCGATGTCGTTAACTCGGTCGCCACTAGGTTCATGAGGCGAAGTTATATAACAAGCCTTCAGGAAATTTCTTTCCCGCCTTGCTCAAGAGTCGGGACTGTCGGCCACCCAGTCTCGACCGGGTCTGACTGTTGCGTGGCATGAAACACACAAGGAGAGTGTTTTTGAGCTGGGCACCCCCTCGCAAGATTGGGGTGTGTCACGCAATCCGCCTCAAAAGAGGTCAGACTGGCATATTGTCTTCACAACGAAGCCCTGAGGTTCATGTGCCCAGGACCATGGGGGGTGGCCCCCCAATGGGGAGAGGCACGCAGAATTCCTTTTAAAGAATGAAGTGTTCTCCCTGGCACCCCCAGGAGGTTGGTGTTCTTGCTATAAATTGCCTCAAAATCATGGCTCTATTTCAGGCCCTAAAGCACTTCCTCCAGCAGTTGAGACTACCATGTCCTAGTGCGGGTGGACAACACCATGGCAGTCTCATATATTAATCGCCAGGGCGGACTGTGCTCGCGCCGCTAAATAGCTAGCGCACCAGATTCCTGTCCCTCAGGGCGATTTACATTCTGGGAAAATTTCATGTAGCGTAGGTGGACCTCTTTGCCTCGCAAGATCAGCAAATGTCCCCTTTACTACTCTCTGACTCTAAGTCAAGCTGGTCTTCCAGCCAGTGTAATTAAGACTATTCTAAGTACTAGGACTGCCTCCCCTCAAATAGAATGTATTTGAAAGTTGGTGCATGAGACCCAGTCCACTGCCGAATTGTTTCAGTGCTGGAGTTTCTGCAGAAAAAAATTGTCCTCTGGCTTGTGCCCCTTGTTGAACCACTAAAGTCAGCGCCTCAGGTTTCTGACCCTTAAGATGTTTTTTCTAAATGGTGTTACCTCTCTAAGAGGATCGGACAGCTATTGCCCTCTCCTATGAGGCGCGTGGGCTCACTTCGCCTCTAGGAATCAGGGCTCATTCAACCAGGGGAATCGCCTCATCAATTGCACTAGCAAGAGGTATTCCCTTGCAGCAAGTATGTGACGCGGAGGGTTGGTCCTCTCCGCACACATTTGCCAACATGCATCCTATTGTTTTGAAGCCTTCTGTCCTCCGCCTTTACAGCTTCGGAGCAGGAGAGACTTCACTTACTGTGTCCAGTACGTGCTCTTCAGATTTATGTCCACCACATTAGCCAGTGGCGTAAGTCAGAGCAGCTTTTACATGTTTTGAAGCCGCAAGCTGCGTGAGAGATGCTATTGCCCTCTCCTATGAGGCGCGTGGGTTTACTTCGCCTCTGGGAATCAGGGTTCATTCAAACAGGGGAATCGCCTCATCAATTGCACTAGCAAGAGGTATTCCTTTGCAGCAAGTCTGTGATGCGGAGGGTTGGTCCTCTCCGCACACATTTATTACATTTATAGTTTGGATGGTCATGCTACTCCGGGCCCACAGGTCCTCGAGTCAGCTACCCAGACATAGTTCTGAGACCTCCTCGGCCTTGTGCGCACACGCTACACAACCTTGGAGTCCAGACACTTGCAGTGCGGCGGCGTTGACACTCTCGTTCCCATAGCGTTTTCACGCAGCATTGAGTGTAGCCTTTGAAAGGGAACGTCTCGGGTTACTTTGCTGTAACCCTGTTCCCTGAAAAGGCGGGAACGAGATGCTGCATCCCAATGCCGCACTGCCTATGTGACCGGACGTCCGTTCAGACAAATCAATCTGAGGAATGTTTCCGGTTCACTCCTATTTATAACCTGCAGGTGCGTCCTATCAGATGACGTCACCTGACCGAGGTTATAAAAGCCAAAAATTTGGCGTGTTTGGTACACACATGCTTCACAACCGGCAACATGACAAGATGTTCCCTTAGCGTTTTCACGCAGCATCTCGTTCCCGCCTTTTCAGGGAACAGGGTTACAGCAAAGTAACCCGAGACGTTTTCTGTGGTGTTGTGCGGACAGGGGAAACAGATATCTTGGGTCCATTCTTCGTACGTCGCTAACTCCAGTAGTTAGCTGGATTTGACTGTTGTGGATTTGTCCTGTTCTTGGATTGTTTCCTTCTTCGATGCGCTTCTCGCATTTGCTGTCATAGCAACATGTCCGTAAGCTTAAACCTGCTCGGAGGCAGGTTTATTTCATGTAAACAGGATTTAGGCTGCGCTCCTGGCGGGATATAAGTGGTTGAAATGGCGAGGTCACATCTGATTGGTTAAAGAGCACGACTGACGCAGACTGACTCACGTGGGAAAAGAAAAGTATCTTGCATATATATTAATGGATGTATTTAAACGTACATACAGTATACTGTATGTATACATGTGTGTGTGGCTGTGGTCATCATTCATATATATTGCCATGTGTGTTAATCGCCGCATGTCTAATATTATGTAACATTTTATCCCCTGATTGCGTCTATATAAGTGAAAGTAATTTTCTCACCCTCAGGGGTGCCCTCCACAATTGGTCTGTTACTATTGAAACCAAGGGAAAGCTCTTCTGCTGGGGTATAGGGAGAGGGTGCCGGTGTTATGCGCTAAAATGCTCCACCCCCGCCCCCCACCCCAACACACACACACACACACACACACACACACACACACACACACACACACACAAATCGCTATCAAATATTATTTTATAACAGAAATGTATAGGTATATAATTATCAAATATATGTATATATTTGTCATTGAATATTCAAATTAATATTTATAAATAGCAAAAAATAAATATTTTTTTTATAATGAATAATTGGACGAAACTAATTTTATTTTAAAATAAACAATATAGAAGTATACATGTTGTATTTAAAAAATATATATTTATATTTCAATTTTTTCATATACATAAATATATATATACACACACACACACACACACACACATATATATATATATATATATATATATATATATATATATATATGTAAATATAAAAAATATTTATATTTCAATATTTCATGAACATATTTATTTTCATATTGTTTATTTTATTGTCTCATGTAATTTGTAATTTGTAAACCATTAATCTATGAATTAATGTTATAATATTTGATAGCGATTATGTAGGGGGAGGGGGGCAATCCATGGCAGGGGGGCATTTCAGCGCATAACACGTGTGACAAAAAATTTTCTCTCGCTCTTTTGTCATTTTATCAACCAATTAAAGGGGTTGTAATCAGTGTTTCTACTGTCAATGCATATCGCCTTTTAAACCAACGCACGAACGAGCAATAATCCTAGACAACTCAATCCAGCTATACTAATCATCAACAACAGGTGTGCTCGAAGAACCAACTTAGCCGGATCGTAATTAGCACGATGATCTCATCTTAGATGTGTCAATTCATCTCGGATGTGTCAAGCGACGTACGAAGAACGGACCCCTTGGCTTGTTGTAACATCATGTTGTGTGTTGATAATGTTAATGTCTGTGTGATAGTGTAATTGATTTGATGTCAACTTTATGAATATATTTTCTGCAATAGTGGACTTACGTACAGTAAAATAGTGACTGTGTTAACATTGCCTACTGGACTTTTTACATGCGTGTACATTTGCACAACCGGTAATGACGTTCTGGCTTCTGATTGGCCCTCTGTTGAGCCCTCTGTTGATTAAGGAGGCTACTAACAGCACTTAACAAGTGTTTTGTGTTTTCATGTGGACAAAAATATTTTTAAAACATAGGTCGTGAAGTCATTTTAAAAAAACAAAGCAGAAAAATTTAAATTTTTAAAAATACCCAGCAATGTGTGGAGATGGCCTCATTTACTGATAGTCCTTCACATAAACATAATCTAAAAATGCTTTTAAATGTTCCTATATGATGCAATTAAATATGAATTAAAATGTAATATCTGTGAGACTTTTATTAATTTTTTAAATCAAATTATTTACTCACCAGTTTCATATGTTCTGCGTAAAACAACAGAGAGAAATGCAATATTAGATAAAATAATAATAATAAAAAAACATCAGAATAGGTAACCCTCTAACCCTAGGTAAACAATCTTTACTCTCTGATTTGTGATGTTCAGTTAAGATTGTAACAATTTTTAAATCAAAACTATTTACACGGATGATGGAGGCCACTGTGCTCACTGGGACCTTCAAAGCAATGCCTTTTACTTCATGCTTGGTTTGTGCTCTGACATGAACTGTCAACTACATTACAGATGTGGCCATTAAGACTGCGCGTGTTTTCCCGCGGGATGCCGCAATTTAGCGCGCGATGTGCCGCGACTTGCCGTGAGCAACATTCGGGAATTTAAATAAATGTGTTGTGCTTCACTGAATATCCGCCAGATGGAGCATGGAAGGCCTTTATCTAAAAGCCGGACCAAGTACTGTACAACGAAGAACTGTGTATAATTACTTAGTCTAAAACAATATTGTTTCCAATGCTGAAGCAAACATGAATTTTATTTTGCTTTACAACAGATCTTTCATAATAAATGTGTGTATATGTGCTTCATATTTTTTTCATAATGATGAAATGAGATGCCCAAATTCGTGCTTTAAAATTCTTAATAAGTTTCTTATATATTTTTTGTAATGTTTAAACAGGGACAAAACAGTGAAAGACATGGCAATGTCTAGGTTTAAATGGTGTTGAAATTAATTAAATTTTCTGATAGTAGGCTATCTGATAGTGTTAACTGCGAATGTCCTGATTCGTGAATATGCCAACATATCTTATTTGAAACGTAAAAATGTGTCGACATCATCAGAAAACATGAATGAACTACATATATTATATTATTAAGTAAATATTATTTTATGACCACGAACTTCTTCTGGCTTTTTATAATAATCATCATATTTGCTGTTTGTGTCCAGCATTTAATAATTATTTCATACATTATTTAACCACGGCTGGAAATAATAGCTGGAACAGCGCGCTCAGTTACTCACTTCTCACCTTTCATGTAGGTATACAGCTCAAAACCTCCATCAGTTATTAAAGATAGCATCTATTTAGAAAAAATGCCCCAGTGATTTCGGAGCTTCAGGAAATCTCCCGGCGCTCTGCGCATAACACCGGGCCAACTCATGTCGGAAAGAATTTATAAACGGTTTCTAAATGTGGGCTATTGTTTTTTTACTTATAATATTTGTTAATTTAATTTAAATGAGGTTTGGGCTCAGGACTTCGATTCGGCATCGTGATTCTCCTCTTTAATTTACTCCATAGTTTTAATCAGCGCTCAGCCGCATGCATGAAGTTTTCCAGAGCGCACCGGCAGAAGTAGACTAATGATTATGAACGCGTCGGGAAAACAGCAAGCAGACTGACTCTGACCATTAAAAAAAACGTTTGCGTTCATTTTCTGACGCGCTCAAGTTCACCAAAAACAATACAGAACAGCGCAGCTTATTTGCTTTTAAACATTTATAAAATCACAACGTTTTTTCGTTATTGTGAGTGCGCTTAAATAAAAGTTGAGTCTTATAAAGCCATGTAGTCTTATATAGTTTTATTATATAGTTTTTGCACATTAATCAGAGTCCTCATCTGTTACATTTTTGAGGACAATAGTTTTTTTTTCAGCCTGTCACGGCGTGCGCCCAAATCAATATCGCTCCTCGCTCACTAGTTAGGCGGCCTCTCCTTCAGATATGCGAAGCAGCGGGGCTGCGGAATTAGGCACGAATAGTGAAGAAGAGCTCTCCTTGCTAATGATCCCGGGTTCATCCGCGCTATAAAATACTCGGGGTTTGTTGGTTTACAGTGGATTTTACTACGCGGTGTGAGTGAGACGCGCGCACACAACGCGGAAGTGCGGCATGCAAACGGGGCAAATGGAACGCGCCCCAGGGACTTCAAAAAAGAGCCAGCGCGAGCGGACGGAGGCAGGAGCTGCTGTCCGCGGATGGCCGTCGTACTCGTATTTTATAGCGCAGGGTGCAAACCCGAGATCATTGGCATGGGTAGCTCAACAGCATGTCATGTGGGCATTATAAGACTAAAAAGTGGCAGCTGGCACGCCTAAAAATAGACGCAGGTTAATTTTTTTTATAGTCTAAATTAAAATCCTCCTCTTTAGTGCCTCCTATTTCTATTAATCCTATTGTTCTTTTAGTGTCACTGCTAAAAGAATGTGCTTACAATGCCAGACAACATTCAAATGCAAATTATTCACTCTCCCCAAGTGTGAATCAGCTGTTCTCACCTATACATATTAACCTATACGTTCTCACCTAAAGTGTTTAGGTAAAATTCCACCTATACAAGTGTAACAAATATGAAAAGAAAAAAAATAGGAAGGGGCAAATATTTTTTCATGGCACTTCACATGTAGTCAGATTGTTCCACTGGGCTGAAACTGTGGCAGGTGAAGTTATAGCACTTTTCAAATCACACTAACTATACACTGATATGAATAACCTTGAATGATGAATGCTACGTTAATATGATCTCGGGCTTGCTCCACATTATAAAAGCAAAGCGCGTAGTTAAGTCCGAGATCAGGGAAGTACGTGATGTGGTGGAGGCAGTGGCGGTTCTACACTGAATTGCTCCGCGGGCGAGACTCCCAACCCTCCCCATCAGCGCCACTTCTAACCAACCAAACCCCCTGTCTGACGTCTGCTCGGTCTTGTTAATTTGTTTTAAAACCCCCAATTCTGCAAATTCCCCCAGCAGCGAAACCGGTTTGATGACTTCACACCTGTTGTAAAGGTGAAATGGGGGATTACAGTAACTGTGGGTGCGCTTCACCTCGGAGCGCGCTGTCGCGTTGTATTCAATGAATAGACTAAAACAAAATCACGTTTGCTTTAGCATTGGAAACAATATTGTATTAGGCTAACTTTAATAAAGATTATACACTTTTGTATTCTTTGTCCACACACGTTGGCATCTTAAACATTTTAGATATTGATCCTTTCTCGATGCAGCGAATTTTCTGAGCAAATTAATAATAATTTACATAATTGAAAAGGAGGAAGAAGAAAAGGTTACGCGAAAATAAGAAAAAGCTTTAGAGGTAAATGCTGTGAAATGCTTCAAATGAACAGATTCTGCCTATAACAGGTCAGGGACAGTGAGGCTGGATCCAGCAGCGCACCACATCCCACATCATAATACATGCTGATGATGACCAACACGTCTCCCCTGATCTACCAGAGCCAAGTAAAAAGAATGGCAATCAAACTAAATAAAATTAGTAGCAGCATTAACTTGTGCTAGTTATTATCATGGTGGTCAATATTAATTGAAATAATGTTTCTCAGCATTATTTCTTGTTAATATTGACTACCATAATAATTAAAATAAGTAACTAGTTTACTAGCGTGACCTACTGCTGCTACTGATTTTATTTCAGCTTACCTGTTCAGTTTTATTGCCATTCCTTTTAAAATATTGTCTTTATAGATTTATATGTTGTTTGTCTTGATGTCCTTTTTTTTCGTTTCTTTGTTTTACTAATATGACCTAATATATGTTAAGTGATACTTCAAATAACATGTTTAAATAGCATTGATTTCTGGATTGTGTTATATTTTTATACTAGTAATTGGTGTTAAAAATGTATCTCCACATTAATGAGCCAATGTATTATGGTGTGGGCTGCTGTGGGCCAGGAAGTCCAGGGACACTTTTTGGTCCCAGTCCGCCCCTGTAATAACGAATGGAGAAAGCGCAGTCAAAGCCCGGGGATTCTGTGTTCCGCGGGGGCCAGTCGTGAATAGCTGACACTCAGTGACAGCCAATGAAATTGAAGCATTTTTGCCGCTTTCCACGTGGTGTGGCGTTGCTTAAATAATATCCGTATAATATCCGTATCCTATAAAATCGTCCAGACCCTGGTTCGAATCCCGCTCTGGGTGAAAATGTAATAAATGTGAATCCTTTGTTTTACACTTTTTGCTTATGTGAGGTGAGTGCTAATGTGTTTCATAGCTTAAGCAAAAAATAAAATCTCAATTGCAAACATGCATATAGTACTGAAGCATAACTTGATAATGTAATGGCTATTTCGTGGCATTTTAGCGCATAGCGCCGGCATTTTGAGCAATGGCTGGGAATCGAACCCGGGTCTTCCACATGCCAGGCAAATCACCTACCACTGAGCATTAAAGCGCATATAGGCTTACATCATACATCTTTGTAGTCCTTTTGCACACGCGCGGGTGCGTTACAATAATAATAATAAATTTGGAGAACTACTACTACTACTAATAATAATAATTCTGAATGAAAATGATGAATAAATACATATCAGTTTGAGCTTGACACGTTTATGAGCTCTGTCGCTTGCCGTCAATGGGCGCCTAAGAGACAACATTTTTCGGCTTCAGCAGACACACAATACTTTAGACTGAAACACGACTGCCCCCTACAGGTATTGAAGGGCATTTTCACAGCTTGCCGCGCGCAGCCGAGGCAAGTCGTGGGATCCCTTTTCCGAAAACGTGCGTTTTTAAAGGCCAGATCTGTAGATAAGTTCAAGATCACCATGTTTTAAGCATTGTTCAAGTAGTTGTGTATATTGTTTGATTCACTACTCTTCTTGTTTTTGCTTTGATTTGATTTCCTCCTATCTCCTAAAATTAATGTATTTTGTTTCTATTTTAGTACAGAAGCTAGTTACTAGTTTTCTATAGGAATGTTTTTTAGGGTCACATCTTGCTTTATATGCAAAATACATTGCAAATGTAACTGCAGGTCTCTACTTAAGTCACAAAAGTAGGACTTATTAGTAACAATATTTCTTGTTAAATCAGTCAAGCACAATTTATTGTATTTAAAAACAGAGGGAAATATTATATTATGAATAAAATAAAGATTTTATTAATTGGTTTACCTGGTCAGCTGGCCTATACATTGGGGAGTCTCCTTGGCACCAATATGCAGTTTCATGGCTTGGCCATTGCTTTAAAAGGTTTAGGTGGGTTTGCTTTCATACTTGTTTCCTTTTTTGAACCCAGCATCTACTGCTGTTTGAGGAAAATAGAGGTGGTTGGTAACCCAAAACCCACTGGGATGATGTCATCGGAGTGTTTGAGTATTTCAGCGAATCTGTGCATATTTAAGCCAAGTGATGTACTGAGCCCAGTCATCCTATAATAATACACCTATTTGGTTCTGTCCATCTGTCTACCAGCTTGTGGGTGGAAACCAGACGTTAGAATTTGTAAAACTCAATTTCTTCATGAAGCTGGTTACTTCCGTCATATTTTTTTTAAAACTTTGGTCCTACTTTGTATCCAAGAAACAAGACTCCATTCATGTGAAATTCAGACTTTTCAACAGTGACGGCCGGTCGATAAGGGACGCAGGGGCGCCGCCCCCTTAAAGTTGGGCAGAGAATACTACTTTAACATGTAATTATTTAACATAATAATTATTTATTTTAATAATGAAATAAAGTAATTTAGTTACAAAAGTCCACTGTATTTCTTAATAAAATTTTTTTACAATTTAATTTATTTTTTTAAACTGTATTACGTTCGTGCACTCAGGGCGCCTGACAAATGAGTGTCCATGTTGGCATGTAAATTTTTTAAAGCATGTGATTTAAGGCTAAGTTCTAATTGGATTTTTTCAAATCATCCTTGGGGCGCTGCACTGTGCTCTCCGAACCCTCCCACTTTTGATCTTAGAAAATCAATATTGTTTTTATATATTTGGGCTCATGTGATTGGACCATTCTCAATGAGTCTTATTAATGGTCAGCAGATTTTTAGTTAATGTATTTAATAGTGATTGATGTGGAAGGCAGCTACTGTAAATATGAGAGAAAATTCTGTAATTTCTTTGCTAAAAAACACCTTCGCAAGGCAATGGGACGAAGAAAGGAAAAAAGTTAAAGAGCTTGGACCAGATTGACCTGATCTTCTAATTAAGCAGCAATTAAGTGATCACGGCCGAGCTTACACTCTGTGTTTTTCCAGCACTTCTTATGGCAAGCGGAGCTGGCTGACTGGATGCGATGTGAGTCATGCCTTTATTTTATACTAGTAGTAATGATGCTTAATCACCTGATAAATGGCTATCTACAGGTGATTATTTAATTTTAGTTTTGCTTGCGCCTCCCCCAAAATATTTTTGCACCAGCCGCCACTGCTTTTCAACTTTGATAAAAACTTGTTTAATCTAGAGTCTAGATCGCACCTTGTTTACAGTCTCAGTGTGGGGAGATTAGGTTAAAATGTGGTTTACGTAAGCAAGTACAAATCTCCCCAGCATGTTTCTCGACATGTCATTAATTAGACACTTTAAAACCGTTAACAAGTGTTAAAGTCCACAGGGCATCATTAGATATTTTTATGTCCAGATGTGGTAATGGAAAACATGTTCCACCATATTTGACATTGCATTTGCTTTACAGGTCCAAAGTAAAAATCTTTGCCTCCTGCAGTTGATTAAGGGCAGCGGGATGAGTGGGAGGGGATAATGATATTTAGGAGTCTACCTCCTAGTTTTATATTAAGCAGAAATGGGGCAATGTAGTGATGTGGACAGGCGAATATATCCCTGTTGTAGTGATGAAGTAACATTATTCCATCTCCTGCATTTCTATTTGACAAAGAGGGTAAATCCTGTTTGGAGGAGCGGTCGCAATCATAAGGATTGTGCAGTGGTAAACCGCTTGCTATGGTTTTGCTGACTTTGTCTAGGTATTCAGGAGGAACGCTTACATGGACAAGGGTTTTTTTGGCTTTTAATCAAGGTGGTTGCCATGGTTAACACAAGAAATCATAGGCAGTGCTTATGATGGCCATTGAATTATCTTTCTTTCTCTCCAAGAGATATGAAACGCATGACTCTGCATCCTAGGGTATCCCAAAATTATAATGAATTGTTTGGTGATAGTTCAAAGTGCATTGCTCCCACTTGTAAAGCGCAGTGAGTTATCGTACTGCAGCAATGGGAACTGCATCCACAGCTTTATTCAATTTAAAACTCCTTTGGACTATTTCATCTGCACAATAAATATATTATTCATGCAGCAAGACATCACTATGAGAGAAAAGGCTTTATACTCACCAAACCTGTCCGTCTGTAAAAGTAAATAATAGAGAGTGATGATTTAATGCATGATTACAAATGAGAATTGTAAACAAGACAAACAAAAGATCAATTAGTTATAACAGATAGTAAATCTGTATAATGTAGTCATTGTGATAATATATCCCTTAAGGAACAGAAATATAATGTAATTTATTGGAAAATACTATTTTGTGATAGATGTATTATATTATTGTATGTGCAGGTAAACTGTATGTAAATCATTAAACATTAGAAAAGTATAATCTAGGAGCAGTTATGAAAAAGGGTCTTGTCTGTGCTGTGTGTGTTAACTGGGGCTGATATGGGGGAGTGTATAAATGGCTCTGTAAAATTTCAGAGAGTAAAAAGTGATAATTTAGAAGACTGAACACTAGAGAATTATCAGAAACCCAAAGGACAATAATATACGTGTGTAAGAGAATAGAGATTCTGATGGAGTCTGGCAGTGGTGTGTGTTATATGTTACATGTTTGTTGTGTCTTTTACTCGACATGGTAAACATCTCTGTCTACATTATTGCAGTGCAGTGGGGTTACACACAGGTGCATTGTGGGAAAGAAGATGACTAATGGAAGTGGAATCTCACTTACTGATCAGAGTCCTTCACATAAACATTACATTTTAATTCTAGGGTCAAATATGACAGTAATGTGTCTGTCAGACTTTTAATGTTTATTAGTAGTGTGAAGTTGAGTCTTTTACTTACCAAATTATCTGTGAAAATCAACAAAGAGAAATGTAGTATTAGATAAAATACAATGAGAAGAATGTATGATTTACAGTCAGAATAGCTGTTAAACAATCTTCACTTTGTGCTTTCAGTACAAAGATGTTGTGCTGCTCTTAATCACCATGGGGATGAACACATCAGTCTTGAGATCGCTTGAGTAAAATCATAATCAGTGAATCCTCAACGTCATTTTGTAATACAATTTATTATGCCTTTATCATTTTTTTCTTCAAAATGTGATGTAATTCTTTTGGTAATTCTTTAAATATTATTTAGAAAAATATTTAGTTGGTGAATGAAGCTATGGTTTAGCATAAGGACATAATAAAGACAATGTTTGACAAATCAACAGATGTGTTTTACTGTTGCAAAACCTTCCATACTCACCAATCTGCGAAGCAGAGATCTTCATCTTCATTCTCTCATCTTCTGTCCATTCTCTGTCTCTCTGTGAAAGACAATCAATCAGAATGAAGGTTTTATGCATAATTCTATATTAATAATTCCATAATTCCATAATAATTGTAAATAAAGTGTTAAAAAACAAAGCATGCCGTGTTGGTCTGATTGGATTACTGTCAGTGTTAGTGTGAGTCATTTGAGAATTCAAATTGTTTTTAAAAAAGGATATTTTAATTAAAAAAAAAAATCTGTTAGAAACTGATATTCAGCTGGTGTTATTCAGGCATTTTACTGACCTTTACAACATGTATTTTCCAGTTTGTGATTGTTTATGTTTTTGTTGTTGTTGTTCAAATAAAAAGTGATTTTAACCTAAACAGTGTGTTATGTAATCTCTTGGGACCCATGGGTTTAATTTAAATAACAACAACATTATTATTATTGGTAGTAGTAGTACTAGTAGTAGTAATCTACAGGCTTTAGTAACATTGGACAAATCCAATTAAATTTAGTAAAACCAAATGATAATATTGCAAAAAATATAAGCAGTAAAAAAATAGTATATCGTAGGTTATCCTGGTTTTGTTATAACGTGTGTGTGCATACTGTATATGCGTTCTGGTACTTAAAATAATATTGAATATTACACAAAATACATTACACCAGTATTGTTTTTCAAGTGTAAATGTTTGTTTGGATTTAATCTGTCTCTGTTGTTCAGCTGTTGCAGCTATTCATTGCATCTATTTAAAGTTGTGCTGAGTGATTTAATGTCCAATTATATTAATGATGGAGAAACATTATGCATGAATAGAAGACAAAAGAAAAAATGGCATGTTTGTTTCAGACATTGAGCTCCATTAATCGCTTTTATTATGCCAATTTTTGACAGCCACAAAAACAAACACGACCAGAAATTACATTTTTGAGCTTTAATTTTATTATAAAAATTTGATAAAATGCAGCCTATCCAGTTGGAGTTTTTAAATACCTTTAAAGTAAAGTAATTTTGCTTGAGCTTTGTTCATGCTACCAATTTTCTGTGTGCACCAACGTTCTTTGAATAAAGCAAGCTTTCAAATGATTTCACACATCCCATATATTGTACACTCATTTCTACCTTCATCTAAAAAAAGGGGTTTGTTAATGCTGATTACACCTTTAAAGTTATGTAGCATAATCAAACATACACACAGGAATAAAACATACTGAGTAAATATATGTATTTTTTTCCTCTAACACTTTAAGAGATTGTTTAAAATAGTGTCCATGTCGTATGCTCTTTTGGTCATTGTAAGGCATGTGCTTTGGAGGTCAACAAGAATGTCAAAGTGTGACTTAGTGGTTCCCACAACTCAGGGGGAAGCTGTATAACTGTATGCTTTGTTTACCGGATTGCTGATTTACACCATTGTTTTTGGGTTTACTTCGAGGCATCTGGTCTTAATTTGGCTCTATTCAGAGAAAACTTCCTGTGCCTGGTTAAGTTTTCTGTGGCTTCATTCAACAGACGCTCCTTTATGTTCGCGGATTAGATAAGGTTATCAGGATGGCATCGAGGCATCTACCTCCACTATGAACTGGAGGGCGGGATCTGGCTGCATGAGAATGGGTGCTGAGGTTATTCAGTCCTTAAATTTGGCAAATGGGATCTCTGCCTGATCAGACCAAAGAAAAGGAACCTTAGTGGAGGTGAGAGCAGTAAGTGGGGCTGCCACAGAGCTGTATTTCCTAATAAATTGGTGGTAGAAGTTGGCAAACCCAAATAAATGCTGGAGGTCTTTTCGGGTCTCGGCCAGTTGGTTACTGCTTCGGTTTAGCTGGATCCATTTGGATCTTAGACGGGGCGATGATAAAACCAAGGAAAGAGATGAAATTCACATTTCTCTGCCTTTATGTACAACTGGTTGTCAAGCAGCCTCTGAAGAATTTGGCGACCATGCTGCTTGTGCACATCCAGTGAACGGGAGATCAAAATGTCATCGAAATACACGAACATAAAGATATTCGTCATTCACCAAGGATTGGAAGACAACTGGTGCATTGGCTAATCCAAATGGCACAACAAGGTAAAAAACTGTCTACCACTCATTCCCCTCATTGATTCTGACAAGGTGGTAGGCGTAAAACATTAATGGAAAATGAAAACATTAGCACCCTGCAGTAGGTCGAAGGCCATGGACATAAGGGGAAGAGGGTATTGATTCTTAATTGTGATTTCATTAACACTGTGTAATCGATGCATGGCTGTAAAAGTCTTGTCCTTTTTAGCCATGAAGAATAATTTTGCCCAAGCAGGGGATGAAGAAGGGCAGATAATGCCAGCAGCAAGAGATTCGGAGATATACTTGTCCATGGCATCCCCTTTCATTTAAAGATAGCGAGTATAACCGTCCCCTGGGAGGAGTCGTGCTTGGGAGGAGGTGGATGGCACAATTGTAGGGTCTGTTCGGGGTATTGAGAGAGCACATGACTTACTGAAGACCTGCTTAAGGTCTGAGTATTCAGGCGGAATGGCAGAAAGATCAGGGAACACGTCAGTGGTAAATGATGTTGCTGGCAGACAATGAGCAGACTTCAGACAGGAACCAGGCACAAAGGACTCCATTCTCGGATCGTGTTCTTGTGTCAGCCCTGTCAATGTATGGGTTATTATTAGGGCTGCAACAACTAATCGATAAAATCGATAAGGGCAAAGCAAAAAATAAATAAAAATACGAGCAGAGGTAGAGGAAAGATACAAAGCGGAGGCTGCTGGGTCTGAGTGCTTGTTTCTTACTGGTATAATTAACATCTGTGCACGCGTGTACTGATTAATCGATTATTAAAATAATCGTTAGTGGCAGCCCTAGTTATGATGGACCAGCCAAGGGCAACAAAGAACCAAGGAGGAGTGGGCATCTTGCATAACAAGAAAAGAGAGTTCTTTAGAATAGTTGCCAGATACTCAAAGGGTTATTTGTACTGTATGCCCAGTAATAGAAAAAAGTATAACTTTTGACTATCAGACTACCCTGATGAGCCAGCTGAGGGGAACAGTGGTAAGAACATACTTTCCGAGATAACAATAGGAAGAAACAAACTATCTTCAGGAACTGAAAGCAACAAGACTAAACAGAAAACACATTCTCATTTGTGTAATATCAGATAGTGCAAATAATAATAAAAAAAAAAAATTGTAAGAATTGTATATATATATGTATATATATATATATATATATATATATATATATATATATACACACACACACACAACATAAATCAATCCCTTTTTTACATGTGTTTTATGAGGTTGACAGTTCAGTTCAAGTTAATAAAGTCCACTTTCACTGATGGAGGTTTAGGTACAAAACTGATTGTGGTAATTTCATTCCTGAACTATTGAGCGACTGATGTTCCAGCCCATGTCTTACGAAACAAAATGACAAACTGACAAAATACAATGGGGCTGCTCTTCCAAATTACTGATCAAATAAAATAGCCTAGTTCTTAGTAAGATACATTTTGAGTCTTGCTGGAGATTGTTTGTTCTTTCTTGTGTCCAGCTAATCTCCTTCTTTATTTTATTTATTTTTTAAACTTACAAGATGAATCTATACACTTGTAGATATTTTACTTACAGTAGTACCACACTAAGTTTTAATGCAGCTAGCTGAAAAACACAATTAGGGGGAGCTGGGACAAGATGCCGAGGTGAGGTAAAATGCCCACTCCATCTTTTATTCTAAGCACATATTCCAGATGACAATTTAAGCTTCCACACAAGTTAATTAGGTCAGTATTTACATACCCATGTTATTTGTTTACTATCGTGGTGCATTTTGAATGTTACACAGAAGTTTGTTGAAAATTAATAGGTCACAGACAATGTATTATAATTTCTTTAACAGTAGTTTTTATTGTATTTGAATTATGTTATTTAATCAACCTTCTTTATACTGCATATACTAGTTAACATCCTATAAGTAATTGCAGCTATAACTTGGATAGAGTGGGTATAGAAAAGAATCCTCTAAAATCGTATTTTAAACCCATTTAAAATAAATCAGATTTTGTTGCTTTGCACCCTAAAATTAAGACAGACACAGTTTTTGTTTTATCCAGCTGTCTTTTAACATCCAAGTGAAAGATACACTTTATTGCCAAAAGTATTCACCCACCCATCCAAATCATTTAATTTAGGTGTTGCAATCACTTCCATGGTTACAGGTGCATAAAATCACACACCTGGGCGTCAGATGGCTTCTACAAACATTTTTGAAAGAATGGGACACTCTCAGGAGCTTAGTAAATTCCACCATGGTACCAGAGTGGTTGTGGTACTCCACAGACAGCGGCGACACACGGCGCATGTGGCAGGGCTTACAAGGATCCTAGACCTTACTGGATCCTAGACTTTCTGACCGGAAGGCCTCAGTCAGTACGGATCGGGAACTGCACCTCCAGCACCACCACACTGAGCACTGGGGCTCCACAAGGCTGTGTGCTCAGTCCCCTGCTGTTCACACTGCTGACTCACAACTTTGTAGCAACACACAGTTCAAATCACATCATTAAGTTCGCTGATGACACGACCGTGGTGGGTCTCATTAGCAAGAACGACAAGTCAGCGTACAGAGAGGAAGTGCAAAGGCTAACGGACTGGTGTAACAACAACCTGTCTCTGAATGTTGACAAGACAAAGAAGATGGTTGTTGACTTCAGGAGGACACGAGGCAACCATTATCCGCTGAGCATCAACGGAGATTGTCGAAAACACCAAATTCCTGGGTGTCCACCTGGAGAAGGACCTCAACTGGTCCCTCAACACCAGCTCCCTGCACAAGAAAGCCCAACAGCGTCTCTTCTTTCTGAGAAGACTGAGAAATGCCCAGCTTCCACCACCGATCCTGACCACCTTCTATAAAGGGACTATCGAGAGCATCCTGAGCAGCTGCATCACTGTCTGGTTTGGGAGTTGTGCCATATCGGACCGCAAAACCCTACAGCGGATAGTGAGGACAGCGGAGAAGATCATCGGGGTCTCTCTTCCCTCTATTGAAGACATCTACACCACACGCTGCATCCGCAAAACCACCAGCATTGTGGCTGATCAGACACACCCCTCTCACACACACTTCACACTCCTGCCATCTGGAAAGAGGTACCGAAGCATTCGGGCACACACATCCAGACTGTGCAACAGCTTTTTTCCACAAGCCATCCGTCTCCTCAACAAAAAGGGTCTGGACTGATAAACACACACACACATCAATAAATCAAAACATTGAGACTGGACTGACTAATCAACACAAGCGCAGCGTACACACAAATCTGTAAATGCTTCACTGTTTATCTATTTTGCACAATATTTATTACTTTTTGCACTAATTCCACAATTTTAGCCACTATGTTTACTACCTTAACACCATATTTTATGTTCTTTATGTTCTGATATGTCAATTGTCGCACTGTCACTTTGTTGTTGCTCGTTGGCACATTTTTAGTTAGTTAGTTTTAGTTAGTTTTTGTTAATTTATGTTGTAATTTATGTTAGGACTATCTGTCTTGTCTCTGCTAGCCAGCTAACTAGGCCTCTTAGTTAGCTAGTTTAGCTTCCCTGTTAATTTATGTTGTAAGTTTATGTTGCATGTAGGACCTTGGTCCTGGAGAAACGTTGTTTCGTTTCACTGTGTACTAACTGTATATGGTTAAAGTGACAATAAAGCCTACTTGAACTTGAAGAGGATGCCACCTGTCGTGAAATTTCCTTATTACTAAATATCCTACAGTCAACTGTTAGTGGTATTATAACAAAGTAAAAATGATTGGGAACAACAGCAACTCAGCTACAAAGTGTTAGGTCATGTAAAATTACAGAGTGGAGTCAGCAGATGCTGAGACAGAGGTCGCCAACTTTTTGCAGAGTTAATAGCTACAGACCTCCAAACTTCATGTGGCCTCTAGAATGAATGAATTTCCATGACTGAGCAGCTGCATCCAACCCTTACGTCACCAAGTGCAATGCAAAGCATTGGATACTGTGGTGTAAAGCACGCCGCCACTAGACTCTAGAGCAGTGGAGACTTAGATATTACCCAAGATCATAGTCAAGATCAAGTCAAACGAGCGAATACTTTAGGCGATATAGTGTATAACAGCACATTTTCAATGGCACACAAAGCTTGGCACATCTAAACCTTAAAATATTTGCCCACTTTTCTTTGCAGAACTGCTCAAAATGTGTTAAATTTAATGGCAACTGTTTCTGGACTGCAGTCGTCAAGTATTTGCTCAGATTTAGGTTTGGGTTCTGACAAGGCCATGCAAAGACATTCACCTTTTTCTCTCTTAACCACTGTATGGTCAGTTTTGCTGTGTGCTTTGGGACATTGTCATGTTTGAAGGTAAACCTTCTTCCCATTGACAACTTTCTGGCAGAGGGCAACAGATTTCCCTTAAGAATTTAATGGTATTTTGCCCAATCAATTTTCCTTTTTCCCTGACAAGTGATCCAGTCCCTGCTGCAGAGAAACAACACATAACTAAATATTACCACCTCCATGCTTCACTATAGAAATGCGTTATTTGGTTGGTAAGCTGATGTCCGCATATAGACATATTGGTTGGTGCTGTAGAAATAATTATATTTTAGTCTCATCTTATTAAAATAACCTTTCCCATGTGGTCTCAGAATCTTTAAGGTACATTTTTATAAAGCTCAGTCACATAGGCTTTTTTCTTGCAAGCCCTCCCATACAAGCCACATTTAAGGAAAATTTATTACATTGTTTTTATTATTATTGTATTATTATTATTATTTTATTATATTTATATATTGTCTTCTCTGTAGCCTCTCTGACACTTGTCCTCTTGGCTCTTTCATCCAGTTTAGAGTGACCCCCTAATCCAAGTAGGGTCTGTTTTGTATCAAATACCCAGAGGTGTCAAGTAACAAAGTACAAATACTTTGTTACCTTACTTAAGTAGAAATTTTGGGTATCTATACTTTACTGGAGTAATTATTTTTCAGCCGACTTTTTACATCTACTCCTTACATTTTCACGCAATTATCTGTAATTTCTACTCCTTACATTTTTAAAATAGCCTCATTACTCCTATTTTATTTCAGCGTGTCATTAAAAAAACAAACAAAAAAAACATCTGGATAAATCGCGCCATTCGGATGGTGGTTGGATGAGAAGTATAAACATACCATTCCGACACCCTATTGGATGGTACGCGATCCATCGCACCTGCACATGACGTCACGTCACACACTCCAGCAAGGACGTTTGAATATAGTAGCATTTTCAGTTGATAAGGTTGTGATAAGTAGGCAAAGATGTTCGTAATAGAGATTCAAGATTCGACCGAAATGTCACAACCAAGCACCAGCAAGGAAGGTAACAGCACCAGAAAGGTGACAGGAATGATATACACACACACATTATATATATACAAAAAAAAAAAATTATATATATATATATATATATATATATATATATATACATATATATATATATATATACAGTGGAACCTCGGATTACGAGTAACGTGGTTTACGAGTGTTTTGCAAGACGAGCAACAATTTTAAATACATTTTTACTTGAAAAACGAGCATTGTCTTAGTTAACGAGCACCGAGTATCATGTTTCACGCATGCGCTTCTTGTTTTAACAACGAGCGTTACGTCATCACAAGTGAGCCAACGGTTTTTCTCTCTCTTGCAGCAGAATTGTAGGTAATCGTCTCTCCTGCTGGGTGAATACACACACGCGCTGTGTGTGTGTGTGTGTGCGCGCGCACGCACATCTCACACACACACACACACGCGCTGTGTGTGTGTGTGTGCACGCGCACGCACATCTCACACACACACACACAGCGCGAGTGTGTGTGTGTGTGTGCGCGCGCGCACGCACATCTCACACACACACACACACACACATTAACGGAGAGACCGTTTTTAAAACCGTTTAAAAATTAGCAAGGAAAATCGCTAGTCACACTTGCATGAGTGCATACTAACGGGATTACTACTGTAAAGTAAAACAACAACAACAAAAATTAAACAGCTCCTCACCTTTGAAAACAGTCGCGACAGAGAAGAGTTTGTGTGTTTATTTGGCAACCTGAGAGAAGAAGAGCTGTAAAGCCGAGACCCATCGTCTCCCCTGCTGGGTCTTAGTGCCTGCAGTGTTTTTGAGTGCGCGTGTTTGTGTCTGTGTAAGGCAGGGAGTTTGTGTGTTTGTTTGGCAACCTGAGAGAAGGGGGCCGTAAACGTGAGCGAGCCCCCCTTCAACCCCCCTCCTCTCAGGTTGCCAAATAAACACACAAACTCCTCTCTGTCGCGATTGTTTTCAAAGGTGAGGAGCTGTTTAATTTGTTTTTTGTTGTTGTTGTTTTACTTACAGCAGTGATCCTGTTGGTATGCTCTCACGTGAGTGTGACTAGGAATGTTTCTTGCTCATTTTTAAATGGTTGTAAAAACGGTCTATCCGTTAATGTGTGTGTGTGTGTGTGTGTGTGCGCGCGCAGACACATACACTGCATGCAGAAACGAAAACCCTTATCTGTCGGGGTTTAATTTTACATTTTTTTTAAGGTAAAGTACAGGTTAATTTGTTTTATTTTTACTTTATATTTTGTATTAATTATATTTATGTATTTATTTTTTTGGGCTGTAGAACGAATAATTTAAGTTTCCATTATTTCCTATGGGAAAATTAAATTTGGTTTAAGAGTGTTTTGGAATACGAGCCCACTTCCGGAACGAATTAAGCTCGTAATCCGAGGTTCCACTGTATATATATATATACACACACACACGTATATATAGGTATGGGAATGATTATATGATCCTTCTCAAAAAATTTGCAAATTGTGATAAAGTTCATTATTTTCTGTAATGTACTGATAAACATTAGACTTTTATATATTTCAGATTCATTACACACAACTGAAGTAGTTCAAGCCTTTTAATTGTTTTAATATTGATGATTTTGGCATACAGCTCATAAAAACCCAAAATTCCTATCTCAAAAAATTAGCATATTTCATCCGACCAATAAAAGAAAAGTGTTTTTAATACAAAAAAAGCTTCAAATAATTATGTTCAGTTATGCACTCAATACTTGGCCGGGAATCCTTTTGCAGAAATGACTGCTTCAATGCGGCGTGGCATGGAGGCAATCAGCCTGTGGCAGTGCTGAGGTGTTATGGAGGCCCAGGATGCTTCAATAGCGGCCTTAAGCTCATCCAGAGTGTTGGGTCTCGCGTCTCTCAACTTTCTCTTCACAATATCCCACAGATTCTCTATGGGGTTCAGGTCAGGAGAGTTGGCAGGCCAATTGAGCACAGTGATACCATGGTCAGTTAACCATTTACCAGTGGTTTTGGCACTGTGTGCAGGTGCCAGGTCGTGCTGAAAAATGAAATTTTCATCTCCATAAAGCTTTTTAGCAGATGGAAGCATGAAGTGCTCCAAAATCTCCTGATAGCTAGCTGCATTGACCCTGCCCTTGATAAAACACAGTGGACCAACACCAGCAGCTGACATGGCACCCCAGACCATCACTGACTGTGGGTACTTGACACTGGACTTTAGGCATTTTGGCATTTCCCTCTCCCCAGTCTTCCTCCAGACTCTGGCACCTTGATTTCCGAATGACCTGCAAAATTTGCTTTTATCTGAAAAAAGTACTTTGGACCACTGAGCAACAGTCCTGTGCTGCTTCTCTGTAGCCCAGGTCAGGCGCTTCTGCCGCTGTTCCTGGTTCAAAAGTGGCTTGACCTGGGGAATGCGGTACCTGTAGCCCATTTCCTGCACACGCCTGTACACAGTGGCTCTGGATGTTTCTACTCCAGACTCAGTCCACTGCTTCCGCAGGTCCCCCAAGGTCTGGAATTGGTCCTTCTCCACAATCTTCCTCAGGGTCCGGTCACCTCTTCTTGTTGTGCAGCGTTTTCTGCCACACTTTTTCCTTCCCACAGACTTCCCACTGAGGTGCCTTGATACAGCACTCTGGGAACAGCCTATTTGTTTAGAAATTTGTGTCTTATCCTCTTGCTTGAGGGTGTCAATGATGGCCTTCTGGACAGCAGTCAAGTCGGCAGTCTTACCCATGATTGCGGTTTTGAGTAATGAACCAGGCTGGGAGTTTTTAAAAGCCTCAGGAATCTTTATATAGGAATTTTAGGTTTTCATGAGCTGTATGCCAAATTCATCAATATTAAAATAATTAAAAGGCTTGAACTACTTCAGTTGTGTGTAATGAATCTAAAATATATGAAAGTCTAATGTTTATCAGTACATTACAGAAAATAATGAACTTTATCACAATATGCTAATTTTTTGAGAAAGACCTGTATATACATAAACTCAACAAAAATATAAACGCATTATTATTCTAATATTTAAAAAGTAATGTCTGCCCTTGCTGCTTACTAATGAGTAGCCATGATTGGCTCAGCAAGTACTTCTAATGTACAAAATTTTTACATTTTTGATGCTTTATCAAATCTTAATTATATTTGTGCACTGCTGCAATAAAACAATACTCCACCATGAACATAACTTTGAATGGTAGATGCCAATAATCCTTACACATCCGTGATTAGAGATCAGTGATTGGTATCAGTATCGACCGATTCTGAAATTTTCTGATCACAAATCGGTGATCAGCCCCTGATTAGAGCAGCGCTAATAAAAGTCACTTAACTGGAACGCATTCAATATTAACAGTTTTAATATGATGGCTTGTGACTGCAATAATGGCTTGTGACTGCCAGTTTAGCTGCAACGTACAGCGATTAACGTACAATAAATAACTTTATGCTAACTTTAGTATTCCACACAAATTAGGCAACCACTTGCCAACTGTTCATCCATAGCAAAGCATGGTAGCTTTACTTTAGTTTTCTAGTGGAGACATGAGTATGGATAACAGTGGGAGTTCAGATGAGAAATCAGACTCGTAAGTAAACTACAATATGTACACTACATAATACTGTAATGCTATATTGTGTTAATTTACATGTCAACATCATATATTCCCTATAGTTAAATAAAGAAAGTAGAAGCATTGCTAGTAAATCATTGCTGAGTGAACCTGCTCGATTTTCTTCTTTTTTTTCAGCAGTTTCATTTGAGAGCCCTGAGGATCACAACACCTCAAGGGAAAATGATGCAGAGGATGAGGCATCCAGTTATCGATCAGCCTCCAAAACACTATGACCTCCTCCTCGTGCTGAACCCATGCCACAAGATGCGCTGTTGGTAAGTTGGTAACCCTTTGAATAAGGTAAGGTTAGCTGATATGGAGCATGTTTTGTAAATGTACCTTTGGGGGACACTTCTTTGGATGCATACAGTGGGGGAAATAAGTATTTGATCCCCTACAGATTTTCCCCTACAAGTTTTCCCACTTACAAAGAAATGAAGGGTCTATAATTTTTATCATAGGTTTATGGTAAAGGATTGGGACAGAATATTAACCCAAAATTCAGAAAAATCACATGATACAAATGTTATAAAGTAGGTTGAAATTCTATGAGGACAAGAAGTATTTGATCCCCAAGCAAAACATGACTTAGTACTTGATAGAGAAACCCTTGCTGGGAAGCTCAGTGTAGTTGTTTACCAGATTTGCACACATCTTGGGATGCATTTTGATCCACTATTCTAAATGTTTAAGGTTTCTTGCCTGTTGCTTGGCAACTCAAAGTTTCTATTGGATTAGGGTCTAAAGACTGGCTAGACCACTCCATGACCTTAATGTGCTTATTCTTGAGCCACTCAGTTGCCTTGGCAGTATGTTTTGGGTCATTTTCATGCTGGAAGACCCATCCACAACCCATCTTCAGGAGGTTTTCATCCAAAATTTTACAACACATGGCCTCATCCATTGGCCCCTCAGTGCAGCAAAGTCAATATGTACCTTTAGCAGAGAAACAGCCCCAAAGCATAATGTTTCCACCTCTGTGCTTGACTGTAGGGACTGTGGTGTTATTAGTGTCATAGTCAGCATTTTTCTTCCTCCGAAAACAGCAAGTCAAGTTGATGACAAAGAGCTCAATTTTGGTCTCATCTGACCACAGCAGTTTATCCCAATCTTTCTCTGTTCATTGGCAAACCTCAGACGGGTCTGTACATGTGACTTCTTGAGGAGGGGAAGCCTTGCTGCGTTGAAGGATTTCAATCCATGCAGACGTATTGTGTTACCAATGGTTTGTTTGGTGACTGTGGTCCCAACTGCCTAGAGATCATTCACAAGCTCCTCCCGTGTAGTCCTGGGCTGGTCCCTCATTTTTCTCATGGTTATTCTTACTCCATGAGGTGAAATCTTGCATATAGGGCCATTAAGGGTTACTTTGTATTTCTTCCATTTGTAAATAATCACTCCAGCAGTTGTCTCCTTCTAACCAAGCTTCTAGCTGATGGTCTTGTAGCTCATTCCAGCCTTGTGCAGGTCTAAAATCTTGTTCATGACTTGCTTTGACAGCTCTTTGGTCTTTCCGATGGTGGTGAGATTTAAATGGAAAATAGAGATTTTGTGGACAGGTGGCTTTTATACACATACCATGTTGTTAGGAGCACGTTCATAAATTAATATGTGTACCACAAGAGCACATAATCAGTCTGTGAGAGGCTAAATTATTGTAGGTTGGTATGGGATCAAATACTTATTTCCGTCATTGAAATGCAACTTAATTCATAACATTTGTATCATTTGTTTTTCCTGGATTTTTGGTTGATATTCTGTCTCAATCCTTTACCATAAACCTATGATAAAAAATATAGACCCTTGATTTTTTTTGTAAATGGGCAAACTTAGAAAATTTGTAGGGGATTAAATACTTATTACCCCACTTTACGTGTGTGGTGGCAACAACGCTACCACAAAGTAGGCGCCCAAGATCAGTTGAGTGCTAAACCTGCTATAATCAGGAAATTGTATTTGAGCTCAAATAATAACTTATTGTTATTCTCAATTGCAGTGACGCTTTGCTGTGTGCACACGAGGCTTGGCTGGTTGATGTTGTGGTAGACGGCAATAAACCTGCACTTGCAAAATAGCTTAGAGTAGCCTATCACCATTATGGCATAATGCACAGACCATACAACACAGCATCAATTTAATTGAGAAAAAGCTCAGATACATACATCCCTTTCTGAACAGGTGCATCACTCAACTGAACTTTGGTAAATTCATGCAATGTTACATTGCCAGGCACACAGATATAACCAAAAAAATAAAAAAATAAAAATAAATGTATATTCACAAACCATAAATTGACCATACATAGTTTTGTCCAATAGAATTGGTTTGCTTCGAGAACTTACTTTGTTTTGGTGCAAACCCAGAAAAAGCAGTATTTTGCACATTTAATGTAGAGAAAAGGTTAAAAAAAGAAGAAGGTTAAGACTTAACTACAGCTGTACAAATTCAAAATGTTACTTTTCTTTTAGCTATAATTGCACATTCCTTTTATATCGTGTAAAAAATTCAAACACTAAAACTTATGTAAATTTCCATGTTCATAAATGAAGGATGCTCTGCACTATAAATAAATGTTTTATTTCAATCTCATGTGGGTCTTGACTACATCATTTGGGTTTGAGCTTCCAAGGCGACTTTACTGATTTGTGTAAATACTGTATAAGCTACCAAAGCTTTCCGGATTTGCTCTGCCAGGGAAAGAGGATGTACATCATGCTGCTCTGGTCCTGCTTCTGAATCTACCACATCTTCCTGGGGTTCCTGGTAAGCAACTGAAACTGGGCAACACTATACAAGCAGACACAACATACTTCACATTTCGGGTCTAACAGTCATTTCTTTTCATAATGCATCTCCAGCAGCCATTAAGGAGACCAAATAGGTGTTCAACATAGAAACAAGCACTGCTCAAGGAGGCTTTTTAGGCTGTCCTGTGTCCCTTGCTGTATCTTCCAGGAAAAGCTTCATTATGTTGCTAGTCAAGCTGAAGGGAGAATCGGCCACAATCAGGACAGGCATGTCGACCCCTTGGATGTTTCTGCTGACCGGAGGGAAAAAGGTACCATCCTCCAACTTGCGGCACAGATTCAAACCTTCAAAACCGTATGCACCGTGGCACTTCCCAGGCCAGCCAACATCAAAATTAAGGAAGCTGTAAGTGTGGTCTACAAGTCCTTGAAGAACACAGTACCATCCTTTTCTGCTATAGTAGTTGGGCTAAGATTGGGATTAGCGTGCCATCCAAAGCACCAGCACACATGGGAAATTTTGTCTTTCTCTTAAATTCTATGATGATGGCTTGAATTTTAGGGATTTTTTGCACTTTAAAAAAAAAACCCTCCTGAGTTTGCTCAGTGCTTCACACACCTCTGAGATGTCGTCGCAGGCAGTGTTGGTTCCAATACCAAACAGGTTTGCAATATCATAGAACTAAACATTACTGGCTTGTAGATGGTAACTGCTACCCTCTTTAATAAAGGGTACTGGATTAAACATGTTGGTAATTTGGGGCTTGATGTATGAGTTCAGGTGGTCACAAAATGATATTAAAAGCCTTTTTAGGCATTATGAATTTAAGGTACCAATCATTCTCTTTAAAATTATTCAAGAATTATGTTTTCCAGAAGGAAGGGCCTTGCTTCCGTGGTGTTCTCTCCTTGTACCATTAATTTGCTATGAAAGAGAGAAGGCAGTTAGTACACGTCAGTTTGCAGTGTTTATATTCAATCACAGATGTTCAATTAATTAAAATCAGGGGAAGACCTACATTTTGTTACAAATTAAAGTGCCTAAACTACAGAAAACTATTTGCATGAGAATAGTGTATTAACGGTATAAAAAAATGTAAGTATGACATTTTGATTTGAAGGTTAGTTATTGACTAAATCCAGCCCTGACTGACTATACTGCATAACTTTCTGCATAACAAGATGCCTACCAGAAAAGACAACTGCCAATGTTCCTTGCATTTGTGTAGCACATTTTTACTGCATATCTTTACTTTAGTCCATGCTCTTACCTGTGTCTTTACAGCTTATACATGGGCTAATAACATTGAGATCTTTTTTATAATATTTTCTTGCTATAGATTAGCATAATTTGGAGGACGAGCATTTACTGTAGTATTTCTGCCCCTACACTCTGGAATTCTATTCCCAAACACATCCGTGATCTTTCTTCATTACAGGATTTCTAAACCCACCTTAAATCATATCTTCTCTTGTCCTGTTTTCCGGCTCTTTGAACATATGATTGGAAAATTGCTTTGGATTTCATGTTTATCTTTATTCTGTTTTTGTTGTTTTCAGTTGTCTCTTGCTATATATAAATATTTTTGTTATTGTAAAGCGACCTTGAGTTTCTATAAAGGCGCTATATAAAATTAATTATAAAAATAACAATAATAATAACAATGAAGTTTCTTTTAGGCTACTAATATAAAAATGTACCATGTACTGTATTATATACAGATAGCAGTAACAAATAATCCAAAATACTTAACTAAATAAACTATAATCATATAAAAAATAGTTGTCTCTAAATTATATTTCCTGTATCCCAGTGGAAAAAAAAAATTCAATGGGTGACTAGATGTTGGCATATCATGTTGGCATAGAAGTCTCGTCCTATGAGATGGATTTAAAAAAAAAAAAAAAAAAAACACACAAATAAATACAGTTTTGTGCCCAGTGTCATTTACATTTCACCTGGTTAAAAATCTAATAGTTCAAGCTTTACACTTGATTTATTTGTAACACCTTAACCTTGAATTATGATGTAAACCTCCTCACTTGATTGTGCATTATTTTAGACAGGCTATTGTTTGTAAATGTCTCGTCATTATAGGTCTAGCTGTATAATATAAACAAAAGAGTGTTCCTTACCACATGCTGCTAAACATGACATCCATCTTCATCTTCTTTTTGTTTTTGCCAGTGGTTTTCAGCTTTCTCTTTTTGCATGTTGTATGTGGTGTATAGGAATATGCCCCAGCACCCAAAATGCTTAAAAAGCACCCCAACGCAGCCTCCATTCATCGCGGGAATGGATAAAAAGGCGCACAGAAAACAAAAAACCTTAAAAAAAAATTATATACCGAACCCTGACAAATCCTGACATGCTGGTTTGTCTAAGGTTTAGGGAATGTTTTCTTTCACCATTGCTTCCGGTTTGCGCATGATGGATAAACTGAAAAAAGTTATAGATTTTATAGATACTTTTAAATGTATATTTGTATTTGTTTCTGCAAAGTTAATTTGTCACATTACTAATTAACATTGTTAATTGCACTAAACAAATAAAACAGTCGAACTGAAAGCATAAATTGAGTTACTGAAATTTTTTCTAAAAGGCTGCTACAATTGTTCAATAGTTCACTTACCTGACAAACATAGAGACCTTCATATAGAAAAGAAAATAAAGAGCAGAAAGTAATAACGTAAGATTGCTGACATCAAAAACAAACAGCTATAAACATTCTGTAAATTGTTAAAAATTATGGATTTTTTCAAGTGCACTTACATGCTGTTACAAACTCTTTTATTTAATGCTAACTATTAATAACTAATAATGAATAAAAAATATTATATTATTTAAAACAACTTGATATAAGATTTAAGAATTTCACCTGTTCTGGTGAAAAAATGTTATTAGAAGCTACTGGTGGAGAAATATTTCCTAATGTGGGTTGTGCTGCTTTTTAAATTGTGTTGTGAGTGTCTAACTTTAACCTATTTAGTTTAGTTTTATTTGTTTATTTTTAATATTATCAGCACAACATTTGGCAGTAATCGAGTCTGTTCTACTGGACACCGAGTAACTGTAACAATCTAAATGCCACATTTGGTGTGTAATTGAATTTCCTCTCTGATGTTAAAATATCTCTGATTGTTTCAGTTTAAACTGATATTAAGCCAGTCTCTGATTATTAACTCCATTAGATCAGACTGTTCACTAATGTGTGTGTGTGTGTCATTTGTAAACACACCTTCAACTTTTTATCTCTCAGTATCAATGTGTAGGTCAGATTTGTGTGTAACACTAATGACAAACTAGACAACAGCATCATGAATGATCTGCCAGCGATTACAGTATGTTGATTTTACTATACTATGCTCATACTGTACAGTGCTGTGAAAAAGTATTAGATTTTCTTCTTCGTTTTTTATATTTGTCACAATTTGCAAAATGCACTCTTTAAATGATGATTTTATTTATTAAAGGAAAAAGCTGTCCAAACTGAGGGATTTATATTCTAATTTTCTCTAATTTCTAATAGGGATATGGCACAATCATTAAGATTTAATTCATGTCCATGTGAACATTAAAAATAGTACCTAACAACCTTTCGTCAAACTCAATCGTGACAGTTTTATTGCCCCTTTTATGACCTTTTATGACCTTTGAGTTGACCTTTGGATGACCTTTAGGATTTTTTTATGACCTGGAGTTTCCGATAAAAAAAAAGGGGGGGGGGGGGGGGGGGGGTAACGATGCTTATGCGCTAGACATCGTTTTATTCACTTATTTAATTTAATTATTCTATAGATTTATTTTATTTATATACGTATTTATTTATATACGTATTTATTTATTTATTTATTATAAGAATTTGTTCAGGGTGTTTTTTATATGAAAAAATATGCTTGGTGCGGGGACTCGATTTCAAGGTGCTTGTGTTTAACTATTAAGACAGGGTGAATTTATTTATTACCAAAGGGTGAACAATGAAACATTTTATTAACTTTGGTAAAAAAAACTTGAGTTTTGAATGACTGAGGACTGTTGAAGTTGTTAGTTTTTAAGTTACTTAAAGAGAAGAAGAATAAACGTTACCAGAGGGCGAGAGCCCCGAGTCGCTGAAGAAGAAGGAAAAAGTTGGTCTCGATGATACGCCTAAAACGTTGTTGCGAATATGCCCGCGAGTCTAAGAAAAGAGTAAAGAAGACAAGCGCGAGGTCTGCGCGTAAACGTTTTTGCAGCGTGAGCCTGTCCGATGTTAAGAGCGTGTAGCGCATGAACAGCGAGTTCGCGTCTGGTACGGCCAGAGTTTGGTGAAAGGGGAATCAAACGGGTTTCCTCTCGAGCGCTGTGATTGGCCGGATCTGCGCGTGACGGAACCCCGCCTCCGCCTCTTCTGCTTAGTCGCGAAAGGTGTTTATTTTTCAGTGCTCATCTAACTCTGTTGTTCTGAACACAGTTTTTAGGTAGGACTGTGCCTATTATGTCTTTTAAAAAGTTCTCTAACACTAGAGCTGAGGTGACCGTGTGTGTAGTGATTAGTAATAATAGAAGGAACAAAAGTTGATCCGTGAATTATCAGTGCACTTTGTGCCATGATCATTTTGTCAGGAATGGTATGATGAACTGATCCAACAGATCGGGTAAAAGTCTAGCCGGTTTTACATATGCTTATATATACGAGGACCATGTGTTAAAAACCTGGTACTATAGTTTTCTTGAAAAGAACAAATCTGCGTTCTGTTTGTCATAGCAGGGGTTGTAAAGGCATAGAGGTGTTAGTTATCATCCATTATCAGATTAGGATGTAATAAAAGTTTAGCCAGATATTTTTTTTCATGGGGAGATGGGGCTAATGTTTAATAGCATTGTTTATAAAATGTTTACGCCAAGTGTGTGAGTGTGCGTATGTGTTTATGTCCATGCATGTGTAGCAGATTTTATATTTAAATTTAATTTCACTCAGAATCTGTCTTTTTATATTAATTCTTTCATATTTTGATATTTTACACTCTGGAAATGATTGTTTTATTGCTTATTTATTTTAATCTTATTGGTCTGCACTTGTGGTAAAATATTCGGATATGCTTTGTGACTGCTAAAAATGGGACACGGCCCCTTTAAGAGTTACCGCTTTTCCGGTTCCGGCTGCTCACCTTTAGTTCGCGCGCGGTAAGCGTGGCTGGAGAGAGGTGAGTTCTGATGGAGCTCTAGCGAAAAAAATAAAAAATAAAAGTTTAATTATAGTTGGTTTATTGCGAGTAAAATGTATTTTTGTGATAAATATGCAATTTAACTGTAAGGAAGCCAGAATAGAGATTGTTTAATGCATGTTTTCTTTGGAAGTGACAGTGTATGTATGTTTGAATTCCATGGCTAAAATGATCTATTTTGACTCGCAGGTCATTTATAAGCAAACATGAAGTTTTTTTCTATTCATTTGGTTTTTAATTCATTTAGAATAATAAAAAATATATGTTCTTTTGGAATATTTGTTGTCCGGTCTCCTTCAATTCACAACACAACGCAGAGACAAACCGGTCACACATGGGGTTGTAATAATATCTAGGTAGAGAAACATTCACACAGGGTTAGGAATCCCCCTTACAGTTTTAATTTGATGTTTCACTAGACCCTAACATATAAGTTGAGTTAGCTCTCAATGCTCTCAAAATAGCCGGTAATGGGAGTTACACAAAGTATTTTCTTCAAAAAAATCTTAACAAAAACTGATCTGAAGTAAACAGATCAGTAAATGTTCTTGGCTTGTTCTTAAGGGTTTATTTTTTTTGTTTGTTTTCTTCCTCCTCACACTAAACCTTCACGCTCGAAAGTTCGGTTAGCTGCCATTGCTAGGTGTAAATATAATGTCATTTTAGAAACTTTTCAGAAAACTCTTAGAAAAACATCTGAGGTAAAAGTTGTTTTTCCTCTTCTTTTTCTTCCAGGTTTTGTCTTCCATTACAGTATTTCTTAACCCAAGTTAAAAGTAATTAGACTGGATTTTTAGCTACACAAATAATTGTTTGTAAAAAAAAATCTAACATACTGTATCCGAGTTAGAAGTTAATACTGTTGAATGTTTACACTTGTTTCATCGGTCATTAAACTTACACATATGACATTTCTTTTAGGTTTTATTAGTAAATGTTGTGAGCAATACTTTTATTTTAGAAACTCTAAAAAAAAAAAAAAAAAATCTAACAAAATGTAAAAGTAGAAGTTCTTGATTGTTTAGACATGGTTCCTTTGTCACTAAACCTTCACGCAAGATCTGTTAAGCATCAAGGCTATGTGTCTAAGTATAATGTTGTTTTAGAAACTTTTCAGAAAACTCTTCTAACACATCTTAGGAAATAGTTTTTGTTCTCGAAGGTTTTGTCTTTGATTACAATATTTCTTCACCCATGAAAGTTATTACACCGGAATTAGCTGCACATTATTTTTCATAAAAATCCAACAACGTATTTGAGTTAGAAGTTGATACTGTTAAATGATTAGACTTGATTCCTCTGTGATTAAACTTACATGCATAATTTCTTTTTTAGTAATTGTTGTGAGTAATCATTTTATTTCAGAAACTTAAAAAAAAAAAACATCTAACAAAATTTAAAAGTAGAGGTTCTTAATTGTGACTTGTTTCATCTGTCACTAAACCTAAATGTATGAAAGATCTGTTTAATCGTCAAGGCTAAGTGTAAGTACAATGTCGTTTTAGAAACTTTTCAGAAAACTTACACATCACGGGCATTAGTTTTTGTTCTTGACGGTTTTGTCTTTGATTACAATATTTCTTCACCTAAGTTATATGTTATTTCACTGGAATTTTAGTTATGCAAATGATTTCTTCATTCATAAAAATCAAACAACGTATCTGAGAAAAAAAAAAAACTGATGTCCTTCGTAATTTTGTCTTGTTTTCTAGTAGGTGTGTCTGTGTACCTGTGTTTGTGGGGATGCAACAAGAGGGTAAATAAAATTAAAAAAAAGCACAATGAGTTCTTAAACTTCTGTTACAAACCTAAGTTAAAGTCAACGTTCTTTATGGTTTTGCCCTGTGCCGCTAGGCCTTTACTTTTGAAAGTTCGGGTAACTAAATGTAAATATTAAATCTTTATATGCACTGTAATTTTTGAACATTAAACATTTTAAAAGTAAAAATTTAGCAATATACTTTATTTGAGGTAATTGTTGTTTTTTCCCCCCATGTTTCCTCTGCCACTAATGCCTGAAAGTTCTGTTAGGGGTCATAGAGGTAATAGTTAATAGAAGATAAGCCTTTAGAAGCATTTACAACGTTTGAGTGTCCTTGTGCCTGATGTAGTAAAAGCTTGGACAGACAACTGTCAGGTCAAAAGAAGATGCTAAACTTCTGTTAGAAACTTTTCTCAAAAATCTAAGGTAAAAGTCAGCAATCTTTAGGGATTTGTCTTGTTTCCCTGCATCACTATGCCTTCACCTGTGAAA
Source organism: Clarias gariepinus (assembly GCF_024256425.1). Classification (NCBI taxonomy): domain Eukaryota; kingdom Metazoa; phylum Chordata; class Actinopteri; order Siluriformes; family Clariidae; genus Clarias; species Clarias gariepinus. Next base: position 21,465,978 of record NC_071123.1, read on the forward strand.
GTTCTGGTAGCTAAATGTGAATATTAAACTTTATATGCAATGCATATTTTGACTTCAAAGTCTTTTTTTCATAAACTTTTAGCAGCATACTGTATTTGAGGGAAATGTTTACGATGTCTGTCGCTAAACCTTCATGTATGAAGATCTGTTAAGCGTCATGGCTATGTGTTTTTTTTAATTTTTTTTTTTATAATGTTTTAGAAACTTTTCAGAAAACTCTTCTAACACATCCCGGGCAACAGTTGTTTTTGATGTTTTTCTTCCATTACAATATTTCTTTACCTATGAAAGTTAGTGCACCGGAATTTTAGCTGTACAAATGATATATAAAATGATATATAAAATCAAACAACATATCTAAGGGTAAAAAAAAAAACTGATATCCTTAATAATTTTGCCTTTTTTCTAGTAGGTGTGTCTGCGTACCTATGTTTATGGGGATGTAACAAGAGGGTAGATTAAAAATAATAATAAATGCACAATGAGCTGTTGAACTTTTCCTAAAATCTAAGTCAACGTTCTTTATGGTTTTGCCTTGTTTTCCCTGTCACTATGCCTTCACTCGCGAAAGTCCGGGTAGCTTAATATGAATATTAAAGTTTATATGAATTGCAGTTCTGACTACACAGTCTTTTTCTTTTCATAAACATTTACCAGCATACTTTATCTGAGGGAATTGGTTGTGTTGTCTATCCCTAAACCTTCATGTATGAAAGATCTGTTAAGCGTCAAGGCTAAATGTAAGTATAAGGTAGTTTTAGAAACTTTTCAGAAAACTCTTCTAACACATCCTAGGCAACAGTTATTGTTCTTGTTGTTTTTTTTTCTTCTATTACCAATATTTCTTTACCTAAGTTAAAAGTAATTAGACCGGAATTTTAGCTACACAAATAATTTTTTTGTAAAAATCTAACATACTGTATCCGAGTTAGAAGTTGATACTGTTGAATGATTACACCTGATTCCTCTGTCATTAAACTTACATGTATGAAATTTCTTTTAGTTTCTTGTAGTAATTGTTGTGAGTAATAATTTTATTTCAGAAACTTAAAAAAAAACATCTAACAAAATTGTAAAAACAGAAGTTCTTGATTGTTTAGACTTGGTTCCTCAGTCACTAAACCTTCACGCTTGAAGGAGCTGTTAAGCATCAAGGCTATGTTTAAGTATAATGGGGTTTTAGAAACTTTTCAGAAAACTCTTCTAACAAATCACGGGTATTAGTTGATGTTCTTGGCGGTTTTGTCTTTTATTACAATATTTTGTCACCTATAAATGTTGAAAGTTATAGCACCGGAATTTTAGCTAGGCAAATGATTTCTTCGTTCATAAAAATCAAACAACGTATCAGAAAAAAAAGGGTTTGTCTTGTTTTCTTGTATATGTGTCTGCGTACGTGTGTATGTGTGTTTGTGAGGACGTAAGAAGAGGGTGGATAAAAAAAAAAAAAAAAAATGCACAATGAGTTGTTAAACTTCTGTTACAAACCTAAGTTAAAGTCAACGTTCTTCATGGTTTTGTCCTGCGCCGTTATTCCTTTACTTTAGACAATTTTGACTACATAGTCTTTTTTTTTTTTTAATAAACATTTAGCAACATACTTAATTTAAGGGAATTGTTGATGTTTTTCATGTCTCCTCTGTCACTAATGCCTGAAAGTTCGGTCAGGGGTCATAGGGTGATAGTTAATAGAAGATAAGGGTTTAGGAGCATTTACGACGGGCGAGTGTCCTTGTGCCTGATGATGTAGTAAAAGCTTGGCCAGACAACTTTCAGTTCAAAGGAGATGCTAAACTTCTGTTAGAAACTTTTCTCAAAAACCTAAAGGTAAAAGTCAAAATTCTTTTTACGGTCTTGTCTTGTTTTCCCTGCATCACTATGCCTTCACCTGTGAAAGTTAAGGTAGCTAAATGTGATAATAAAGTTTATTTGCTTTGTAATATTGACTACACGGTCTTTTTCTATTTTAAAAACTTTAAGCAACATACTGTATTTGAGGGACTTGTTACGGTGTCTGTCACTAAGCCTTCATGTATGAAAGATCTGTTAAGCGTCACGGCTATGTGTAAGTACGATGTCATTTTAGAAACTTTTTCAGAAAAACTAACACATCTGAGGCAACATTTGTTGTTCTGTAGGGCCCATATAGTATATTATGTTTTACTGTCAGATGGAGTGAATGGGCCCTACAGGTCAAAACATAATATACTATATTATATTGTAATGGGAGACAAAACACTGAAGAACAACAAATGTTGCCTCAGATGTGTTTTTCTGAAAAAGTTTCTAAAATGACATCGTACTTACACATAGCCGTGACGCTTAACAGATCTTTCATACATGAAGGCTTAGTGACAGACACCGTAACAAGTCCCTCAAATACAGTATGTTGCTTAAAGTTTTTAAAATAGAAAAAGACCGTGTAGTCAATATTACAAAGCAAATAAACTTTATTATCACATTTAGCTACCTTAACTTTCACAGGTGAAGGCATAGTGATGCAGGGAAAACAAGACAAGACCGTAAAAAGAATTTTGACTTTTACCTTTAGGTTTTTGAGAAAAGTTTCTAACAGAAGTTTAGCATCTCCTTTGAACTGAAAGTTGTCTGGCCAAGCTTTTACTACATCATCAGGCACAAGGACACTCGCCCGTCGTAAATGCTCCTAAACCCTTATCTTCTATTAACTATCACCCTATGACCCCTGACCGAACTTTCAGGCATTAGTGACAGAGGAGACATGAAAAACATCAACAATTCCCTTAAATTAAGTATGTTGCTAAATGTTTATTAAAAAAAAAAAAAGACTATGTAGTCAAAATTGTCTAAAGTAAAGGAATAACGGCGCAGGACAAAACCATGAAGAACGTTGACTTTAACTTAGGTTTGTAACAGAAGTTTAACAACTCATTGTGCATTTTTTTTTTTTTTTATCCACCCTCTTCTTACGTCCTCACAAACACACATACACACGTACGCAGACACATATACAAGAAAACAAGACAAACCCTTTTTTTTCTGATACGTTGTTTGATTTTTATGAACGAAGAAATCATTTGCCTAGCTAAAATTCCGGTGCTATAACTTTCAACATTTATAGGTGACAAAATATTGTAATAAAAGACAAAACCGCCAAGAACATCAACTAATACCCGTGATTTGTTAGAAGAGTTTTCTGAAAAGTTTCTAAAACCCCATTATACTTAAACATAGCCTTGATGCTTAACAGCTCCTTCAAGCGTGAAGGTTTAGTGACTGAGGAACCAAGTCTAAACAATCAAGAACTTCTGTTTTTACAATTTTGTTAGATGTTTTTTTTTAAGTTTCTGAAATAAAATTATTACTCACAACAATTACTACAAGAAACTAAAAGAAATTTCATACATGTAAGTTTAATGACAGAGGAATCAGGTGTAATCATTCAACAGTATCAACTTCTAACTCGGATACAGTATGTTAGATTTTTACAAAAAAATTATTTGTGTAGCTAAAATTCCGGTCTAATTACTTTTAACTTAGGTAAAAAAATATTGGTAATAGAAGAAAAAAAAACAACAAGAACAATAACTGTTGCCTAGGATGTGTTAGAAGAGTTTTCTGAAAAGTTTCTAAAACTACCTTATACTTACATTTAGCCTTGACGCTTAACAGATCTTTCATACATGAAGGTTTAGGGATAGACAACACAACCAATTCCATCAGATAAAGTATGCTGGTAAATGTTTATGAAAAGAAAAAGACTGTGTAGTCAGAACTGCAATTGATATAAACTTTAATATTCATATTAAGCTACCCGGACTTTCGCGAGTGAAGGCATAGTGACAGGGAAAACAAGGCAAAACCATAAAGAACGTTGACTTAGATTTAAGGAAAAGTTCAACAGCTCATTGTGCATTTATTATTATTTTTAATCTACCCTCTTGTTACATCCCCATAAACATAGGTACGCAGACACACCTACTAGAAAAAAGGCAAAATTATTCAGGATATCAGTTTTTTTTTTTACCCTTAGATATGTTGTTTGATTTTATATATCATTTTATATATCATTTGTACAGCTAAAATTCCGGTGCACTAACTTTCATAGGTAAAGAAATATTGTAATGGAAGAAAAACATCAAAAACAACTGTTGCCCGGGATGTGTTAGAAGAGTTTTCTGAAAAGTTTCTAAAACATTATAAAAAAAAAATAAAAAAAAACACATAGCCATGACGCTTAACAGATCTTCATACATGAAGGTTTAGCGACAGACATCGTAAACATTTCCCTCAAATACAGTATGCTGCTAAAAGTTTATGAAAAAAAGACTTTGAAGTCAAAATATGCATTGCATATAAAGTTTAATATTCACATTTAGCTACCAGAACTTTCACAGGTGAAGGCATAGTGATGCAGGGAAACAAGACAAATCCCTAAAGATTGCTGACTTTTACCTTAGATTTTTGAGAAAAGTTTCTAACAGAAGTTTAGCATCTTCTTTTGACCTGACAGTTGTCTGTCCAAGCTTTTACTACATCAGGCACAAGGACACTCAAACGTTGTAAATGCTTCTAAAGGCTTATCTTCTATTAACTATTACCTCTATGACCCCTGACAGAACTTTCAGGCATTAGTGGCAGAGGAAACATGGGGGAAAAAACAACAATTACCTCAAATAAAGTATATTGCTAAATTTTTACTTTTAAAATGTTTAATGTTCAAAAATTACAGTGCATATAAAGATTTAATATTTACATTTAGTTACCCGAACTTTCAAAAGTAAAGGCCTAGCGGCACAGGGCAAAACCATAAAGAACGTTGACTTTAACTTAGGTTTGTAACAGAAGTTTAAGAACTCATTGTGCTTTTTTTTTATTTTATTTACCCTCTTGTTGCATCCCCACAAACACAGGTACACAGACACACCTACTAGAAAACAAGACAAAATTACGAAGGACATCAGTTTTTTTTTTTTTCTCAGATACGTTGTTTGATTTTTATGAATGAAGAAATCATTTGCATAACTAAAATTCCAGTGAAATAACATATAACTTAGGTGAAGAAATATTGTAATCAAAGACAAAACCGTCAAGAACAAAAACTAATGCCCGTGATGTGTAAGTTTTCTGAAAAGTTTCTAAAACGACATTGTACTTACACTTAGCCTTGACGATTAAACAGATCTTTCATACATTTAGGTTTAGTGACAGATGAAACAAGTCACAATTAAGAACCTCTACTTTTAAATTTTGTTAGATGTTTTTTTTTTTTAAGTTTCTGAAATAAAATGATTACTCACAACAATTACTAAAAAAGAAATTATGCATGTAAGTTTAATCACAGAGGAATCAAGTCTAATCATTTAACAGTATCAACTTCTAACTCAAATACGTTGTTGGATTTTTATGAAAAATAATGTGCAGCTAATTCCGGTGTAATAACTTTCATGGGTGAAGAAATATTGTAATCAAAGACAAAACCTTCGAGAACAAAAACTATTTCCTAAGATGTGTTAGAAGAGTTTTCTGAAAAGTTTCTAAAACAACATTATACTTAGACACATAGCCTTGATGCTTAACAGATCTTGCGTGAAGGTTTAGTGACAAAGGAACCATGTCTAAACAATCAAGAACTTCTACTTTTACATTTTGTTAGATTTTTTTTTTTTTTTTTTAGAGTTTCTAAAATAAAAGTATTGCTCACAACATTTACTAATAAAACCTAAAAGAAATGTCATATGTGTAAGTTTAATGACCGATGAAACAAGTGTAAACATTCAACAGTATTAACTTCTAACTCGGATACAGTATGTTAGATTTTTTTTTACAAACAATTATTTGTGTAGCTAAAAATCCAGTCTAATTACTTTTAACTTGGGTTAAGAAATACTGTAATGGAAGACAAAACCTGGAAGAAAAAGAAGAGGAAAAACACCTTTAACCTCAGATGTTTTTCTAAGAGTTTTCTGAAAAGTTTCTAAAATGACATTATATTTACACCTAGCAATGGCAGCTAACCGAACTTTCGAGCGTGAAGGTTTAGTGTGAGGAGGAAGAAAACAAACAAAAAAAATAAACCCTTAAGAACAAGCCAAGAACATTTACTGATCTGTTTACTTCAGATCAGTTTTTGTTAAGATTTTTTGAAGAAAATACTTTGTGTAACTCCCATTACCGGCTATTTTGAGAGCATTGAGAGCTAACTCAACTTATATGTTAGGGTCTAGTGAAACATCAAATTAAAACTGTAAGGGGGATTCCTAACCCTGTGTGAATGTTTCTCTACCTAGATATTATTACAACCCCATGTGTGACCGGTTTGTCTCTGCGTTGTGTTGTGAATTGAAGGAGACCGGACAACAAATATTCCAAAAGAACATATATTTTTTATTATTCTAAATGAATTAAAAACCAAATGAATAGAAAAAAACTTCATGTTTGCTTATAAATGACCTGCGAGTCAAAATAGATCATTTTAGCCATGGAATTCAAACATACATACACTGTCACTTCCAAAGAAAACATGCATTAAACAATCTCTATTCTGGCTTCCTTACAGTTAAATTGCATATTTATCACAAAAATACATTTTACTCGCAATAAACCAACTATAATTAAACTTTTATTTTTTCTTTTTTTCGCTAGAGCTCCATCAGAACTCACCTCTCTCCAGCCACGCTTACCGCGCGCGAACTAAAGGTGAGCAGCCGGAACCGGAAAAGCGGTAACTCTTAAAGGGGCCGTGTCCCATTTTTAGCAGTCACAAAGCATATCCGAATATTTTACCACAAGTGCAGACCAATAAGATTAAAATAAATAAGCAATAAAACAATCATTTCCAGAGTGTAAAATATCAAAATATGAAAGAATTAATATAAAAAGACAGATTCTGAGTGAAATTAAATTTAAATATAAAATCTGCTACACATGCATGGACATAAACACATACGCACACTCACACACTTGGCGTAAACATTTTATAAACAATGCTATTAAACATTAGCCCCATCTCCCCATGAAAAAAAATATCTGGCTAAACTTTTATTACATCCTAATCTGATAATGGATGTTAACTAACACCTCTATGCCATTACAACCCCTGCTATGACAAACAGAACGCAGATTTGTTCTTTTCAAGAAAACTATAGTACCAGGTTTTTAACACATGGTCCTCGTATATATAAGCATATGTAAAACCGGCTAGACTTTTACCCGATCTGTTGGATCAGTTCATCATACCATTCCTGACAAAATGATCATGGCACAAAGTGCACTGATAATTCACGGATCAACTTTTGTTCCTTCTATTATTACTAATCACTACACACACGGTCACCTCAGCTCTAGTGTTAGAGAACTTTTTAAAAGACATAATAGGCACAGTCCTACCTAAAAACTGTGTTCAGAACAACAGAGTTAGATGAGCACTGAAAAATAAACACCTTTCGCGACTAAGCAGAAGAGGCGGAGGCGGGGTTCCGTCACGCGCAGATCCGGCCAATCACAGCGCTCGAGAGGAAACCCGTTTGATTCCCCTTTCACCAAACTCTGGCCGTACCAGACGCGAACTCGCTGTTCATGCGCTACACGCTCTTAACATCGGACAGGCTCCCGCTGCAAAAACGTTTACGCGCAGACCTCGCGCTTGTCTTCTTTACTCTTTTCTTAGACTCGCGGGCATGTTCGCAACAACGTTTTAGGCGTATCATCGAGACCAACTTTTTCCTTCTTCTTCAGCGACTCGGGGCTCTCGCCCTCTGGTAACGTTTATTCTTCTTCTCTTTAAGTAACTTAAAAACTAACAACTTCAACAGTCCTCAGTCATTCAAAACTCAAGTTTTTTTTACCAAAGTTAATAAAATGTTTCATTGTTCACCCTTTGGTAATAAATAAATTCACCCTGTCTTAATAGTTAAACACAAGCACCTTGAAATCGAGTCCCCGCACCAAGCATATTTTTTCATATAAAAAACACCCTGAACAAATTCTTATAATAAATAAATAAATACGTATATAAATAAATACGTATATAAATAAAATAAATCTATAGAATAATTAAATTAAATAAGTGAATAAAACGATGTCTAGCGCATAAGCATCGTTACCCCCCCCCCCCCCCTTTTTTTTTTATCGGAAACTCCAGGTCATAAAAAAATCCTAAAGGTCATCCAAAGGTCAACTCAAAGGTCATAAAAGGTCATAAAAGGGGCAATAAAACTGTCAAGATTGAGTTTGACGAAAGGTTGTTAGGTACTATTTTTTAACATTGTAGGCGTCCTTGTTTCCTTATTTTCAAATCATGTTTTTAACCTTGTGGGGTTTTTTTTCTTGTTTTTCTTTTCTTAGCCTTGGGTTATTAAAAAAAGTCTTCTCCAGCTGAACCCTGGCTCGGAGTCTCCTAATTCCTTTGCCATCTGATGATCTGATCAGATCCAGAAGATCTTAATATTATATACAACAACGTTGGTGGGACAGTGATGGTATCTGTCTGACGGCTGTGACGTAACGACCGATCCAAGTGACAACAGCATCACGTGTCTGAGTTCTGACTCTAGTGCCTGGAGGTCCTGTGCATGACAGCATGGCAGTGGCATGCTCTTTTAATGTAATCACTCACTGCAGAGAAATGTGTGAGAGAAAGTGAATGAGAGTGATGAAAAGATTGGTAAACTTGCACAGGAATGGACTAATCATAAGCGTGCTGCTCTCTCTGCTCAGAAAATATTTTAGCTGTCTAAGCGCTCCTTTAACTCTCTCCGAACTAAATTCTGGTTTTGGAACAACAGGCTGAAAAACTATCTATATCTAAATTGAAGATATTGTTTCAGTCTCTTCCTAATCTCCGTCATATAATACAATCAAAAGAGCAGTCAGAGTTTCAGAATTCAGACCCTGGTTTAAATCCAGCCCTCATCGAAGCGGCTTCGAAGGCTATGAGTCTCGTTTTAAAGAAAATGAAGACCCAAAAGTAACAATCACATACAAGCAACTGAGCTCCACTGAAATGGATTATATGGCAAAAACCTCCTAGAGAGATGGGCATAGGCAATTTCCTAACACAGATGCAGCGCAAGATGCCCTCTGGATGTAATTGCTATATGTTCTCAAATTTTTCTGCTCTCTGAAGTAGATAAGTTATTTGTGAGGGTAAGCAGATGTTTAATTCTGCTGTGTTCTGAAAACCTTCTTTTGATTATTCATGATTTTGTAGACTATAATGAATGCTAGAGTAAGGTAGTGGATTGTCAGCAGGCAAAAACATTAGTCTGTAATATTCCCGCTGTGTCCTTCCTCTCTGCTCACTAACCACCCCCCCCCCCACCCATTACCCCAATGCACTTGCAGCTGCAAACACAGATACTGTACATAAGTCTTTTCATCATTTGTCTTGCATTTGTTTTTTTGTCTTTTGTTTTTGTAAAAGACCACCACCAGAGGTCGCTGTATTTTAGTTGTAGTTTTTGTTGGCTGACTCAGTTTCCCAGAAGGCACCTCGGTCAGGTGATGCGAGTGCACAACTGAGCCGAGGTAGCCATTAATCTATCTATAAATGGCTGTTTAGTCTGGTCTAATTCAACCACGGGGGGGCGCAATCCAGTGTCTTCCTGTGCCAGTCCCAAGTCTAGATAAATGCAGAGGGTTGTGTCAGGAAGGGGCATCTGACGTAAAACATTTGCCAAATCAATGATGCGAATCACGAATATAATTCCCATACCGGATCGGTCGTGGCCCGAGTTAACAACGACCGCCACTGGTGCTGTTGACCTACAGGGTGCTGGTGGAAATTGGGCTACTGTTGGTCGAAGAAGGAGAGGAGGAAGGCGGGTTCAAAAGCAGGGAGAGAAGAGGAAAGGCAAGAATTTAGGAGTGATAGTAGGGACTTTGAATGTTGGGACCATGACAGGGAAGAGAAGAGAGTTAGTTGATATGATGCAGAGAAGGAAGGTGGATATACTGTGTGTCCAGGAAACCAGGTGAAAAGGTAGCAAGGCTAGAAGCTTAGGATCAGGGTTCAAATTGTTTTACCATGGTGTGGATAGGAAAAGAAATGGAGTAGGAGTTATTCTAAAAGAGGAGTTTGTAAGGAATGTTCTAGAGGTAAAGAGAGTAGAGATAGGGTGATGAGTCTGAAGCTGGAAATTGAAGGGATAATGTTCAATGTTGTTAGTGGTTATGCCCCACAGGTAGGATGTGAGTTAAAAGAGAAGGAGAAATTCTGGAGTGAGTGAGATGAAGTGATGCAGAGCATCCCCAGAGGTGAAAGAGTGGTAATTGGTGCAGACTTCAATGGACATGTTGGGGAAGGGAACAGAGGTGATGAAAATGTGATGGGCAGGTTTGGTCTTCAGGACAGGAATGTAGAAGGACAGATGGTGGTGGACTTTGCAAAGAGGATGGAAATGGCAGTTGTAAATACTTTTATCCAGAAGAGGCAGGAACATAGGGTGACATATCAGAGTGGAGGCAGAAGCACTCAGGTCGACTACATCTTGTGTCGACGTTGTAACCTGAAAGAGATCAGTGACTGCAAAGTGTTGGTAGGGGAGAGTGTAGCCAGACAACACAGAATAGTGGTGTGTAAAATAACCCTGGTGGTGAGGAAGGCGGAGAGGACAAAGGCAGAGCAGAGGACAAAGTGGTGGAAGCTGAGAAAGGAAGAATGCTGTGAAGTCTTTAGGGAGGAGTTGAGACAGGCTATGGGTGGTCAGGAGGGGCATTTAGTTGACTGGACAACTACAGCCAATGTGATCAGGGAGACAGGTAGGAGGGTACTTGGTGTATCATCAGGTAAGGGGAAAGTGGACAAGGAGACTTGGTGGTGGAATGAGGAAGTCCAGGAGTGTATACAGGGAAAGAGGCTAGCTAAGAAGAAGTGGGACACTGAGAGGACTGAAGAGAGTAGACAGGAGTACAGGGAGGTGCAGAAAAAGGTGAAGGTAGAGGTGGCAAAGGCCAAACAAAGAGCATATGAGGACTTGTATGCTAGGCTAGACAGTAAGGAGGGAGAGGTGGATCTGTACAGGTTGGCAAGGCAGAGAGATAGAGATGGGAAGGATGTGCAGCAAGTTAGAGTGATTAAAGATAGAGATGGAAATGTACTGACAGATGCCAGGAGGGTGATGGGAAGATGGAAGGAGTACTTTAAGGAGTTGATGAATGAGGAAAACGAAAGAGAACAAAGAGTAGAAGAGGTGACTGTTGTAGAACAGGAAGTAGCAAATATTAGTAGAAGTGAGGTGAAAAGGGCGTTGAAGAGGATGAAGAGTGGAAAGGCTGTTGGTCCTGATGACATACCTGTGGAGGTATGGAAGTGCTTAGGAGAGGTGGCAGTAGAGTTTCTGACAAGTTTGTTTAACAAGATCTTGAAGAGTGAGAGGATTCCAGAGGAATGGAGGAGAAGTGTATTGGTGCCAATTTTTAAGAACAAGGGAGATGTGCAAAGCTGTGGCAATTATAGAGGTATAAAGCTAATAAGCCAGACAAGGAAGCTGTGGAAAAGAGTAGTGGAAGCTAGGTTAAGGGCAGAGGTGAGCATTTGTAAGCAGCAATATGGTTTTATGCCTAGAAAGAGTACATCAGATGCAGTATTTGCTTTGAGGATGCTGGCGGAGAAGTACAGAGAAGTTAACAGGAAGTTGCATTGTGTCTTTTTAGATTTAGAGAAAGCGTATGACAGGGTGCCAAGAGAGGAGCTGTGGTATTGTATGAGGAAGTCTGAAGTGGCAGAGAAGTATGTTAGAGTGATGCAGGACATGTATGAGCGCTGTAAGACAGTGGTAAGATGTGCTGTAGGTGTGACAGAAGAGTTCAAGGTGGAGGTGGGTCTGCATCAAGGATCGGCTCTAAGCCCCTTTTTGTTTGCTCTGGTGATGGACAGGATGACAGATGAGGTAAGACAGGAGTCTCCATGGACTATGATGTTTGCAGATGACATTGTGCTCTGTAGCGAGAGCAGGGAACAGGTGGAGGAAAATTTGGAGAGGTGGAGGTATGCCCTGGAAAGCAGAGGAATGAAGGTTAGCCGCAGCAAGACGGAATACGTGTGTGTAAATGAGAGGGACCCAGGAGGATCATTAAGGCTACAGGGAGCAGAGGTAAAGAAGATGCAGGATTTTAAGTACTTAGGGTCAACGGTCCAGAGCAACGGAGAGTGTTCAAAGGAGGTGAAGAGGCGAGTACAGGCAGGTTGGAATGGGTGGAGAAAAGTGTCAAGTGTGTTGTGCGATAAAAGAGTATGAGCGAGAATGAAAGGAAAGGTGTACAGGACAGTGGTGAGACCAGCAATGCTCTACGGCTTAGAGACAGTGGCGATGAAGAAAAGACAGGAGGCAGAGTTAGAGGTAGCAGAGCTGAAGATGTTGAGGTTCTCTTTGGGAGTGACAAGGATGGATAGGATCAAGAATGAGTTTATCAGAGGGACAACCTACGTTAGATGTTTTGGAGATAAAGTCAGAGGGGCCAGATTGAGGTGGTTTGGACATGTTCAGAGAAGAGATCGTGAATATATCGGTAAAAGGATGCTGAGGTTGGAACTGCCAGGCAGGAGGTCTAGAGGAAAACTAAAGAGGAGATTTATGGATGCAGTGAGAGAGGACATGAAGTTAGTTGGTGTGAGAGAAGAGGATGCAGAGTATAGGGTTAGATGGAGGCAAATGATTCGCTGTGGCGACCCCTGAAAGGGAACAGCCGAAAGACAAAGAAGAAACTAGGTCGAGCATTTTTGGTTTAACCACTGTCCTTTGTGTGGGCATTTTGTTTTAACCACTGTCCTTTGTGTGGGCATTTTGTTTTAACCACTGTCCTTTGTGTGGGCATTTTGTTTTAACCACTGTCCTTTGTGTGGGCATTTTGTTTTAACCACTGTCCTTTGTGTGGGCATTTTGTTTTAACCACTGTCCTTTGTGTGGGCATTTTGTTTTGTTCTTTGTTTAGTTTATATTTTGATTCAAGTTGTGTTGACTTGGGCTCTCATATTGGCAATGTTTCTGTGTATCTTCTGTGTGTCTGTGTTAGTGGAGCTGATTCAGTCTTCAGTGTATGTAAGTACGGTGGTTTTTGTCCTCCTGTTTCTTGTGTGTTTACCTAGAGCCAGGTAAGTAGCTAGGTGTCTGTTTGGCTAGAAGTGTGTGTAGCTAAAATCTAGGTTAAGCTAACTAGCATGCTTCTAGCCATAGCCCCTTTGTGTCTCTAGCTATTCTGTGTTTCCTGCCTCCCTGGTGTCCCAGTGAGCCTAGCCCTTGAGGGTCCCCTCACCTAGCCTTTGAGGGTCCCCTAGCCTAGCCACTGGGTATCCTCCGTCCGTGTTTCTAAGCCCTAATTCCCTAGTGTGTGTTGAGCTATTAGGTAAGTGTAGCTGACTGCCATGTCTTTAACCCTAGTCCCGTCTCTACCTGTCTCCCCCTAGTCTCTACCTGTCTCCCCTTAGTGTCCAGTTTCGGCTCCACGTATAGTTTGTGTGTCCCGTTACATGTTTGTCCTCCTTCTGCCTGTGTCTCGCCACAGGGTGTGTTATTCGTCCCTCTGCCTGTGCTACGCCACAGGATGTGTGTTCGTCCTTCTGCCTGTGCTACGCCACAGGACGTGTGGTGTTCATCCTTCTGCCTGTGTCCTGCCAGAGAGCCCCTGTTAGCACAGTTATTAAGTATTGTTTGAGTTTGATGGTTTCTTTTGTTTGTTGAGTTTTTAATTATACTTTTGTGTTTACTGTTCATTAAAGACTCTTTTTTGGATACACAACCCCTCTGCCTCAATTGCCTGCTCTCTACGCCCATGGCGATCAACACCAGCCATTACACCCAGTTCGTGACAGTTTTGTTTTATATTTGTATTGTATTTTGCTGGTCTACAATGTTCTATCTTTTGTCGTGATTTAAAAACAAACAAACAAAAAAAAAAACATGGTGGTGGTAGTATGACGGTCTGGGGCTGCTTTGCAGTTTTAGGACCTGAACAACTTGCCATAATTAATGGAACCATGAATTCTGCCTGTAGGAGAATGTCCAGCCTCAGTTTGTGACCCCAAGCTCAAGTGCACTGGGGTTATGCAGGAGCACAATGATCCAAAACACCAGCAAGCCCACCTCTGAATGGCGGCAAGAAAATTTAGGGTTTTTAAGCAGCCTAGTCCAAGTCCAGGCTTACTGTAAATCAGGTTGAAATCATTAATTGAAACAGCCTGTTTAAGCTTGAAAACCCTCCAACTGAATTAAAAAAAATATTCTGCAAAAAAGAGTGGGCCAGAATTCCACCACAAACTCATTGCCAGTTATCACAAATGTTTTACTGCAGTTGTTGCCACCAAAAGTGGCACAACCAGTTATAAGACCTAGGGGGCAATTACTTTTTTATATAAGGCCAGGCAGGTTTGGACAGCTTCCCCTTAATAAATGAAATCACCGTATTACTTTTTGATGGCACAGTATATCTATGTGCTATTGCACTCTGAACACACAGCATAGTCACATCTATAAACATATTATTCATGCAGCATCAAGACATAGCTATCAGACAAAATAGTTTATACTCACTCTGGTCATCCTTCTTCTGTGAAAGTAAATAAAATAAAATATAGATTTAATGCATGATTATAAATGTGAATTGTTCCATGTGAAAATGTGAAAGTAACTTTTACTCTGGTTAAAACACAGCTGATGTGTGTCTAAATAAAAAAAGAGTAAAACTAGACAACAATCAGTCATCACAAACAGTTAATCTGTATAATGTAGCATTGTGCTAATATACCGCTAGTTCCCCTTAAGGAACAGAAATATCTTGTGATTTATTGGAAAATACTATTTTCTGACATCTGCATGTATTTACCAATATACAGTTAGTCAGTATATGTGCATTTCCTCCTGTGTATTTTAAATCTATAAGTTAAATATTCTGTAATATATATATATATATATATATATATATATATATATATATATATATATATATATATATGTGCTATTGTAGTACATGAGGGAATATACAGAATATCAGATTCCCACTTTCTTTAATTAAAAAAAAACACAGACATTTATCAATGTAAAAACTGAACAGATAACAGAATGATGTGCTTTGCTACTGCCTCGTCTATATATTGGTTACGACAGCATATGATATGTCGCAGTAGACTTGGGAAGATGTGTGATCTCGTTCTGTTTTTCTCTCTTTCACTCCTAAATCCCTCTCTCCTATTATAGAAGTTTTATAAATGAAGTGAAGGACTTCTGTTCTCAGTTCAGTCTTTATGCTGTGTGCATTAACATGACTTACTACTGTTAGCTTAAAAGAGACTATTATTGCCTATATGTATTGTAAGTGATTAGGTACATACACCAGCCTTTAACATACTGTAAGTGTGAAATGAAGTTGTTTACTTACCAGTGGAAAACATGCTGTATAAAACAACAAATAGAAAAAGTATGTTAAATAAAATGAGAGATTTACAGTCAGAATAGCTCTTAAACCATCTTTGCTCTGTGATTTCAGTACATATATGTTTAGACATAATTTTAACAACATTTATATAATAGAAATAATAGAATCTTGTAATTCTTTGTTTTTTTGTGTAAAAACATTTAAAAAAATATCTAAGCATAGTCGTATTAGGCAAATACAACCTCAGATGAACCACAACGTGTAACTTTTTTTCACCATGTCATTATTCATTTAACAGAAATTAAGCCAAAAGAAAAAACATGCAGACATGCAAGACATAGGCAATGGTCTTAGAGGAGCAACTGTTCCTGCACATCAGTCTGGTAAGGGGTATAAAACCATTTGGAGATTAACCTTCTACAGTGTTCTCTCTGTAGATTATTCACCAATGAATAGCATTTAAGACGGTTGCCAGTCTTGAACGTCGCAGCACATTCGACCCAAGGTCAATGGCGCAACAGCTACGTCTTAGATCCTAAAAGGCCTACTGAGCATGTTAAAGTCCATAGCAACAAAATTTTAAGAAAACTGAACAAGGACAGTTTGCTTGGAACAGCTGGCAGGAGAGTGCCTCTTTTGTCTAAAAATAACCTGAAAGTATGACTGAGGTTCACAAAACTGCATCTAAACAGACCGCAAGACATCTGAAACAATGTCCTATGACCATAGAAAGTTGTTTATTCATTTTCGGTACCATATTTGTCCAAAACCAAACAACATTTCAGCAAAAACACCCCATGCCCATTGTCAAACAGGGCAGTAGAAAGGTGATGATTTGGGCTCGTGTTTGCAGCCACATGACCTGGGTACCTTGTAGTCATTGATCTGACCATGAACTCTTCTAACCACCAGAGTATTCTAAACACAAAAGTGAGATGAACTGTCCGACAGCTAAATTTTGGTTAAAATTGGTCGAATCCGGTCATGCAACAGGACAATGATCTGAATCACATCAGTAACTCTACATCAGAATGGCTGAACAATAAAATAATTAAACAATTTAAATGGCCTAGTCAAATATTCACAATAATAATGGAGAAATATAATGTGCGTAAAATAATACTGTAACACAAAACATTTGATCTTCCATGTCTTTATTGAGAACAATCATAAAAACCTCATTGTTCTAGTAGAAAAAGTATGTGAAGCCTTGTGTTAATTATCTTAATTAAAGGCCTACCTGGAGTCTTTAAAAAATTAGTTTGGGCTAGAGCTAATTTGACTGATAAATTGGTCAGAGTTTACAAAAAGAATATGTTAATGTTAAGTGAAATTCTTTCTTTGCATATCCTTTAGCTGGGGTTAGAGCGCAGGGTCAGCCATTATACAGCGTCCCTGGAGCAGATTGGGTTTAAGGGCCTTGCTGGCAACCTGGTGGAGCTGGTGCTCAAACTTTTAACCTACCGATCAATAACTCTGTGCCTTAGCCCTCTGAGCCACCACTGTATGCCCCAACATGAGACATATAATGTGAGCCATGTCTCACAAAAAAGCTTTCAGAGGATCTATGATCATGAATTGTTGATTTTACATGAAAATGAAAAGGGTTAAAGTGATTTCCAAGACTTAAGAAATTCACTAGTCTATAGTTAGGCAAATGGAGACACTTTGGGACTGAGGCTACTCTTCCAAGAAGTGGGCACCCAGTCAAAATGACCCCACGAGCAGAACAAAGACTCTTTAATGATGTAAAACACAACACAGAGTAATAGCCAAAAATTAGAAGGCATCAATGGAACTGGCTAACACCTGTGTTCATGAGTCTACAGTTTGTAAAACATTGAACAAGTAGAGTGTCCATGGCAGGACATCATGAAGGAAACCACTGCTTACTAAAAATAATGTTGCTTTTATTCTGAAGTTTGCGAAAGAGCACACTGACACTCCAAAGCAAGTCCACAACAGAATGGCTTCAGAAAAAGAAAAATCCACCTTCTGAAGTGGACTAGTCAAAGCCCAGACCTCAACACAATAGAGATGCTATGGAATGACTTGAAAAGAGTCGTACACATGAGATGTGCAAAGCAGTTCAGCCAGACAGAACGGGCTAAAATTCCTCTTGAACGATGTGTTACAGTTACAGAAAGCACCTGATTGAAGTTGTTGCTGCCAAGGCAATGTTGAGTAAGTGTGTTTAATAAAGACATGCAAGATCAGAAATTTATTTTGTGTTAATATTTTAGGCACATTATATTTGTCAATATTCTTGATTTGGATATAAACATCAGATCACATTTTATGTCAAATTAATGCAAAAAAATCCATGAAATTCCACATATTTTGTCACATACTTTTTCTTGCCAATGTATGTCGTTGTTTATATGAGGTTGCATTTTTCTAATACTGAGACCTGCTACGATCAAGTAATTTTTATTATGTTTTGATGCAAAAAAATTATAGAATTACATGAGAGGTACTAAATTTTATACATGCCAGTATGGAACCTCATATTGAATACTGAGTGTGTGTTTCTTGTACTGTAATGAGAAGCACAGATGATGATGTTGAGTTTATGCAGTGTGGAGTTCAGGAACACTTACGCCATACAGCTACTGTAATCTCCTCTGTTCTGTCTCCATCAGTGACCTGACACAGGTAATGTCCCAAATCTGACTCTTTGCAGTCTTTCAGCTGTAAGGAGACGTTTCCTCTCTCCAGCTCCTGAGTGAACAGACTCACTCTGCCCTCGTAACGTCTCCCCTCTGTCACCTGTCTGTTCTTATAGACACAAACACAGTCTGTCTCCTTAAACCACCGGATCTCCATGTTAACAGCACTGATTTCAGGAGACAGACGACACGAGAGAGTCACAGCAGAGCTATGATACACCTCTGTACCATTGGGACCAATGAGTTTAAACTCATCTGTGTAGGAAACAAAAACAAACAAACAAATTTTAATTTCCAGTGAATTCATAATAAGCTGAGTTAAAATACTGTATAATAAATATATTACCCTAGGAAATACTTGTACATAGTAATGTTTAATTTTGCAAATAATTTTCACTACATATGTAATAAAGCTTGTTTAAATCTTTAACACAACTATCCAGATATACAGTGCAACTCAAAATTTGAATATCATCCTTTTTTTTTGTAATTTAAGTCAAAAAGTGAAACACTCATTTATTCCAGATTCATCAGACAAACAAATATTTCAAGCTTCTTTTTTTTTTTGTTTGATGAATATGGTTTAAAGTTTATGAAAAATCCAGTTTCCTGAAAATAACAGAAAAACAGTGGAGCCTTGGATTGCGAGTAACTTTGTCTGTGAACATTTTGCAAGACAAGCATCAATTTGAACCTAAAAAACAAGTGAGGTCTTGTTATACAGTTAGCACGCATTTGCTTTGTCTGCCGAGCATCACAGGATCACAGCTGAGCAACGTCTCATTTTCACGAAATCCTCAAAAGGAGGCAAAAGAAAGTATCATTAGAGAGGTTCTTTTTTTCTGACAGAGCAGCAATTTTGATATTGTGTGTATGTGTGTGTTTGCACGTGCGTGTGAGAAAGTCGTCCTACGCAGTATGCCCGCCCCCTCTCTCCCTCTTCCTCTCCTCCCTCGTCTTACCTCAGCCACTATTCTTATCAAAGGTAAAATGCAGGGTAATGAAATGAATCATCAGCGATTAAATTATCTCTTATGGGGAAATTCATTTTGATATAAAAGTGATTTAATTTACAAAGACACTTCTGGAACTAAATATGTTCGCAATACAAGGTTTAACTGTATTTAATTTCGGGTTTGAGTGAATTACTATTCATCTAAGATAAAAACAGTCTATTTCTCAGTCTAGTTCAGTACACGCATGAGGAACACTGCTGACTTGTCTGTTGTTTAGAATAAAAATCTTAATATTTTGAGAAATACTTTTGATTTTCCTTGAGTTGTAAGCCATAATCAAAATCATTTTTGTTTATACTGAGAAATGCAACTTTGAATAAAATGTATCTAGCAAATTTCAAACCACCTTTACTGCAGTGATTTAAACCACCAACCATGTAGTTGTGTGGTTATCAATTATGCAGTCGAAGTAGTATTTTTCTTTTCAACTCAATGGCTTAGTTTTCAATTCAGAATCAATTTACACTTGATCAAAGATTGTCAATAAAGATTGGTTTTGTTTATACAAAACATGGCATTTAAATAAACAGCAATACAAGTTAGACAGAATTTTATTTTATTAGTCTATCAGAAAATTTTATTGCTGTAAAACCTGTAAGAAATGGAGCTGCTTTCAAGAATAAACATTAATGCTACTGAATCAAATTGATTGTACAATTGCAATGTCCAAAATGTAATCAAATAGAATGTCTACCTACAGTTGAAACCAGATATTTACAAACACTTAGAAAAAAAGACAAAAACTTTTTTTCCCTTACTGTCAAACATTAAATCAGAGTAAACCTTTCCTGTTTTAGATCAATATTAACTTTTTTTTTTTTTTTTTTGCACTTGTTAAACGTCAGAATCAAGCGAGGGAGAATTTCTATGTATTTTTTTATTAGATTTTTTAAATAAAAATCAGAAGTATACATACACTAAGTTCATCTAAGTACATCTTCAACGTACAAAACCTATGTATTACTTAATGACGTGTGTCTTCTACGCACGTGACTTTTATTCCGAAAAGCCCTGAGCAGGAGTTTGTGCTATCTAGCAGACAAATCATATTTAACAACAAATACTGGTAATATAAAATTAAGAAAATATAGGGCTTGTTTTTCCTTTCCTATCTGTTCAAAAGTGCACATTTATTTAAATGTATTGTCAAATGTCTGGGAATATAGAACACAGAGCAAACTTTAACCCAGTTACTTACTTCTGCTTGCAGTCGCCATCTTTATTTCTTCCTGTATGGTCAAGCTAATAAAATCCTAAACACACACACGCGCACACACACACACAGCAAGAGAGTCGTCGTATTAATACACCTGAACTCGCATAAATAGTTGGCTAGAAGTGTGAACAATAGAAATTATATTTAACAAAAAAATACTTCAATAGGAAAGTGTATGTTGAGCATATGAACAGGTTACTGCGTAGTTCACTAACACAGCCTTTAGCATGATGCTAACTACACTCTTACCTTTATACAAGCGCTTTTTGCTGCTTTAGCTAAAGTGTGTCTGGATTTCAGAGCGTCTCGCTCTAGACTTAGACTTAACCTAGTTACAGTAAGGTAAGTGTTTACTACGATATTTAAAGCTTTACAAACTATAGTTTTACTCGACTAACTCTGGAAGCGTTATCCCGTAGTTTGGCTGCTTTCCGCTTGGAAAACGCTTTCATTTTCACATTGAAAGGAGGGAGAGAGAGAGAGAGGGAGGAGGGAGAGAGAGAGGGAGGCGGGAGCGGGGGATTGCGCGCCACACTTTAAGCATTGTAACATGTTTTTTCTACTAGTATACTAGATTGACTGGTCAAGTATTACATTTAAAATATGCAGTAAATCACAAAACGATTTTAAAAACAAAACTTTCATTACTAAACATAGTCCCACAAGTCGCTGGGAGTAGTAGCATGGATATAGGGCTATAGGTGGGGCGCTAAAGCAGTGAAACAGGGTGTGTTTGTGTCATGCGCATGCGTGGTAAGCGTGGGGACAGCGCGGCGGTCTGTGTTAGTGCAGTGTTGGTGTATTTTAGTGCTCTGTAATGATGAAAAGTTTGAAACATTTTAGTGACTCATAAAAATTAACGAATCTTTTTTTGAGTCATTTAGTTAATTGTTTTGATCATTTCGTTCTATCCTGTACGTAACCTACAGCAGATTTGCGGTGCTTTGCGCATGCGCGTCCAATAGAAAAAAAAAAACCAAATGACTCTCTGAGGCTTCTCGTTCTTCTGAGTCCTGTTAGAGACTCGTTCAAAAAGAACAAATCGTTCATGAATGACTCAACACTAATGCTCTGTTGGTTTGTGTTATTTGAGTGTTTGAATGTATTTGTACAGAGTTGCTGTGTGTTAAGTGCTGTGATGGGATTTTTGCTGTGCATGTGTTGTATTAGTGTGTGTGTGACATCAGTGTCTGTTGTGCTGAGTGCAGTGTGTTTTTTTTTTTTTACTTTGTGTGTTTTTTTTTTTTTTTTTGTATTATGAGTTTCTCAAGAAATTTACTACATATTAGCCTTTAGCCTAGAAAAGTTGTGTGATATCCTCTGAGCTTGATGTTGTTTAAGGCCACATCCCCAAAAAAAGTATTAAATATCTATAGAGTATGTAATTAAGCAAATAGGTAAGAATGTACCACTGTATAATTACTGCAGTTATTAGTACGGTTCAGCTGCAACAAGTTATTTAACCCGAAATGATGCAGTGAGGAGCTTCTCATTTCTCAAGCAACCATGTCAGAAGACATATCCTTTGGTCATGGCAATGTTTACTCTTTCAGAAGGTCAAATTATTGTCCTGCATTGAGCTAAGAAAACAGTTAAGAAGATTGCTGAAACAACTAAAATTGGGTACCAATGCATTAAAAAACAAACAAAAAAACACTAGAAATCTGTATGTTTTGTATTGAAAGTAAAAGCATTTTTACATGTACAATGCCAAAAAGGTGATTGGGACTAAAAAGATGTATAGGCTTAAGGAAAGCACTTTTTAGTGAGACTAAACAGAAAAAAAGGCTTTAATTTCCTGAGCATTGAAAAAATTCAGAATTGAAAAAGATCATGAAGTGTGGTATCCAGATTTACTTTGTTTCAGAGTAAAGGGTGCATTATCACTGTAAAAAAAAAAAAAAAAAAATATATATATATATATATATATATATCATAAAAAATGGTCAAATGTCTGGCAGAAACGGCTGCCTTTGTTTTTTAATTATGGGAGAACAAACTCGTAATTGGTCAAGTTTGAACACTAACCAGCATTCACAAAAATGGCTATGCAATCCAACCAGACAAGCATGTACAGTACATCAGTGTAAGCAGCTTATTTTTCATTATTGATAAACACATAAAGGTTATTAGTGAGACAATGTGGAAATGATCCCTACATAGACTGTTTAACTCTATATCTACAGGTAATCTTTTCATGTTGTCAGATGCTCACAGTTATATAGCAGCAGCCAAAACAAGCAGTTTATTTTGACGTATAGTACATTTGTATATCCATTTTGCAGGTGCTGGTTTTGGTGTATCAACTCAAAATTGAAAAGGTTTTGATCATTTCTGACCCAAGTAAAAAAAAAATTTTTTAAAATGGACTACAAATTATCCAAGGTTGAAAGAGTTCCCTTTTAAATCACAATAAAAGGATTCAAAGCAGTATTGTACTGCACTCTAATTTTTATTTTAAATTTTTTGTTAAGTTAAAGTTAAGTTAAATGATTGATGGTATTTACACACAGGTGTATTTCAATAAATAAGAATATCACTGAAAAGCTGACTTATTTCAGTACTTCAAACGTTTGTTTGTTATAATTTGGATGATTTTGGCTTACAGCTAATAACTTTTCACAATTCAGCAATTAAAATTTGAATAATACTTAAGACCAGTAAAAAAAATAAATAAACACAGAAATGTTAAACCATTAAACATGGACATGTACAGTGCTTATTGGCGTGGCATGGAGGCAATCAGTCTATGGCACTGCTGAGGAGTTATGGAAACCCAGTTTGCTCTGATAGCAGCCTCTAAATCCTCGGGTCTGGTGTCTCACATCTTCCTCTTTCCTCTTTCTCTCTATGGGGTTTAGGTTGGGTGAGTTTGCTGCCCAATTAAGCACTTTTGGCAGTGTTGACAGGTGCCAAGTCCTCCTGGAAAATTAAATCAACATCTCCATAAAGCTGGTCAGCAGAGGAAATCATGAAGTGCTCTAAAACGTCCTGGTGGATGGCTACGCTGACCTTGGACCTGATAAAGTACAGTGGACCAATGTCAGCAGATGACATGGCTCCCGAAATCACCACTGACTTTACACTAGATCTCAAGCAACTTGACCACACTGTCCACATTGTGCTTCTCCTCTCTTCCTCCAGACTCTGGGGCCTTGATTTTCAAATGAAATGCAAATTACTCTTATCTGAAAAGAGAACTTTGGGACTAAAGAGGACTCTACCTTCAAGAGTGGCTTGACACCAAAGAATGCGAGCCAGTAGTAGCCCGTGTCCTGGAAATGTCTGTGTAAGGTGACTCTTGAAGCACTGACTCCAGCTGCTGTCCACTCCTTGTGAATCCCCCACAAAATCTTGAATGGGCTTTGTTTCACAATCCTCTCAAAGCTGCGGTTTTCCCTATAATAAAAAAAAAATCTTTTTTTTAAAGTAAAAAAGTAGCTCATTAAAAATTTACGGGATGGGGGATGGAACACCCTTGCATAATAAATCTGTTCCCTTTGTTAAAGTGGTTGCTTAAATATGGACAGGGGTTTGCTTCATAAGAATTTGTTGGCATTTTGCTTTTCAGCTATGTCTGCATCACTGACATCTGTTTTGTCCGTCTCCATCGTTCTTCTGAATTTAGCGCCCATCAATCAATCAGTGCAGTGGTTTCCGAGGTGCAATTTTTTTCCTTCCCCGTTGTATTATTTGTATTATTTTTCATTTTCATTCATTTATTTTTTACTCAGTAGTGAATATGATTTAAAATGTAGTGAAGTACAATACTTTAAACAAAACATACTTAAGTAAAAGTAAAATTACAGATTTTAAAAACTACTTTAAAAAGTAGAAGTACACAAAAAAAATCTACTCAATTACCGTAATGCGAGTAAATGTAATTCATTACTTTCCACCTCTGAATGTACTGTCTACTTTTAACTAATAGTTAAATTTGCATTTTTTATTAAAGAATAAGATTGCTCATGCTGTGGGATATTGTTACATACAAGCACAAACTTACTAGGTAATTTATTTTGGGTCATAGAAGTGTGTAGTGAACTAAAACTTGTTGGTTGGCTACTAAGAGAATATTTTACATGTTTTCTGATCTTTTAGAAAAATGAAATCATTGTAATTTCCGATGATGAGATTGAAACCCTCACGCATGACTCTTCTTTACAAAGACCCATACAGTAGCAACTGTAAGACCTATACATAAGTTATAAATAAAAGTAACAATACTCCATACTTTAATGTCTTTTTTCTTTTGCATATTTATACTTTTTGTTTATTTTCTATTAAGAAGCTGTACCAGAAGAGGAAGAGCAAAATAACTCTACCCAATATCCACTATTTCCAAACAACCCAGTTATGAATTTGTTCTACCATTCTAACCTACCTTTGACCAAAATAATACTATGATTTTTACACTGTAAAGCCATCTATTTTACTTACAATATATTTTGTTCTAGTTATAACTGATGATACCGAATTTAACACTAGAAGCGCCGCGCCAGTGTCACCTACTAATAACGCGGCTCGGCGGTCATTTGACCGCCTATTGTTTTGAATGGGAAGCTGCTGCTGACACACAATGATCGCTAGATGGCGCTTTCACCCAAAGCAAATAGTTTAGCTCCAAGATCAACTTGCACTTGGACAATGCGCCATTCATTCCCGCGTTGATAATAAGCGGTATCTTTTTTTTCAAATTCAACTGAGAAAACCTACTACAGAGTCTCTAAGGGGACAAAGGAAGAGGGAAAAAAAACAAGTCATGTTTGGAATTATAACCCAAAGTTTTTGACTTTTTTCTGCCGTTTTTTCTTCTCCTTTGTCCATCTAGGGGCTTCGTACTATAACAAAAAGGAAAGCTCTACTTAGTTTTATATCGTATGGTGAAAATGTTATTAGTTTGTTCATTCTATTTAAAGGGGTCATACAGCACTACATGCACTATTTTAAGCTGTTTGGACTGAACTGTGTGTTAGGAGAGTGC
Source organism: Clarias gariepinus (assembly GCF_024256425.1). Classification (NCBI taxonomy): domain Eukaryota; kingdom Metazoa; phylum Chordata; class Actinopteri; order Siluriformes; family Clariidae; genus Clarias; species Clarias gariepinus. Next base: position 21,491,211 of record NC_071123.1, read on the forward strand.
GTACACAACCACTCTACGATGATAAAGAGCCGCCCAGAGGTTTTCTTTTGTTGATTGACACTGGTGTTTTAGCAAAGACCCGCCACGAGTGAGAAGAAGCTGTCGGCCATTGTTTTTCGCCGCTGGAGCAAAATGTTGCCTAAGCGAGTGTTGTGTACAGTTGTTGGGTGTAATAGCGAACACAGCAGTCGTCATTCACTACCTAGGGTTAGTGACCTAGGGTACCTACCTAGGGTTAGGTATCTGAGCCACTGAGGCTGCAGTGGCTGAATTTAGTTTTTGAAGCTAACGTCCCCGCTGATTTACCTAAATGCGTTCATGTTTGCGATAATCATTTTTCACCAGACTGCTTTATAAACGCGGGTCAATATAAAGCAGGTTTTACTAGGAAGCTGCTCCTAAAAATGGATCTGTACTAACGCTTCGTGTTCCTGCTTCATCTTCATCAGGCTCGGTGAGTGTGATTTATTTTACTATGACTCTTTGCAGATCGCCTTTTCTAATAATCACGATGAATGCGGAGTGTAAGTTAACTTTCTCTCATAGAACATGGTTATGGCTTCTTCTCTGTGTACATCCGTCTCTATATAATCCCTAATCGCCCGTTTATAATAAACAATGCATTGAGGTGATTGCCTAGTTGCAAACTGTGTACGTAGTCGGAAAACTATATTATGCTTACCTTTGTAACGTTAGATGGTTTATAACGATGTCTGTCGAAGATTAAGAAGTCATGTAAACACATCAGTAAACACATCGCGTATGTATTTCTCTCGGTAAGTTTCTCAGCTTTTTGTTGTTGTTGCTCGCGGCAGCGTAACAGCCCGTTAATTCATGCCCGTGCAGTGGTGAGAAAGACAAATCGAGTCGATGCATGTCCATTCTTTTAATTTCTGCGTTGTCAGGCGATATTACAAACTTCCGCGTAGGTTCCGTACTTAAATCAAACCAAAAACGACTGAAGAAAACAGGCTCGGGCTCCATATTCCATAGTTTTCCAGTTTGGACTGCATTACCCATAAAGCACTGCGTTGTGGGCAATGCTTTGTGGGTAATGCAGTCCAAAGCATTGCCCGCACTGGACTACACTTCCGTGGCTATACCCCACGTGTCACGCCCCACAGAACAGGGGGGGGCGGGCTCAGCAGAGGTCATGAGCATTTAAATTAGCATGTACTGAAACAGGTTGCTGAGAACAGAGCTAGTTTTTACCAGGTAAAAGTAGTGTTTTTTTACACAATCCTTTTGAATTTTTAATTAACGTATAATACAAACTTTTTATTAGGACCCTAAAGATCATATTAACATTTAATGAAAAATATGATGTGTAGGACCTTTAAAGCTTCTGAACGTCTCGGAGCAGCGATTTAGTTCTGAACTCGCTTCCGTGAAATTATCGCTAAAACAATATTAAATTTAAATAAATCAGATCTACCACAGCAGATAATAAACTATGCTATGTCATAACCGAAGCAAACACAACGAATATATCTCGTTTCGTTCAGTGTTGCTAGGCAACGGACCACGCGCCTAATCGGTTCACTTGGCCGCGGTGTATTATAAAGCTGCGAAATGTTTCACTGCTTATGTTCATGTAATAAAAGCGAGGGAAATGTGGAAGTGATGTGTGGCCATGTTACGTGCGGCTGTAGTGCACGTATGTGCGCGTGCGTGCGTGGCTGCTGGTGCTGCTCTCTCCCTGCCTTTCTCTCTCTCCCTCGCTCTCCTTGCTGCAGGAGGTCCCGCCCTGATTGAGCGTGCCGTGTCGTGCGACGGGATTGGCTGGCCGTGAAGAAACCCGTCCTCTTAAGCTGGCCAGTGAAACCCGGAAGGGCGCGTTGTTGGATGTGGAGATGTGTATTGTGTTGGCTAGTGATTGTAGAACTGTTGGGTCGCGCCGGTACTTTGTGAATTGTAAAGTGTTGGTTTTCTTTTGTTGCTATCTTTATTCTGTTTTTGTTGTAAATATTGTAAATAGTTTTTCGTTTGTTTGTATATACCTTTTTTTTCTTGTCGGAAGCAGTAGGGGTTGGGTGCCATTTTCTTTAAACCCATTTTTTTCTCCTGTTTTTGTGTTAGTTAGGGAGTTTGGTTAGCCTCATGTATTTTGTTTAAAGTTTCCTTTGGTAGGTTAGTTAGCTTGTGGGAGGAGATAGGGGGAGTTTTTGTTTATTGTTTTGGCCTTGGCCCAACCCTGAAGCCTAGAGCTTCCTGTGTGTATGTGTGTGTAAAAATAAAAGACCACGCACACTCTCTATTGTGTTGTAAAGGATTTATTTTTTTATTTTCTTCTTTTGTTGCGGCCCTGAAACCTAGACTAAGGGGTCGTAACAAGTGGGGGCTCGTCCATTGCCTGGCGTAACAAGTGGGGGCTCGTCCATTTCCCCCATAACAAGTGGGGGCTCGTCCATTTCCCCCGTAACAAGAGGGGGGGGCTCATTCGTTGCCGGGAGTCACAAGTGGGGCTTGTGTATTGTCCCAGTAACAAGTGGGGACTGCCCATTTCCAAGCATACTCGGCTTTGGTTTGTTTGGCTGCCTTCTTAGGTTGGACAATAGTTTGATAATGGCTTTTGATTTAATAGCTTTTACGCTTGATCCTACCTTAGAAGAATTTGACCGGTGTCGTAAGGATGACTTGTTCGGCATTGCAGAATTTTTTGAAATTGATGTGCCACGCAAGGGTCTTAAAAAGGAGATTGAAAAAATATTGCTTAAAGCATTCATTGAGCAGCAGATTTTACCTCAGGTGGCGGGAGAGTACACTGAGGACGAGGACGCTTCAACGCCGACGGAGGTTGACGGTAAGCCGTCGGTTGCGCCACAGTCACCCTCCACGCCCCCCAGGCATAAGGTAATTAAATCACCCACAGTAACACTGATTGACAGATCAGAACAACTGTTGGTTCTAAAAATGAGGGAAGTAGAGCTGGAAATAAAACGAGAGGAAACGGAGACTCAAAGACTTCGGTTGCGGGAGCTAGAGCTTGAGATGGAGCGGGAGCATTTTCGGCGAGATTTCAGCCGGTTACACCGGGCTGAGAGCGCGCCGGAGAGTTCCCCTGCCTCTCCATCATTCGCTCAGTTACCTGCAGCAGCTGCGCCGGGCTCTTCTTCTCTCGTTTCTGCCCCAGTTACTACCTCCCCACCCCAGTTTGATGTAAGCAAGCATATTGTTTTAGTACCTCCTTTTAGAGAGACCGAAGTGGATAGCTATTTTATAGCTTTTGAGCGTGTGGCGGCTACGTTACAGTGGCCAAGAGCAATGTGGGCTCTCTTGTTACAGTGTAAGCTGACTGGTAAAGCGCAGGATGTGTGCTCTGCGTTGCCTATCGAGCAAAGTTTGGATTATGACACGGTCAAACAGACGGTCCTACGTGCCTATGAGTTAGTGCCCGAGGCTTATAGACAAAAATTTAGGTCCCATAGGAAGGCAGATAGACAGACCTTTGTTGAATTTGCCCGTGAAAAGCAAACATTGTTTGAGAAGTGGTGTGCTGCAACAAAAACTACCACTTTTGAGGCTCTTAAAGAGTTAATCTTGTTGGAGGATTTGAAAAATTGTATTTTTAAAAATGTTGTATTGCACCTGAATGAGCAAAAAGTCACTTCTTTGTCAGCAGCCGCTGTTTTGGCTGATGAGTTTGTTTTAACACACCGTACTGTATTCTCTCCTGTTATAAGAACTGATAAATTCGCTGCCCGTGGGGTTGAAGGGCAGGTGGAACCTTCAGCAGGCAGTGTGAAACCTGCAAGAGGGGCTGTTTTTAGAAGTTCTCAAAATCGTTCAGGAGGAGGTAGGGTCTGTTTTTATTGTTTGGCTCCTGATCATCTGATTTCAGACTGTGAGGCCTGGAAAAAGAAAAATACGTCAGTAAAGGCAAAGTTTGTGGTTTTTATTAAAAAACAAACAAATCAGGTTTTACCTGAACAAACGGTGGCAGCGTATAAGCCTTTCATGTTACAGGGGTGGGTGGCAGACAGCCCTGAAGGCGTGCGCAGAGGAGTGTCCATCCTGCGAGATACAGGTGCAGCGCAGACGCTAATGCTAGCTGGTACACTTCCACTGTCTCAGACAACCTATACGGGCACTGATGTTATTTTACGTGGTATCGGAGCAGGCTGTATCACAGTCCCACTTCATAATGTACATCTGGAAACAGAAATAGTGACGGGTGTAGTATCTATTGGTATTTGTACCGAACTCCCTGTTGAAGGAGTTCAGTTAATTTTAGGAAACGATCTGGCAGGTGGTGTTGTTTTCCCTCGCCCTATTGTAACAGAAAAAACAGTGACAGATGATGATTTTGTTTCCAACTTGCCTACAGTATTTCATTCATGTGCAAAGGCAGGTCACCAGCTAATACTCATTTTTATGTGCTTATGTTTAGGCATGATTGGGTATATGTCCTCCGTGGTATGTGCTTTAACGGACTGGTGGAGTACGTCCAAAATTTTAGCTTGGATCAGAAAATGTTTTGGCGGACGCACGGTCGAGAGCGTAAAGGTTTTTAGTCAAAATAAGATTTTGACTTTTATGGGTGGGGGTGTTACGTGCGGCTGTAGTGCACGTATGTGCGCGTGCGTGCGTGGCTGCTGGTGCTGCTCTCTCTCTCCCTGCCTTTCTCTCTCTCCCTCGCTCTCCTTGCTGCAGGAGGTCCCGCCCTGATTGAGCGTGCCGTGTCGTGCGACGGGATTGGCTGGCCGTGAAGAAACCGGTCCTCTTAAGCTGGCCAGTGAAACCCGGAAGGGCGCGTTGTTGGATGTGGAAATGTGTATTGTGTTGGCTAGTGATTGTAGAACTGTTGGGTCGCGCCGGTACTTTGTGAATTGTAAAGTGTTGGTTTTCTTTTGTTGCTATCTTTATTCTGTTTTTGTTGTAAATATTGTAAATAGTTTTTCGTTTGTTTGTATATACCTTTTTTTTCTTGTCGGAAGCAGTAGGGGTTGGGTGCCATTTTCTTTAAACCCATTTTTTTCTCCTGTTTTTGTGTTAGTTAGGGAGTTTGGTTAGTCATGTATTTTGTTTAAAGTTTCCTTTGGTAGGTTAGTTAGCTTGTGGGAGGAGATAGGGGGAGTTTTTGTTTATTGTTTTGGCCTTGGCCCAACCCTGAAGCCTAGAGCTTCCTGTGTGTATGTGTGTGTAAAAATAAAAGACCACGCACACTCTCTATTGTGTTGTAAAGGATTTATTTTTTTATTTTCTTCTTTTGTTGCGGCCCTGAAACCTAGACTAAGGGGTCGTAACAGGCCACTGAATGAGAACTAAATCAAAGATTTCGGTAACTACACTGAGTGTAACATCTGCATAGTGACACTAAACAGCTAAACAACTTCACTTTTCCGTTTACCTCTGAGAAAAAAAAAGCTGTATTTTGTTTGTTTATATGTTTATAAAAGTACACAAAGTAGGCGCGCGCGCACACACACACACACACACACACCTCCCCTGAGCCCTCGGTCAACATCTAATCACCGTCGATATGCAAATGAGTCAAGACGTAGCCTAACGTGGTGTCGTGTCGGATTTCAGCAGTCACGGAGAGGAAAGACTTTGAAGCAGTTGCAGCGTTTTTTCAGTTACAACAAGCACAGCGATGAGTCCACATTGTTTCACTGGTTATGACATAGTGACACTAAACAGCTGAACAACTTCACTTTTCCGTTTATCTCTGAGAAAAAAAAGCTGTATTTAGTTTGTTTATATTCAAAGTAACACCTTCCAACCACCTCTCATAGTCTATTGTTAGTTTTAATGATTTGGCTGAAACTAATTATCACTACATAAGTACCCCAACACCATTGATCATGAGTTTCAGCTGAAACTAATTCTATACATGCAACAGAAAATGTAGATGCAGATTCCAAATGTATAAAGATACATGCTATATATATATATATATATATATATATATATATATTGTAGCGTTTTTCACCGCTAAGCAGGAACTTGGAGAGGCGAGTGAGCTTCCTTGCTGCCCAATGCTAATGGCTGGGAGTATTTTATTAAGCTGAGACATAAACTACACATTCACAATCACAATTTAACCAAGTCACACAAACCACAAGACACACTTCTGACCCACACACACCCCCTGGCCGAAGCCACTAACCCAAACACCTTTACCCCACAGGGTGACAACATAACAACCCCTCTCGCAAAGCATGATGGTTCCCAACCGAAACCCCGCCCACGCCACAATATATATATATATATGTTTGTGTGTGTGTGTATTCGATGCATGCTATATATATGTGTGAGTATGTGTGTGTAATCGAGGCTGGCTCTATTCAGGGGCAAGACGGGCAGCGCCCCATCAACTAAATGTCTGCACATGTTAATATATTCCTAAAATTAATATATTACAAGTTGATAAACTGATCTGCCGTAGCAGAGAAATCCGCTGAAAAAGGGACACTACACAATACGGTATTAGATGTCCCTCATGTCTCTGTCCCTCTGCTGTGCGTATTCATTCACAGGCTGCAGCGCGCGCACGCTCACACACACACACACCTCCCCTGAAGCAGTTGCAGCGTTTTTCAGTTACAACAAGCACAGCGATGAGTATAAGAATAAAATAAGGTAACAGTTTGGTCTGTGTAGTTAGTGCCCTTGTATAGAATAAATGAATGAATAACACATTCCAAACACCTCTCAAGAGAGTGCCATAGTTTTGCAAAAATACTTGCAAAACATCAGCATACATTGGAGGAAACTTCTGAGATGGTCAGTGATTGATGGCACGGTCGTTCGGAGGGGGTTGTGATCACACCTACAGTTCTTTTGTTCTAAGCTGTCGGTCAAATATCTCTCCACTTGAAATGGAAGCACAAAATTGAGGGGCAACATGCAAGGGATTTCAGCATCTCGACGCACAGTACAAGCTGTTTATAAAGAAGACACTATTTGTTTTTTTATTTTGTAATCTTTCTCGTGTTTACCTTGTACTGTAAAATGTATATTCATTTTATTAATGAATTGCTGTGAATAAACTAGGGTTAATCATTAAAAAAATCATTAAAACTAACAATAGACTATGAGAGGTGGTTGGAAGGTGTTACTCTGAATATAAACAAACAAAATACAGCTTTTTTTTCTCAGAGGTAAACAGAAAAGTGAAGTTGTTCAGCTGTTTAGTGTCACTATGTCATAAACAGTGAAACAACGTGGACTCATCGATGTGCTTGTTGTAACTGAAAAAACGCTGCAACTGCTTCAAAGTCTTTCCACCCCGTGACCGCTGAAATCCGACACGACACCACGTTAGGCTACGTCTTGACTCATTTGCATATCGACGGTCATTAGATGTTGACCGAAGGCTCAGGGGAGGTGTGTGTGTGTGTGTGTGTGTGTGTGTGCGCGCGCGCCTACTTCGTGTACTTTTATAAACATTCTACATATAAACAAACAACATACAGCTTTTTTTCTTTCTCAGAGGTAAACTGAAAAGTGAAGGTGTTCAGCTGTTTAGTGTCACTATGCAGATGTTACACTCAGTGTAGTTACCGAAATCTTTGATTTAGTTCTCATGCAGTGGCCACACATCACTTCCACATTTCCCTCGCTTTTATGCATAAGCAGTGAAACATTATAATACACCGCGGCCAAGTGAACCACGTTTCCGCCGATTAGGCGCGTGGTCCGTTGCCTAGCAATACTGAACGAAACGAGGCATAATTGTGGTGTTTGCTTCGGTTATGACATAGCATAGTTTATTATCTGCTGTGGTAGATCTGATTAATTTACATTCAATAATGAGGCTTTATATCCTCAGGAGGGGTCATTACATATGTAATATGTAAAACAATATTGTTTTAGAGATAATTTCACAGAAGCTTCTAACAGAACGAACAAACTAATTAATTTTCTCAAAACCTTATAAAATTAAGTAAAGCGAAATTCCCTAAATGTCCTTATAAAATATCGCTGATTATCAACGCCAGAACGAATGGCGAATTGTCGATATTTTACGGAAGCATATATATATATATATATATATATATATATATATATATATAAACTGCATATATGGAATGAAACCTGAGATAGTTACATATACGCACTGAATGACGCATAAATAGTATGCGCGATTCCTTGCGCCATCTGCTGAGAGAAATGAGAATCGCAGGTTGGAAAAGACAGGAAACGTCATGCCGCCGCGCAGCTGTCAGCGATTTCACGTAAATAAGAGCAAAATAGCTTTATACTGGCTTTTACTGGTGCGATTTTAAAAATTTAAGCATACAGGGTGATTAACCTCACAGAACTAGGAAAAGTCATGAAAGGAGGGTCCTGGAAATTGATCAAGTATTATTTTTTTTTTACCCCCTTGCGGTCAAATGACCGCTGCTCGGCGCTTCTAGTGTTAAAGATATTCTCACGAAGGAGGAATTAAGTGTTTCAGGTGAGCTGATATATATTTTGCTCTTATACAGTGCATCCGAAAAGTGTTCACACAAAATTTTATGTCACAGCCTTATTCTAAAATGGATTAAATTATTTTTTCCCTCAGAATTCTACAAACAACACCTCATAATGACAACATGAAAAAAAGTTACTAAAAAAATAATAATTGAGAAAACACATGTCCATAAGTATTCACAGCCTTTGCCATGAAGCTCAAAATTGAGCTCAGGCGCATCCTGTTTCCCCTGATCATCCTTGAGAGGTTTCTGCAGCTTAATTGGAGTCTCTCTGCATTAATTCACCAATCAGGCCTATATGCTAGAGTGGCCAGAGAGTCTCATTAGACCTGAGAATTTTGTTTCTCATGGTCTGAGAGTCCTTCAGGTTCCTTTTGGCAAACTCCAGGTGGGCTGCCATGTGCCTTTTACTAAGGAGTGGCATAGTGCATATTAGTGCATATTATAAAGATATTAATTTTAATATATTTGCAAAAATCTTAAACTTTTTTCATGTTGTCATTTTGGGGTGTTGTGTGTAGAATGCGCCTGTGATGGGCATGCGCCCAAATCACTATCGCTCCTCGCTCACTTCGAAGCTCACTAGTTAGGCGGCCTCCATTTCAGGTACTGTATGCAAAGGAGCGCGGCCGCGGAATTAGGCACGGCTGGTGAGCTATGACCACTAATGATCCCAGGCTTCTCCCTGTGCTATAAAACAGTGGGTAGTGTAGCTCGGGGTCTGTCAGTTCGGGAAGAATGTGGCGCGGTGGACTTTAGTAGCGTGCTTGAGTCTCACAGGAGAGACGTAGGAGCTGCCTGGAGATGCGAGTGCGTGCGAGCTGCACGGGAGGGATGTAGGAGCCGCCTTTCAAAGGCTCGCACGAGGGACACGCGAGCGGGGCTATGCAACGTGCACATGAAGTTCAAAGAGGGAGCGGAATTCCTTTCTTTGATCGCCGTGAGCTCACTTTTGGAGCTCTTGCAGCTCTCACTCTCGCATGCAGCCGGATTTCCCACTATATATTTTGCATAAAGGGTTGAACCATGTTTAATTTTTTTCAGCCTTCTGTTAGGTGCGAACAGTGTCATGGTGGTGATGAAGAAGAGGATTTTCATCCAGAAAATGATTTTCGACATCAAATGTATGTTATGAATGAATTTTTATCATAACGTGTTTTATAACGGTTCACCTGTGGAAATTTTCATTGTTGCATAATAAAATCTTGAATTGTTCAATAGGTGTGTCATAAGTATTTTAGATTTGTTAAGGAGATTTCATATTAGCTATGGCAGAGAAACGTTCTTATAACATTTCAGACACAGAATGTACCATCTAATGTTCAAAATGAACAATTCAGTAACTTGTTAGATCCTAATATTGGGATAATTAATCGTGATAGATTCAACAATACTGAGATAAGGAGGAGAGTGAATTTTCCCTTGATCGCTAATGTTGACTTTGCAGATTTTTAAAATTATGTTTTAGAGATTTTAAACAGTTTGATAGATGTGGTAAATGAAATGATTTCGCCCAAGGATGTTGTCACTGTTGAAATTAGGTGATGCACTCAATTTGTCATCACGCATTCAATTAGTCAATGGGTCCATCGATTTGCAGTCTTTTCTGACCATGCTTGAAAATTCAAAGTAAGCGTGAAATTTTTACAGACAATACAATTGAATTAGTAATCTAAATAGTTCGGCCACCTCGCGGTGGTACAGGTTAAAAAAAAATGTGAATCTTCAGTTTAGAAGTTGTTCTGAAAAAAATTTGACATCTGTACATTTTTTACAACAAAAACATGTGTTTTGCTTTATGCGTTACACAACTTTTGAATCCTGGAAAAGCAGTTTTTAAATAGAGAAGATTGCTAAGCAAATCCAACTCGATGTTGGGTTAACTGAAGACACAGCGATAACCTAAGGACCATAAGGATTTTTTATTATTATTTTTTTTTTAACCAGCAAGACACCGCATAAAAATACAATGTACTTGTTTTTGCATGACAACCACTATTACGGGTTTAAAAGCATCACAGGGCTTTTGGGTTAGTTACGTTTGTCTTTTCTGTCACTCAGGGTTTGAAGATTCACGGAAACATCAATGCGAATTTAACTGTAACATTTGTCATAATTCGGATTGTTACAAACATGCTCAAAAGGTAATTAAATGCCCAGACTGTTCGAGGTTATGTAGTTCCAAATTTTGTTTTGACGTACATAAAGCAAATGGTGAATATTCATTGTGTGAAATGGCTTTCTACTGCAGTAACTGCAATAGAGTAAAACACCAGAACCTTTTTAACCATAAAAAAAACATGTGTCATGAGAGGATGTGTAAACTGTGGCGAAAAATTTGATCGATACACTGAACATAGCTGTTTCATACAACCGCTAAAGAAAGAATTTCCAAAAAGCAACTACATATTTTATGATTTTGAGACTAGACAGGAACTTGTATAGATAATTAAGTATGCTGTATTGATTTTTCACAGACAGGAATGGCTGTTTAAAGGAGACGGGTGTGTTGCTGAGTTTTTTTAAGACGTTCTGGCGTAACAAATACAAAGGCTATACCTTTATAGCACATAATGCTAAAGGGTTCGATTCATACCTTTTGGTAAAAAATCTGGTGAAAGAAGGAATAACGCCTAATATTGCGCAAGGTGGTAAAATTCTATGCTTTAGAGATTCCAAGTTTCGCCAGTCCTACATCGATAGCCTGTCTCTCTTGCCCATGAAGCTTAGCAGCCTCCCTAAGCTGTGGGGTTTTAGCCATGGTGTGGATAGCATGATGCCTAAAAAAAAAGTTTTTCAAGTGGTATGCAACGATATCTGACAAAGTCTTTGATTTAAAAAAAGAAATGGCAGAATACTGTGTAAATGATGTCGACATTTTGAGAAAGGGGTCTTCCATAAATAAAATTCTCCAAAGTACAAAGGTCAACCCTTTTAAATGCATAACAATCGCTTCTGTCTGTATGAAAATCTTTAGGACCATGTTTCTTCCTAAAAACACTCTAGCTATTACGCCGCTTGACAATTACATCAATAGGCAGAAATATTTCTCAACACTGTCAATTCAGTGGCCCAACTACATTTCGGACATCTACCCATTTGACATGCTATGAATGAGGGTGAAGTAAGGTTCGGTAACTTTTTTGTAGATGGTTACTGTGAAGTGGGTCAGACGCGAAAGGCTTTTGAGTTTCTTGGGTGTTTTTATCACGGTTGTGAAAAGTGTTTTCCCTCCATGACCCCGCATACTCTTAGCTCATCTCACACAAGCTTCTGAGATGTCCGTCAAAAATCGATGGAAAAAATAAAAAAAACTTGCAAGAAGTTCATATTTTACAAGTCACAGTGATGTGGGAACACCAGTGGAATGGACTGAAGAAAACTGATAACCATGTCATAACCTTTCTAAAGGACTTTGATTTTCCGGAGCGTTTAAACCCTCTTCATGCCCTTTATGGGGTCGAACTAACATGCTTAATTTACATTATGTTTTCACAGCCAGGTAAGAGAATTGATTACTACGATTTCACATCTCTTTACCCATACGAAAATAAAACAAAGACGTACCCGATCGGTAACCCTGCCATAATTTTTCATAACTTTCAGCCTTTAGAAAATGACTTTGGTATTATTAGAGCAAAGGTTTTACCACCTTGAGGTCTGTGGGCACTTGTTCTTCCCTTTCGGGCAAACTCCTCATTCATTTATGCAGAACGTGCGCTGAGATTTAGCAAAAGCAGTGTAACCACACAGATCGAGATAGAGCCCTTATTGGGACATGGGCTTCTTTCGAAATTGTATTGTAAAAGCTGTAGAAAAAGGGTACAAAATTTTTAAAGTCTTTGAAGTTTGGCCCTTTAATAATACATCCGACACTCTTTTTGCAGACTACATTAAAATGTTCCTAAAGACAAAACAGGAAAGTTTCGGATATCCGTCCTGGGTAATTGATGAAAGGATATCGAGTTGTATGCATTTTCGTTAATCCAGCTAAAAGATCTGTGGCTAAACTTGCGCTAAATTCACTGTGGGAAAAGATGTGTCAAAGACCGGCCATCACTTTAATTAGTGATTCCTCAAAATTTTTACAGTTCATGTTTTCCAATATGTATAACGTGAATCAGTCTCTTTTTTGAATGATGTTGCAATTGTGCAATGCCGTTATGCAGATGATAGACTGATACAATCTGGGAATGCTAATTTATTCATCAGCATTTTCACTACAGCATATGCGAGACTTGAGCTATACTGTACAATTTGAATTAATCAATCGATTACAGGAAAGTTGTTTATACACTGATACCGATAGTGTAATTTTTAAAAGTAAGAAAGGTGACTGGATCCCCCTGTTGAGCGATTACTTAGGTTTAACGAGCGCATTAGATGTCAAAGATCAAATAGTTGAATTTATCAGTGCTGGTCCTAAAACATACAGATACAAAACTATAAAAGGTAAAACAACAATAAAAGCTAAAGGTAGCCTATCACTTTAAATTACAACAATTCTGAATTAGTCAATTCAAAATCACTGACAGACTTGGTGGATAATCATGTAAAAAATCCGGGACAAACTAGTCAGCTTATAACCACACAAAATCAAATTTTTGAGAGAGTTTTGTGTCGCAGTTTGGTAGGGAAGCTGCTCTGTTGCTGAGCATAAGGCACTGCAGCGGGTGGTGAAAACTGCCCAGCGTATTATAGGGACTCCACTTCCAGCCATTGAGGACATTCAAAAGAAGCACTGTGTGCGTCGAGTATTCTTAAGGATTACTCTCACCCCGCCCACAAACTGTTTTCTCTTCTGCCTTCCGGTAGGCGCTTCAAGTGTCCCAGGTCAAGAATGTCTCCTTATTGAACTCTGCCCCCCACTGACACCTGCCCACCCCTCACACACCCCTATACTCTTCCCATTACCATTACACTATTTAATATGGACTGCACTACAATGTACATACCTGTTTAAAGAAACAAATATTCATGCACTATACATTTTTAAACTTCTGATGAACATGGAAGTTTTAATAAACCAGGCTTTTCATACAGAAACAACATTTACAGCAACAATAAGAATTAAAATAAAAATAAAAAACTCACTGTCATTGTCTCTCGAGGTTGTAGGTATTTTTTCCTCACACTAAAACGTGATGAAATCAAATTCAAATTTTATTTGTCACATACACAGTCATACACAGTACGATGTGCAGTGAAATGCTTAGACAACTGCTCGTGACCTAAGAATATGAGTAGAAAATAAATATGAAAATTAAAATAAAGGGTAAGTTTAACTAGGGAAGAATAAAATAAAAATATACAAATAAAAGTTAAAAATAAAATATCTGTACACAAAATACACAATATAAAAAGAAGATGGAAAATATATGAAAAAAATGTAAAACAATAAGAGCAGCCGAATAAATGGTAATAAAAGAATGGTTATGTCCATGATTGTGCAATCCACATATTAAAAGTGACTTGTGCAGTGCAAATATGCTTAAGGTGATTTGTGCTGGAGTGATTTGATGTGATTTGATTTGATGACCACGAAGTGTAGTTGTGCAGTGGCCAATAGTGTAAACAAATGTCCAGAATGTCCAGTGTGTGTGTAAAAACCATATGTGTGGGTCAGTACTGTGTGGTGGTGTGATTGTGATTGAGAGACCGTATTGCCTGCGGGAAGAAGCTCCTCCTCAGTCTCTCTGTGTTGGCCTTCAGGGAGCGGAATCGCTTTCCTGACCTCAACAGAGAGAACAGTCCATTGTTGGCATGGCTGAGGTCTTTAACTATCTTCCTGGCCTTAGTCCAGCACCGCCTGCTGTAGATTGAGTGCAGGTCAGGGAGCTCTGTGCGGATGGTGCGCTCAGCTGATCGCACAACCCTCTGTAGAGCTCATCTGTCCTGCATGGTGCTGTTCCCGAACCAGGTTGAGATTGCACCATAGAGAGTTTCCCGTCAGGATGCTCTCTATGGTGCAGGAGTAAAAGTTCCTGAGCACCTTGGAGGGCAGTCGGAAGTCTCTCAAGCATCTGAGGTGGTAGAGACGCTGTCTGGCCTTTTTCACCACGGTGTTGATGTGACAGGCCATGACAGGTCCTGCGTGATGTGAACACCGAGGTATTTGAAGCTGTCCACTCTCTCCACTGGGCTCTCGTTGATGACGGGGGTCTGGTAGTTCCTCTCCCGCTTGGTGCTGAAGTCCACTACCAACTCCTTTGTCTTACTGACGTTTAGAAGGAGGTTGTTCCTCTGGCACCAGGTCTCCAGATTCCTAATCTCCTTCAGGTAGGCCGTCTCGTTGTTATCAGAGATCAGGCCCACCACGACGGTGTTGTCAGCAAACTTAATGATGGTGGTGGAGCTGGTAGTGGCCACACAGTCATATGTGTACAAAGAGTACAGCAGGGGGCTCAGAACACAACCCTGGGGGGCTCCAGTGCTGAGAGTGATGGAGGCTGAGACATGGCCGCCCATCCTTACTGCCTGTGGTCTGCCAGTTAGGAAGTTGAAGATCCACTAACACATAGATGAGCTGAGTCCCAGGTGCTCCAGCTTGGTGGTGAGTGTGTAGGGAATTATAGTATTAAATGCAGAGCTGTAGTCGATGAAGAGCATTTTAACATAATTCCCCCTTCTAGTGTCCAAGTGAGTAAGTAATGTGTGGAGGAGATGTGAGATTGCATCGTCTGTGGAACGATTTGGATGGTAAGCGAACTGTAGTGGGTCCAGTGTGTCGGGTAGTGATGAAATGATAAAGTCTCTGACCAGGCGTTCAAAGCACTTCATCACTACTGAGGTGAGGGTTACAGGGCGATAGTCATTGAGTAAAGCAGGATGAGGTTTCTTCGGGACAGGAACAATGATGGACTCTTTGAAGCATGTGGGGATCACCAACTGAGATAAAGAGATGTTGAATATCTCAGTGAACACAGGTGCTGGTCCTGCTGCTTTCCTGGTGTTCACTCTCTTGAAGGCTCTCCTCACGTCATGCTCGGTGATGATGAACGTGTTTCCGGTGCTGGCAGTGTCTTCCTGTCTGTAGCCGTTAGCGCCGCTAGTATTAGCATCGCTAGCATCTTTAGCTGCAGCCTCGAAGCGAGCATAGAAAGTGTTTAGCTTGTCTGCCAGAGTCACGTCCGCGTTCGTCATACCGGTTATTGGTGCTCTGTTGGAGTTGTGACTCTAGTTTCCTCCCGTAGCCCTGCTTCGCCTCTTTTACCACCTTCCGGACGTTGTATGACGCAGCCTTGTATGGTTCCATGTCCCCCGACGCGAGTCCCGTGTTGAAGGCAGCGGTGCGAGATTTCAGAGCGTCGCGGATGGTTTTATCCACCCACGGCTTCTGGTTGGGAAACGTTTTAATAGTCTTTTTCTCCACGGTATCATCCGCTAGTTTCCCGATAAATCCCACAACCGCTTCCTTAAACATGCTGACGTCATCGGAGCTGTTTCTGAACATGTCCCAGTCTGCATCATCGAGTGCGTCCTGTAACGCGGCCACCGACTGGTCCGTCCAGCGCGCGACCTCCCTCTGAACCGGAACTTCCTGTTTCAGCCTTTGTTTGTATTTTGGCATAAGAAAGATGGCGGCGTGGTCGGATTTACCAATCGGAGGGCGAGATTGTGCCTTGTAGCCGTCCTTGACTGTAGTGTAACAATGATCCAGTGTCCTTTCGCCCCTGGTGTTGCAGGTGATGTGCTGATAAAAGTTCGGCGCTGCACGTTTGAGGTTGGCACTATTAAAGTTCCCCGCCACAATGAGCGCAGCGTCCCGGTGTTGTGATTGTTGTTGTGTGAGTGTCTCATGCAGCTCGCATAAGGCAGTGTCCGTGTCCGCTTGTGGTGGAATATAAACGGCGCTGATTATGACCGATGTGAACTCATCACAACACATGATGGACAGTAGTTCCAGATTTGGTGTGCAGGAGCGTGTGAGAGGAACAACGCTCGT
Source organism: Clarias gariepinus (assembly GCF_024256425.1). Classification (NCBI taxonomy): domain Eukaryota; kingdom Metazoa; phylum Chordata; class Actinopteri; order Siluriformes; family Clariidae; genus Clarias; species Clarias gariepinus. The sequence goes on from NC_071123.1 coordinate 21,507,582, forward strand.
GCTGTTGCACCAGCTGCTGTTCACCATTAAACACACCCCGCCTCCCCTCGACTTCCCCGAGTCCCGTGTCCTGTCCATGCGGTGAACCGAGAAGAACTCGGCCGGCTGGATGGCGTGGTCTGGCACCGCTGGGTTCAGCCATGTCTCGGTGAAGCAGAGGAGATTGCAGTCCCGAATGTCTCTCTGGAACTTTATCCTGGCCCTGAGATTATCGAGCTTGTTTTCCAGTGACTGGACGTTGGCGAGCAGGATGCTAGGCCGAGGTGTGCGGTGTGCACGGGCTCTCAGCCTGTTCCTGACGCCGGCTCGTTTCCCTCGGGGCCGCCACTCCACGTCGCGTCCTTTGTTGTCCCTCAGGATCTCACTCGGCCAGCTCGGATCCGGAGTTAAACACTTCGAATTGTGAGTACATTGTACACCAATAGAAACAAGAGTGTCTCTATCATAACTAATGTACTCCATACTGGTAATTTTGCCAGTTTTAAAACGCTGTAAACTAACTTAAAAGACCAAAACAAAGAAAAGGTGGTCGGAGCAGTCGTGACGGCAGCCGACCTCACCGGCGCCATCTTTGAATCTTTTAATGACATTTCATAATCAGCAGTCTTCTTTGTCCCTCAGAGACTCGGTCTGCTGTCCTCCTCACCCGTAGCTCAGCAGCAAGTCTTTACTGCATGCACCAAACATTTGAAGGACGTCTGTTTCCCATTGGTTCATACGTTAACTGTGTGTGATACCTGAGCAATAAAATCAGTCACACTGCATGCTCAGATCAAACCCTTACTCACGCGCTTATTTAAAAGAGCCAATCAGAAAGTGGTAACCAGAATGATTTCTTCTCCAGCTTCTGATCACCCAATCAGAAACAGGTGATCAGAATGTCCTCTTTTCCAGCTTCTGATTGTCTGCGACAAAAAAACGCGGGGAATGCTTTTGCTAAGGTTTTTGGTACAACGGTGAGCTTAGCTAACATTAGTCTAAACTGTTATGTACTGTACAGGAGTTAGCGAGCTGACTGCCCCGCCCAACGTTTTGCCCTGACCTTTGCCCAGCAACAGCGTCCTGCTCCACCGCAGCAAACACAGCCATGTATGGAAGTATAACAGTGCCAAAATTCCCCAAAGCAGAACTGAAATTTTTATATATTTATGTTGGAGTAAAAAAGGTTTGAATTTTTCCACATTGCAGTTTAATCTAAATCGAAAAAATCCTTACAACATGAAATTTGTTGAAAATGAAATTAAATCTGCAGTTTATTTTAGTTGGATATTTCAAATAAAATTGTAATTCAAGCATTTAAATTCAATGCAAAAATATTCAAGTTACTAGATTGCTGTTAAAAAAAATATTTTCAAGTGTTAAAAATCCTCATTATTTTTCAACCTCACAAACTCAACACAAGAAAACTCTATAGGTAATAAATATAGGTCTTCATATCAGGAGTGAGAGTAAACTGTAATAATAGTAGTAACCGGTAAACTGGCCTGTGTGTGAAAGTGTGCAGCTCTCTTTGGCCTCCCCAAGTAGGTGGGTCAGTTTGTCGGGGTCGGGGATGCAGTTGAAGTTGGGGATGATTTTACTGAATTTGGTAAAGAATTCAGTGTGAATGTGATGATTAGTGTTACTAATGTCAGTGTTAGTGTGTGACGGAGGTGTGTTAGTATGTGACCACTGTGGATTTACTCAGGACCCGTTGGATGAGGTGACTGTTGGTGTGATTGCATAGCTTTGTAATGGTGTAAGTGTGGCTTGCTCTGTTTTTCTTAGTAATGGATTCTACTAACCGGACTACTATTTAGGAATTACTTACTGATCGGAATGCAGCACTCTTAACTAACAGGCTGGGTTTCCAGTTGCACAATAAATAGTGTTACACGCTTAAATACCCATCCATAGTAATCGCTATTTTCAAAGCAATGCTGACGCTCTTTCATTCAAACACGAGAGCGATGGGTTTCCTTCCCCAACGCTCAGTAATGTACAGTCTCATTCAGTAATTCATTGGGATTCATTTCTGTACATGAAGCAAGCAGGAACAAATTTAGAAAGCAGTGAAACAGCATGTATTCAGTGAGTGACACCAGAGTACTGCAAACAGACAGACAGACAAATAATTAATCCCAAATTGAATTTCCAGATATCCAGCAGCAATAGAGACAGTAACATTTAAGACAAGTTGTAGATTGCACATTGTATATCTTACATACAGTATACACAGGGTAATGTGAGAACTGACCAGAAGTTACTAGTGCAATGCTGGACAAAAACTACAAGATATATAAGAAGCATATAAATTAAGAGTAGGCTATAAATCACAAGTAGAAAAAATTAGAGTAATGAGATTAATTCCAGTGTAGCCATTAATGTACAATTTTATGATTTCATATTAAATAGTAAACTGAAACTAAAATGTTGTAGAGCAATTGTGCTGCATAAAATACCAAATTATTCTTAGTACGATTGTAATATTTAAAAATAAATAAATAAAAATCTGACTGACATTAAAACATTGTACTATCCGTACTTTACGTTTTTTGCTGTTACCCTTATTTATAAGCAATATAAATTTAACCAAGTGTAAACAGCATATTTGTGGTTGTAGCTGTTGAATTAATTAATTTTATTGCTGAAGTTGACTGTACATTACCGAGCGCAGCGGAAGGAAACCCATCACTCTCGTGTTTGAATGAAACAGTGTCGGTGTTCCGGAAAAATCAGTGTCCCTAGGTTTCCCCGATCTGACTAAATACTTTTTTTGTCCTACTGTATAACATTTGTACTACAGATAACATTGTACCTATGCCTTAAACAGATACCCGCAACATACAACCATACAATATATACATGTGTGTGTCTGTATACACATATACATACACACACACACACACACACACACACACACACACACACACAATAAAATAATATTTAAAAAACACTATCTTTCAAATTGAAGTGTGGGGAACTTATTTTCCTGGCCATCAGGAAAATCCGTTTCTCCCTCCCTACTGGCTGTGGAAGTATCAGGGATGTCTGAAACGGACTCAGAGTCATGCATGCAAAGGTAATACAGTGAGATGATGTTTTTAAAAAAAAAAAAAAAAAAAAACACTCTTTTTAACAAGAGACTCCTGGAAATCAGTTCACCTAGTTAACATTTGTAATAAAGTTTAAGTTTTCATATTTTGTGAAATTAAAGAAAAAGAACCATTTCAGATACTGTACATTATTTAATGTAAAAATGCTATTATAATATGTGTTGTGTCAATTATTTATGTCTGTTTTATCATGGATATCCGTACAGTAGCAATATCATGGATTTCAGGATACCGTGTTTCCCCATCATGTGTGGGTGCTAAGATAGACAGACAGACAGACAGACAGACAGACATATACACTCAACAAAAATATAGGCTGGTCTCAGACGATCTTGGAGGTGAACCTGCTGGATGTGGAGGTCCCAGGCTGGTGTGGTTACACGTGGTCTGCGGTTGTGAGGCCGGTTGGATGTACTGCCATATTCTCTGAAACGCCTTTGGAGACGGCTTATGGTGGAGAAATGAACATTCAATGCACAAGCAACAGATCTGGTTGACATTCCTGCTGTCAGCATGCCAATTGCACGCTCCCTCAATGCTTGTGGCATCTGTGGCATTTTGCTGTGAGACAAAACTGCACATTCCAGGGTGGCCTTTTCTTGTGGGCAGTATAAGGTACACCTGTGCACTACTCATGAGGTCAGATCAGCATCTTGATGTGGCACACCTGTGAGGTGGGATGGATTATCTCAGCAAAGCAGAAGTGCTCACTATCACACATTTAGACTGATTTGTGAACAATGTTTGAGAGAAATGGTAATATTGTGTATCTGGAATGAATTTTAGATCTTTAAGTCCATCTCATGAAAAATCGGAGCAGAAACAAGGGTGTTGCGTTTATATTTTTGTTGAGTGTAGATAGATAGATAGATAGATATAAACCTGTGTGTTTGATATGTACACCATAAAACTGGATGTTTGAGTGGGTAAAAAAAGATTATGGTGGTTATCACGACTCTACCCTTGAGTTACATGCTATAATAAATAAAGTATAACCTTAAATATATTTAGAATAAATCAGTATCACATCTATCATCACACAGCTAATGTACGTGTAATAAAAGTAGTCGTGATGTCACTGCAGTAAAGCCAGCCGCGGTTCAGAAAAACACGGTCAAGCCAGCCGCGATTGATTATATTGTGCGCGCATATTACAGTGATTACGGTAGTTTCAGGAACAACACAGAGAGAACGCGCTTTCAGAGCGCTTTTCATTTAGACGCCCAGGACTGAGAGATAATACAAAATTATCGTGAATTTTTACTTGCTTATTTATTTGCATTTCCGCTTTAATATCCGTGTTATTTATTGGTGACTTTGACGGTTGTCTGTTACAATATTTTTCTTAAATTTTCACCTTTCAAATAATTGTTTTGATGAGTTACAGCAGAATTCGTAGAAAACAGACAAAATAACGTATTTAGTCTTTCTAAATACCAGAATTGAAAGGTTTAACGTCTGCTTTAAAAGAGGGCTAATCAAAAAAAATGTTCACAATGGGAAAAAAGTAAAATAAAATGCCTTTATATCCCATATAATGTGCACATATTATATGATAAAAAAAAAAAAAAAACTTGTTTGAGATATAAGATATGACTGCACTTTAGAGGGGAACAAAGACCCCATTTCTAATAAATAGAAAAAAACAACTACCAGTTCTTATTCATGACGTCCCATACTATATGAACACCACATATGACACTATTTTACTGCAGCATTTTGACATGTAGACATTATTATAGGGGAAACATATGGTCTGTTGGTATAAGGACATTTCCATACTATATAAAGATATTTTATAATCATATTAATACAGTGTTTTGGAGATATGCAATGTTATTCCACTTGTAACACCTATAGATCCTATTTCTGGAATAGACAAAATGAACGCTTAATTTTTTATAGAGGACATGCACATTACATGTATTCCTCATTTAAAAACTTCTGAATACAGAAACAATTCTTAAATATAGGATATTACTTTATGTAAGTGGCCTCTAGAGGTCACTATAAGTAATTCTTCAGTCAGTTTATTCATGTGACGGGGTTGTGATTATAAACCCAGGAACCTGTATAACCTCTCAACAGTTTAACGGTTAGGATTTCCTTTGTCCAAGAAGCTCAGCACAAATGTAAGTAAACTTAGTTTGTGTAATTCTAGTGCTGTGCATTTTTTAATTGTTTGGGTTGCTCTGCCTCATGTTCACATTTGTGTGCTGTTTAGCCCAGAGCCTTTAAAGCTAACTTCTACCTCAGGAAGCAGCAAGTTAAAAGTTTGCACCCTTGGTGAGCGGAGCGAGGTGTGTGTTTTTGATTCCATGTTTAAGACAGGGAAAATCTTTAATGATGTTTCTGGAATTTTGTTTTGTTGTGTCTCTCTTACAAAAAGTTTGTGTGTTTATATTGTTTTAAATACTGTAGTTTTAAGGTTCATGTAATGTACATAGCATATGTATAAATGCATGATGATGTACTGTAAAGATGTGAGGGTTTTATTTGTAAATTTGTATTTAGCCAAAGGCTTATTTAACCAGCTATTTATGTGTTTATTTTAGTTTTCACTGTGCTTACGCTGGTTGCAGAATAAAATCAATTGCACCCATTAGAGACTCTCTGCCTTGTATTCAGAAGCCAAGGGCTGCGACAGTGAAAACTCGACGCTGAGGCAACTACCTATGCCGACATCTTTAGCGGATACAAGATCATCTGATGTCATGCCTGCTAATATTTGAATACCCCAGCTGCTGCAAGAGACTTTGTCTGAATAAGTGGGTAAAACCAACCACAAATACCGTACACGTACAAGAAAACTACATAGAAGTTACTGCGGTAATTGGGACTATGTGCTCAGCTAATTCATCGCGTGGGACATTGGACATCTAGAGATATTAAGAGCTGCTATACCCTAAATAATTCTAGTGTGTAGTACAAAATACTGTAAAAGCTTGACCTGTAAGGTTGACAATTACAAGGTCTAAGAGTACAGTAAAGGTCAATGTGATGTGTACATTAATTCCTGAATCTTACAGTTTCTGAGGGGTAAAATTGTGATTGTAAATTATCAGCAGTGTTCGTGTCTATGACATTTTGCTTACTCTCTGTGTACTTTCCTTGGTGTCCACAAGTGTAAACGTCTGATGTGAGTGGTAATATATTTTAGAGGTAAGTTAAAGACACCACTTACCCAAACTTGAGTTTAGACGTAAAATAATCCCAAGGCTTTACAGTACACAGATTCATTAGATCTTCAAGATGTCATCACACTATGAGCAAAAAGACAACCCTCCAGAAGCACAATAGATAAGGGCGAGCTCCCGTGAGCGTAATTTAACAACAAAGGGTCAAGAATTACATGAACAGGAAGCAAAGAAAAATGAAAAGGCATTTAACAAAGCCTATGACCTTTGGAAGCACACAGCAAAGGAGTCTAGAGGAAAACTAAAGGCCTTCTGCTCACCTGAGGATCTTGATAAAATCCAAATAAGCATCAAATCTAAACAAGCTATACTACACCAAAATTATGAGCCCATGCGACGCAATCATACTACCACTCCGGATATCGTCAAAAGAATGGATGCTTGTGACACTCTTACAGTTGAGATTTGTGACATTGTCAGTAAACGACAAGAGAATATAGATGAGGCTTTCAATGACCAACTAGAGAAAGAGAGGGTAAGAATGGTGCTAAATAAGGATGAGTATGGCTCAGTCTTTGGAAATACAAAAACAGAAACAGTAATTTCAGAGTCATCACAAGGGTCGGGCTACAACTCAAGCGCCACCTCCAGGTCCTCTAGTAAACGTGCAGATGCGGAAGCAGACTTGGCAGCCAAAATAGAACATGCCAAAGCAATGCAAGAAATACACATTCAACAAGCGCGACTTGACAAACTGGAAGGTGAATGGGAATTAAAGAAATCTCAGATGTTAGCAGATCTCAAACAAAATGAGGCCGAAATGAAATTAAAGTTAGATTTGGAGAAAACAAGGTTACAACAGCTACAGGCTGACAATGAAGTGAAGGTAGCAGCCGCTCGGGTCAGAGCGTACAACAATTTTGATGACGTTGAAAGTTTGGAGGAAGAGACTGACCATAAAACCCAGTATGGGTGGCAAGATGCTGGACTCAAAATTCCACTAAATCCACAAGCAGTGTCATTCCAGCCTTACTCCACACTCACCAATGCACCAGCAATTCAGGAGGAGATTAGCCTTGCTCAGGCAATTGCAAGCTCACTTACCCTAAGCCGTTTACCTGTACCAGAACCGAGTACGTTTACTGGTGATCCTTTAAGATTCATAGACTGGAAGATATCATTCATGGCTCTCATTGACCAAAAGCCCCTCCCAGCTAGTGAAAAAATGTTTTATCTAAAGAGTTACCTTGCTGGGGAAGCACGCAAGGCTGTTGAAGGATTTTTCTACCTAAATTCAGAGAGGGCATATCAGGGTGCTTGGGCAGTCTTACAAGATAGGTATGGTAGCCCGTTCATTGTCCAAAGGGCCTTCAGAGACAAGCTCATGAAGTGGCCAAAAATAGGAGCAAATGACCCTATGGCTTTAAGAGAGTTTGCAGATTTCCTTCAAGGTTGTGTTGAAGCCATACCTCATGTTAAGGGCTTGGGTATTCTAAATGATTGTGAAGAAAATCACAAGCTTCTTAAAAAACTACCTGAGTGGATGATGCGCAGATGGAGTCGTATTGTTGTGAAGGAGCTAGACCAATCTGGGGAGTATCCAAGTTTTGCGCATTTTACAGAGTTTATACGAACTGAAGCTCGCATAGCTTGTAACCCGATTGCATCCCCTCTGCTAATGAACGTTAAAACCACAGAAGAGAGACTTCCAAAGAGAGCCAAGGCACTTAGCACAAGTACTCAAATGAAAAACTTCATCTCAGGAACTCCGGAAAAGCCAAAGCCACCTTGCTTAGTTTGTAAAGACGAAAATCATGGTGTTGTTAATCGTCCAACCTTTGCAGTAAAAACCATGGATGAAAAGACAGCTTTTATTCATGATAATCACCTGTGTTTTGGGTGCTTAAGAAAGGGGCACATTACCAAAGACTGTAAAAGGCGACACACCTGCAGTACGTGTGGTCAACGTCATCCAACCTGCTTGCACAGAGAAAGAAACAGTAGCCCTGTTACATCGACAAGCAAAGGTCCCACAGAAGACCATACAAGCAAGGAAACCCGTAAGGCCATGGCCCATGCATTGACGCAGCATGTTTTGGCCACCTCTAGCATTGTTCCAGTTTTTGTGTCATCCACAATAGAACCTCAGAAAGAAATTCTCACCTATGCCCTACTCGATACACAAAGCGACTCAACCTTTACCTTGGAAGATTTGGTCACTGATCTAAATGTAAACACTCAGCCAGTGCAACTTAAACTCAGCACAATGACAGCTGTCAATACTATCATACCAAGCAAGATTGCCAGTGGTTTACAAGTTCGGGGACTCAACTCTGAAACTCACATCCAACTACAGCAGACCTACACACGAGACTTTATTCCAGTCGACAAGTCTCACATCCCTACTAAAAGTACAGCCATTCAGTGGCCTCATCTAAAACAGTTAATAAACAAGTTACATCCACTTCATGATTGCGAGGTTGGTCTGCTAATTGGTTATGATTGCCCATCGGCACTAGCTCCCTTGGAGGTCATCATCGGCAAAGAAAATGAACCTTTTGCACAAAGGACTGTGCTGGGCTGGAGCATTATAGGCTCAGCCAATCCCCATTTGGATAGACATGGAAACGAAAGCTTTGTGCATCGTGTTGCAGTTAAAGAAGTGCCAGTGGCCACTGATGTGTTAAAGGTTCTAGAATCAGACTTTAATGAGAGAAGCTATGAGGACAGGTATGTGTCGCAGGATGACATCCGCTTCATACAGCTCCTTAATGATAACATCAAGCAGAAAGAGGATGGCCATTTTGAGATTCCCCTCCCTTTCAAGGGCAGTGTTCCACCAGTTTTACCAAACAATAAGAAACTGGCTACCATTCGCTTACAACACCTAAAGAAGAAGTTCAAGGCCAACAAACAGTATTTTGACCATTATACAGCCTTTATGGAAGAAATAATCAGGAAAGGTGATGCTGAAACAGCCCCTCCATTTTCTGAGTTAGAGTCTGTGTGGTATATCCCACATCATGGGGTGTACAACCCCAAGAAGCCAGGCAAACTTAGAGTAGTGTTCGATTGCTCAGCGAAGTTCCGTGGAATTTCTCTGAACGACACTTTACTGACAGGCCCGGACTTAATCAACTCCATGATAGGAGTTCTTTGTCGCTTTAGAAGGGAAGCAGTGGCTGTGATCTGTGACATTGAAAGGATGTTCCACCAGTTCAGTGTCTCTCCTGAAGTTCGTAACTACCTAAGGTTCCTTTGGTGGGAGGGTGGGCTGTTAGAAACTGAACCACAAGAGTATAGAATGACTGTCCACCTTTTTGGGGCTGCGTCCTCCCCTGGATGTGCCAACTTTTGTCTTAAGTATCTGGCACAGAAACACAAGGTTGACCACCCTTCAGCTTCAGTATTCGTGGAAAAAAACTTCTACGTGGACGATGGGTTAACCAGCGTTCCAACAGTCAAAGAAGCTAAGGAACTAATTGTTGAAGCACAAGAACTATGCAACAGGGCAGGTCTACGTTTGCACAAGTTCAACTCAAACCGAATGGAGGTCCTCTCCTGTGTAGCCCCCTCGGAAAGAGCAGTAACCACCGATCCTCTCAACCTTAACCTTGATGCAATCTCAACAGAGCACGTACTTGGCATTCAGTGGTCATCAGAAAACGACACCTTTAGCTTCAATGTTGATGCCAAAGACCATCCCCCAACACGACGTGGTCTTTTGTCAGTTGTTCCGTCTCTGTATGACCCACTCGGTCTCGTAGCCCCCTTTACCCTAAGTGGAAAACGCATCCTACAGGAGCTATGTCGCAGAGGTATGGGATGGGATGATCCTATTCCTGAGACATTGCAGTCACGGTGGGAGAAATGGAGGAATGGGTTACAGAGGTTGAAAGAAATTGCCGTACCTCGTTGTTACCATCCTCAAAACTTTGGTAAAATTGTTAGAGTGGAACTGCACCACTTCTCGGATGCTAGTAATGTAGGGTATGGTTCATGTTCCTATCTCAGATACCAAAATGACAAGAACGAGATTCATTGCAGCTTTGTAATGGCAAAGGCGAGGGTTGCATCTACGAAGATCACTAGCATCCCAAGATTGGAACTATCAGCTGCAGTCACGGCAGCCAGGATGAGTGTTATGCTGAAGGCAGAACTCGAGATGAAAATCGACCAAGAATTTTTCTGGACTGACTCACAAGTAGTACTTGCTTACATCAACAATGAGGCGCGAAGGTTCCATGTGTTTGTGGCAAACCGGGTTCAACTGATACGAGAAATTACAGACCCAGATCAATGGAACTATGTAGATACAGCACAAAACCCAGCTGATCATGCCTCAAGAGGTCTTCATGCAGCAGACATCCCTTCAGCTAGCTGGTTGGCAGGGCCCAAGTTTCTATGGGAAAAACAAGTGCTTTTTACGCCTAAGCCTTCAACAGAGCTGCTTACAGGTGACCCGGAAGTTAAACTGGTTCAAGTGTTTGCAACTCAAGTCGGTGACTGGAACGATGTTCTAAGCCGCCTGAGTCGGTTTTCCACCTGGACAAGGCTTGTGAAAGTGATTGCCAGAATCAAAAGACTAGGGTCTAAGCTAAAACATCTTGATAAAATTGTGACCGTTGAGGAACGTAGAAGGGCTGCTGAGGTGGTGATTCAGCTCGTCCAGCAGCAAGCTTTTTTTCAAGAGCTAAAGGCACTGCAAAGGCGCTCTCATGGAGACATTATTCCAAGTTCAAGTCCTCTTCACTATCTCGACCCTATTCTGGTCGGTGGTCTTCTTCGTGTTGGCGGAAGAATAAAGGGAGCAACACTCAGTCAAGAATTAAAGCACCCCATTATACTCCCAAAAGACAGCCACATCACCAAGCTGATTTTGTCTCACTATCATGCCCAGATCCACCACCAGGGTTGGAGCCAGACTTTAATGGAGCCCCGGGCCGATGGATTTTGGGCCATTGGTGCAGGTAAATCAGTCGCCAAGTTAATTCATAGATGTGTGCAATGCCGTAAGCTCAGACGACCAGTTGAGGAGCAACGAATGTCTGATCTTCCCAGAGAACGCTGTGAAGTTTCAGCTCCTTTTATGTCATGCGGAATGGACTGTTTCGGCCCATTTGTCACTAAGCGAGGTCGCAAAGAGTGCAGGAGATATGGACTCATATTCACATGCTTGTCATCTCGAGCAGTCCATCTTGAAATGCTTGAAGACATGTCAACAGATGCTTTCATTAACGCCTTAAGGTGTTTTATTAGTCTTAGAGGAGCTGTTTGCCAGCTTCGCTGTGATCAGGGCACAAACTTTGTTGGTGCGAAAAATTAGTTTAAAGAAGCACTCAAGCAATGTGATACAGAGTCTTTGAAAGCCTTTCTGGCAGACAAACAATGCGAGTTCATTTTCAATGCTCCTTCAGCGAGTCATGCAGGCGGTGTGTGGGAGCGGCAAATTCGGACCATCCGCAATGTGCTAAATGTGACAATTGCTCAGTGTTCAGGTAGACTAGATGATGCTTCCCTTAGGACTCTGTTTTACGAAGCTATGGCTATTGTCAACAGTCGTCCATTAAATGTTAAAGGAATCAATGATCCTATGGCACCAGAGCCCCTGACGCCAAACCATCTTATCCTGATGAAATCTAAGGTGGCCTTACCACCGCCCGGAAAGTTTGTGAAGGAGGATCTTTATGCTGCAAAAAGGTGGCGCAGAGTACAATATTTAACTGAACAGTTCTGGAGCCATTGGAAGAAAGAATACCTTCTAAACACGTTCCTTAGGCAAAAGTGGCATGTACCCCGGCACAACTTAAGGGTGAATGACATTGTCATTATCAAGGAAGATACACTTCCGAGGAATCAGTGGCAGCTAGGACGAGTCATTGAGACCACAGAAGGGACAGATGGTTTAGTTCGTCGGGTAAAGGTACAAGTTGGAGAGAGGAAACTAACAAAGAAACAGAACCATTGCTCTAAGCCCTCAATCATTGAGCGGCCGATTCAAAAGCTGGTGCTCCTCCTTGAAGATGAAAAATAGTCATTCCTATAGACACACTTATATCAGACATGTTGGTCTAAGGCGAAACCATTCGCATTTGCGACATACTGTATACCCATATTTTAATCATTTACTAGTTTGGAAATCATGCATGAGTAACTGTTTGTTCATTCTTTCGGAATACATTTATCATGACATGATTTGGTGGGAGTGTAAGTGGCCTCTAGAGGTCACTATAAGTAATTCTTCAGTCAGTTTATTCATGTGATGGGGTTGTGATTATAAACCCAGGAACCTGTATAACCTCTCAACAGTTTAACGGTTAAGATTTCCTTTGTCCAAGAAGCTCAGCACAAATGTAAGTAAACTTAGTTTGTGTAATTCTAGTGCTGTGCATTTTTTAATTGTTTGGGTTGCTCTGCCTCATGTTCGCATTTCTGTGCTGTTTAGCCCAGAGCCTTTAAAGCTAACTTCTACCTCAGGAAGCAGCAAGTTAAAAGTTTGCACCCTTGGTGAGCGGAGCGAGGTGTTTTTGATTCCATGTTTAAGACAGGGAAAATCTTTAATGATGTTTCTGGAATTTTGTTTTGTTGTGTCTCTCTTACAAAAAGTTTGTGTGTTTATATTGTTTTAAATACTGTAGTTTTAAGGTTCATGTAATGTACATAGCATATGTATAAATGCATGATGATGTACTGTAAAGATGTGAGGTTTTTATTTGTAAATTTGTATTTAGCCAAAGGCTTATTTAACCAGCTATTTATGTGTTTATTTTAGTTTTTACGGTGCTTACGCTGGTTGCAGAATAAAATCAATTGCATCAATTTTTTTGGTTTGTTGTCAAGTATTAAATATATACTGTATGTGATTACATCCATGTTTCTATTCATTTGGCCTTTAACCATCCATGACAATGATGAATATTTGATTTTATTACAGGATGAATATAGGTTTTTAACACAGAATCTTTAGATTAGTGTGCCTTCTCAGCATAGGGAATAACTTAAAGAATATGTAAAAAAGATAAAAAATATTACAGAAAATCCACATTCATCAGGTTCATCAAAAATAAATTTCACATTTATTGTAAGTAATGCAGTAAGAGCATGTGTTTTATTAACAATAAACAGTAAATATTAGAATGCACACAAACACAACAATACTTTAATTACTAAAGCCACATGGCCTTGAAACATGGCCCAAAAATATGTATATAACATAAATAAAATAAAATAAATAAACACTGGCTAGGGAAATAATGTTACTGGAATATTTAGCTACTTCACAACTTTGCTTAATCGGTCCAGTCCTGAATAATGTAGCATTCTATATTGCCACTTCACTACTCACTACAAACCAAACATACAATGTATGGTTTATAATTATTTCCTTACATTTGGGGCAGTCATCATCCTTAGTAATGGCTTTTTGTGGTATCTGCACACAGTTCGGATGATACCATCTCTTGCACAATGAGCATTCCACCATCAGTTCCCTGCAATGAGCTGTCCTGCATACACAGTGCACATCCACAGTTGTTTCTCTCAGTGCTCCAATGCTATGTCGTGGCTCAAATTTGAAACATACTCTGCCGCACCTAAAAGGTGTTAGAAGTTTAGTCCTTAATCGTCCCTCACGGAACTGGCAGTTTTCAGGCTTGAGGTTGCGACTCAATACAAACGCAAATGCAACTGCAACATACCACAGTTGCTGGAGTTGGACTACTGTTGGACTGCTGTTCATCCAGAACTGTAGAGAGACTGTCATATTCACAAATCTGATTGCTCTTACAAAACTGGTTGCTTACAGTCAGCCAGTGGTTACCTCCAGTATGTACAATTTGTATGAACGTGCCACTCGGAGTACCCACAATCCCTCCATTGTGTAAGGCACTGAATAACAGTGTTGACTGAAATCCGTCCATGTGTGGGCACTTAGTTGCAAGCAAGTAAGATGCAAAATCAATCTCTTCACTACTAAGCCAGTAATGTGGATGCTGAATAGCACCACTTTTGCTGCCTTTTGGAACCATCGGTGGTCTCTGCAGCCTTGCACATTAAATTTTTTTGGAGGGGTCTTTTCCTTGCCAGCATGGTCCATAGTTCATGTACTTTGTTTTAATCCTATGTTTGGTAGGTAAAGTGTCTGTTTTCTTTACAGCCACCTGAGGAAAAACAATAACTTTATTAAAGTCATTACCTTATTTATATAGCATATCTATAAAACGCTGCAGTGAAATAGTTTGAGATAATGTGTGCATATAGTGTGGGATGTCCCGAATAAGAACTGGTGGTTGTTTTTTTTTCTACTTATTAGAAATGTGGTCTTTATACCCCTTTAAAATGTAATAATGCCCCATATCTCAAAAATGCTGCAGTAAAATAGTTTATGTGGTGTGCGTATAGTGTGGGACGTCCTGAATAAGAACTGATGGTTGTTTTTTCTACTTATTAGAAATGGGGTCTTTATACCCCTCTAAAATGTAATAGTGCCCCATATCTCAAAAATGCTGCAGTAAAATAGTTTCATATGAGGTGTGCGTATAGTATGGGACGCCCCCTATGAGAATTGCCCATTATTTTTTTCAATTTATTAGAAATGACGTCTGTATAGGCCTCTGAAGTGTAATAATGTCATTATTCCTGATCATCTTTATGATAATTATTGATTTTTGATTGAGCCTTTTAAACCTATTGTAAACTTATTTTGCTATTTACTTTCATTGCAGATATTACACCTAATGAATGCACTCAAAAATAACAGAAATTATAGAACAGTGACAAATGAATACACAACTGAGGGATTTAAAATGAGTTTATAATTTATTTTGTCTTCCATTTGCATATAATTTATCTGTAAACACAACTACATTTACAATGACTGTAGAAGAAGAAATATACAGAAAACATTATTCAAAGAAAGACAAGTGTCAAGGACATCGCACCTATAAACAATAAGGAAAACAAAAAATGCAAAACACCAGTTTCGAAACCTTTTTATATCACAATCGCGCTGGACTTTTCAAAAAAAGCGTTCTGAAAGCGCGTTCTCTCTGTGTTGTTCCTGAAACTACCGTAATCACTATATGCGCGCACCCTAAAATCAATCGCGACTGGCTTGACCGTGTTTTTCTGAACCGCGGCTGGCTTTACCGCAGTGTGATATCAGTACTCGTCCAGCAAACCAGTCTTTTGCAGCGGCTTAAAACGTCTGAATTATCTTCAAATATACAAAAATAGCGAAAAGACACTCGATTATTTTGCATAGGTTATCTGTTTAATTCACAAAGTTCGTAAAAACACTTTAAAACGAGAGAAAAACTGTTAAAATCCTTGTTCGCCTTCTCAGCGTTAGGTAGTGAGTGACGTCATGATTTGACTCGGCGCGCGCGCGCGACCGGGGAAACTTACAGTAGGGACACTGAATTTCCCGGGACACCGGCTTTGCTTTAAATAAAGCAATTATGGCGGAGGGGTATTTTTTTTACCGCGTTTATTATGCAACTGGCAACCCAGCTTATTAGTTAAGAGTGCTGCATTCCAATCAGTAAGTAGTCCCTGAGAAGTAGACTGCGCAGGGAGCAGGAAGCACACTTTAAAGTACACTGCGGCTCATGGGCGTAAATTTCATTTAACAGTGGGGGGGACAATAAATATAAAATTTCTCATGAGCAAGTTTTGAAGGGGACACAAATAATAGAGTCAAATTGTACTTATAAAGATATGTCCCCACAGTGAAAAACTTCTATCATTATTATTGTAGCATGGAGACTGCACCATTATGGTTATTTTCAAAGTTTTTCTCAGGTTCAAGGACAAAGCAGATTTTTCTTAAACTATTTATTGCATTTTTATGTTGTTTACAGTCAAGCCATCAACATACAATAAATTTTAAAAATGACTTATTGTGAAAAAGATATATAAAATAAGTAATGTTTTGTAACAAAATCAATTATTAAATAATCAATTTACAGTAAAAAAAAAAAAAAAAACTGCCATTATCCCTTCAATAAAAGCACCACACTTACCTGACAGTGTACATCTGATTGACCCTGGTCTACCTGTCCCTCAATAATTTCTGTCTCTTTTGCCTGTGATTAATATTGTGACATTAGTATTTTCATAAGCACCCATTCTTAAAACCAAATTGCCTTAATATGTGAACTTGTTGTACTTACTTGTCGTTTAGGTGCACTGAAAAATTATCTTATGTCCATTTTTCTTTTCTCTGTCATTTTATTTATGGCAAGGCAAGGCAAGTTTATTTATACTGTAGCACATTTCATACAGAATGGTAATTCAAATTGCTTTGCATAAAGAAAGTAAAACTGTCATCACGACAATAAAAACAAGGAATTAAGAAAAAGGTTTAAAATTGTATTTAAAATTAATTAAGACACTTAGAACAGAATGGATATTGATTGTACAAAAAATACAGTGGTGTCAGTTCGGACGTAGCAGTGCTCATTTAGTAAATGCTAAACAATATGTTAATTGTGGCCGTTAATATCATCATTATGCCAAGTCGTTGCAAATTTTATTATGCGTTGTCGTGTTAGTTGCAGTGCACTATGCAACAAGCTATTGTAAACAAGCTAACGTTAACTAGATAAGTAATAACCACTGCCAAACCACTGTGAGGAAGGGGAGGGGGAGGGGGAACTCAACTGGTTCTAAATGCAGTTTTTGCCTTTTTTTTTTTTTTTTTTTTTTATCTACTTGCACAATTATTTTAGGTATACATACATATATTTTTCACAATAGAGAGTGCGATTTTTTTTAAGAGGGGGCGGGGGGGGGGGGGGGGGGGACAACCCTCGGACCCCGGGATTTACGCCCATGCTGCGGCACGGACAGCAGCAATCGGCAATACATTGCTCTTAATGTGTTATCCCGAATGTGAAAACCTGATTTTTTGTCGACCTGAATTTGTGAGGTTAAAAAGTAATGAAGATTGTATTTTTAACATTTGAAAATATTTTTGAAAATATGCAGATCACCGTTTTAACTTTGACTAGAGGAATAATTATTTTTAAGTAATGTTTGTGTGTTTTAATTGTTGCAGTATTGTTAGGCCAACTTGTTTTTATACAGTAGAAATACAATTACACTTCAAACAACCACATCAATAGTCTACAATGGGAGACAGTTGACCTTAATTAATAGAAGAAAGTCAACCCTAGAGAAATATATTTAATTGAGCCCACATTCAATAGTACTTGAGCTGACTTAAATACTGTATGTGAATTACAGGTTGTTTTAACTTAAGATTTTGAACTGGGTACATGTTGTGTCAACTAAACAGCAATGTGAAATATTTAGTTTGTTACCAAACTTTTTTTATGTTTATTTACTTTTTTTTTTTGAGTACTGATCATTAAACAAAATATAACCTGTATTCTCCTGTTTTATGCAAATCAATGTTTGTTAGGCCAACTTTTTTTTTTTATATATAGAAAAACAAATTACTTGAACCAACTACATCAATGGGCAAAAATGGGAGACAACTTACCTTTTTAAGTAGATATAATGCTCTTGGCTCTCGACGAAGGCGGTCGCATCTGCTCTCCCTCCCTTATCTCTCCCCGCTTGCTTCTCTGTCTGTCTTGTGAATACTATTCAGAGACTCTCTTCGTCTTGCTCTTAAAATAAAAAGGAATATGGATTTGATCCAGTGGTCTCTGAATGCAATTGACACGATCTTCTCGACGAGAAGTGTGGGTTCTGGGGAACCTACTTGTCCTGCTGGGACATTTGCTGCTGGATACACGATGGACGGTTGGGAGAAGTGGCGCATTGTGTGCCTGGCCGCACTGTCTCTGGAGGATGTTGAAGATATCTATCTATCTACCTATTCGGAACTCTGATAACAGGGATTCTGCTGATTGGATTAGGTGGGATACTTGGATATCATAAAATTTTAAAAGCAGTCAGTCTCAACCCCAAGAGACTGGCTGGCTGGGAAATAGTGGTGACGAGAGCTGTCAGTAATCAGACTGTGGTACTGGACCGCAAATTGGATAACATCTTGGTGAGATTAGCAGCTATGCAACGTGATTTGGACAGACCTGGAGACCAGTGATGGACATTAAATATCTGTGAAATTGGCAGATATTGATCGAAACCTGGAAAATATGTTTTTCTTTTTCGGCTGCCCTTTTTCTTTCCAGCTACTGCATTCAAGGCCGTGGCTGGAGACATAACAAACTCCCTGAAGATCAAGATAACGAGACGCTCTGGAATCCTACTCCCCCCCCTTCAAGGACACCTGGCGCAGACTATTATGGGATGTTACAGGCTTACAACTGATACGCACGCACTCACGCACACACATAACAGCTACAGATAGACACTCTACCTTCCCCATATCCAACGCCTTTGTGTGCTTATTCCCTTCAGTGTGGGCAGGCGGAATCGGGACCAGCGCTCTCTAGCTGCAGGGACTGGAGCTGTTTGCCTACATTGGACATTTCCTATCCCCTGTACCCTCATCGTTGCAATGTTTATGTCTTGTGATTACATGTTTTTCTGTGCTTGTTGCTGAGGTATTTTTTTTGTACCCCTGATCGCACACTGCCCTTTTCGAAGGACAGTCTGGGAGGGGATTTTTTACCCTCGTTATCCTAATGTATCTTATTCCTTATTTTCTATGATGGCGCCCTAGGTGGCTGCACTCTGTGGTCGCAAAATAATTTCGCTGCATATTGTACTCTGTATGATTGTGCATGTGACAAAATAAACTTGAAAACTTGAAAACTTGAAAAAAAATATATAAAGTTGGGCTAAGTCAACCCTAAAGAAAAGCAAATTTCACTAAAAGTTAACCAAACTTAAAAAAAAGGTGTGTATACATTTTTACGTTGAGGTGGCCTATTTATTTTTAATTCTTTACAGAGTATTTTACTGACCTTGTTTATTTTATTTATTCATTTATTATTGATATATATATATATATATATATGGAGGAGCCATATTTATCTTTCATAATTTTTCTACATATTTAGAGCACACAATTTCTTGACCGTGCACATGGAGCTTAGACGGTATGGTGCAACAAGCCAGCAAGCAATCTTTAAGTTGTTTGTTTTTGTCATGTTGGAAATCATTTTTACTTTGATTTAATAAACTTGAGTTATTGTTTGGAACACCATCAAGCCTTTCTCTGGATCTATTCATTCAACTTGCACGCGTCAGAATATTGCATCAACACCTCTCACAGTGTCAAAGAAACAAGGGACAAATTGGACATTGAAACTTGGTTTTACCACTACAATATATTTTTTAAATAAAAACACCCACCTCCCTCTCCCTGACGGACTGATGCTAGCAAACTCCACTAAAGAGGTGAAGATGGCCTCTTTTGTGAACTCTTTATTCTGGGTAATTTTTTTTTTTTGCCATCCGACTATTTTTTGTTATTCATTTTCTGAGGAGCCGTTCATATCTTTGCATATATAAAAAATCACTTTGATTTGTTTAATGATTTTATTTTGTTTTATGTGGTTGCACTGTTGTGATTTTTACCCCATTTGATTTAATAAATGCAAAAAAAAAAAATTATATACAGTGGTGTTCAAAATAATAGCAGTGTGTTGAAAAAAAGTGAAAAGTGAAAAAAAGTGAGTAAAGCTCCATATCCATATAATCACATAAATGCATTGGACACCCTGCACATTCTATACTGAATCACAACACGAAGGAACAAGTGCTAAATGTATTTAGTTTAATGTAAGTGAAGAAAAATAAATATTAGTCTGTTAAAAAAATAGCAGTGTGGAGTTCAATCAGAGAGGTAAATTATTTTGTGAGAAACAGGAGTCAAACAAGTTCCCCTTATTTAAGGATAAATGCAGAAAAGGTTGTCCTGTCCATTTCCCTCTGACAATCAGAGTAAAATGGGTCGTCCAGATATTGTTCAGAAGAACAGCGTACTTTCATATTAGCATTCCATTTAGGTTGTATCCTGCCTCATGCTCCGAATCTCCTGGGATAAACTCCAGGCCCCCCTACAACCCTGTATGAAGAATAAAGCGGTATAGACGATGAGGGAGTTTGACTCACTGAATGTTCTCTTGTTGTTATAATGCTGCCACCTGTTGGTCACATGTAGAAATGATTGTATTAATGAGGACACTTACTGTAGGTACTGTATGTCTAAATAAACAATTAAAAAAACTAAAACTAGCAAATTAAAATAAAAAAATTTGAGCTCCAGTTGTAGTTATTTAAGATATGTAAATACATTTGATTATATAGAATGCAAAGGAGGGGGTGGATGTTTTGTTGTTTTAAAATGTTTAGTTTTTAAAATAATTGATATTATGTATGTGTATAATTATCTAAAATATTTTACTTGTCATATGGTGCATAAAAAGTATGAAACACAGCATATGTCCAAAAAATATTTGCAATATCCCAAAAACAACAAATCTGATTTCTCAACTTTTATTATGAACTATGAGTTTACTTCCCTTTAGCAAACTCACTAAGCCTTAAATACTCACCAAGTCATTTACTGGAGCACTTCTGTGGTTTTTCTGGATTGCATTGTTCTGGGAAACACTGATTAAATTCCTCTCAAATAAAGCACTGAATCAGTGTTACTAACTCAGTGTGTTTAGGGATGAAGTGTATAGTGGACGTTTTGCACACACGGTTAGGAAGTGACACATTAACTGCAGAGTGCATTCCATGAAGTCTTTTTTTATCACCTCTATGCAATGACAGAATGAACATGACTAGAATCCTCAAAACCTTCAGGACAATTCAAGACCTTTTATATACATTTTGCCTAAATAGGTGTGTCTAATTGAACTGCAATCTGAACTTGTTTTTTTCTCCCAAGAAATAAAAACATACAGCAAATTCCAGAAATGTGCCTGATTATACTAATCCTTGAGGAATTTCACTCCCACCTTCTGCTACTGTCCATCTGTTATCTGCAGTCTAAAGCATACGCCTAAGCACAAATACTTGGTCAAAACATGGTATTAGTGCTAAGTATTAGTGCCAAAAAGTATATTTTTAGATATGATCATGTAACACCAATTTTCATAATACTAAATGCATCGTTCTCCTGATACATGCTTATTTTTTTTTACACATTTATACTTTTATCAGATAAAATGAAACACATTTGCTAAGAACTATGTTATGCCCTTTTATGTTTTAGTGTTTCTATGTAAACCATGTATTTATATCTTAACTGTCATTTAGATACTTGGCCAATTGAGATAAAAAGATGTAAACCGGAAAAAAGTGTATTATTCTAAAATGCTAAATTGTTAAGATATTGCAACATGAATTTGACATGGTTATGGACACTACATGATGTTATTGGTAGATTTCTATTTAAGCTTTAAGATTAAAAAACAATTTAAGCAACATTTCTTACAGCTCATATACAGTACTTCTAGAAGCTTAAACCAATTTTAGTAGCAATACAAAATGAAAAAAAAAAATTATTTGCATTTTAAATGATTATTGTTTGAAGCAAGAAAGTAAAAAAAAAAAACAGAAAAATAGCCATTTTGGGGGCACATATTTACATTTAGGCAGACACTCTTATCCAGAGCGACTTACATTTTTTTTTTATCTCATTACACATCTGAGCAGTTGAGGGTTAAGGGCCTTGCTCAAGGGCCCAACAGTGGCAACTTGGTGGTTGCGAGGTTTGAACCTGGGATCTTCCGAACAATAGTCTAATACCTTAACCACTGAGCTACCTTTGACCCTATAAAACATATAAAATCATCTCTCCAAAACAGCTGAAGTTGAAATTTTTAGAGAAGCAAAATTAGTCACTTCCATGTTGCTTACTTGGCACACACATTTTTCTGTATCATACGTATAACATTTAAAATTAAAACCAGCACCAATAATGTGTTTTGGCTGACTATTTATTCAGACATTTTAAACAGTTGCATTTCTGTAGTTACTGGTTTGCATTGACATTCAGAAGGTTATAGGTTAAAATCCCTGCACTTGTCAATGAGTCATTGTTAAACAAGCCTGGGAGCCCTGATAAAAAATTTGTGCCCTGGTTACTGATTTCACAGAAAAATGACTGGAATGTGGCACTTGACTGTGATGTTGCATGTTTTGTATATTGTACAGTTACCATTAAAATCAGCTCATCAGGGAGAAGGAAAATTTAGGCATTTGGCCTAAATCTTCTAGAATTACAGTAGTGA